>NC_044356.1:27563398-27913398 GCF_007364275.1 Archocentrus centrarchus | reverse complement strand
AACATCAGGACCCGGTCACACACGCCAAAGGAGGAAAAAAAAAAAAAAATCCATGGAAGTGTGTGCGAGTGAGGATGCTGAGGGGCGTAGCAGTGCTGTGCCCCTCATGGTCAGCGCTCAGGAATTAAAATGCATGCTCCTCACTGCCTGGGAGCGAGTAGCGTGTATCCGTATACGAGAGGAATGTGCTCCCAGCCTTCCTCCTCCGCGAAAAGAAATTTAAAAAAGAAAGAAAAAAAAAAAACAACGCAGGGATTTGCCGCTTGTTCCAGGAGGAGGGGAGTAAACCTCCTCCCGGCGCTGTCACATTCAAACAGGCAGCGGTGCAAGGTTGCCAGTTTGGAGCTTTTTCTGTCCCCCCCTTAAATTGGAGCCTTCAAGCTGTGGCTTGGGCTGATTTGCATTATTTCGTTCTTCGTGGAGCTGATGCTGCTGCCGCCGCTCCGCGCGGAAATAACGAGATTCCACTCGCAGCTCGGGACTGACTTTAGGTGAGTATGGAAACACAGCACATGGATTTAACTCCATAGATTGCAGCAATGTCGCGTTATACTGTGATTATAGCTTTTAAGCTCAGTGCCTCTGCCTGACCTTTAACGCAGACTTAAAGTGTTAAAGTGCGGCTGACCAGGTGTTGCGCTGCAACTTTCCGCTGCAAAAATCTGAGCAAATGTTCAAAACACGGCTCGCTAAGATAAAAGAAAGCATGCTTTCGTTGTTGAGAAACTCGCATGCTTTTCAAATAAACCATGCACATTTAGTGGTTTAAAATTCACATTTAATGCAGTGCTTTTATCCACGTGTTTGTGCGAATTTCTCTTAATGGGTGAATGTTTTTAGCCAAAATCTCACACTGTAGAGTCATTTTTGATTTCAAGAAAAAAAAAACAAACAAAAAAAAAAACAACTTGTTCTCATTGAGGACTGGATTGGAGTTCTTGGATCTATGTTGTTTGATGGGAGACTTAAGAGAAAATTGACTAAAAGGACTTTACTTACATATGAGAATATTATTCCATCCAGCCTTCTCTTTATTGATTTGAAAAGAGAGAGAATTGCTCTATATACCGTTCACTGTGCTGAGTGTAACTGTTGAATATACAGCACTAGTGCTTAACGGGAAATATCTGTACTGAGCACGTATCAGTAGTTGTCTGGAGGTGCTGGAAGCAACCTCATTAAGTTAAAACAACAATGTTCACTGTCAGAAATCCTTCCAATTTGTTGTAAACATTAATCACTACGGCTTTCATTGACTGTAATATCCCAGTGTTAGTAAACTCCAGGTTTATGAGTTTTTTAATGATCAGTATTTTGTATGAGATGTTGCCTCATTTACTAATGAAGGTGTCTGCAGCACGCTGGTTAATTTTCTACTGAAACCTCTCCTTGCCATTATAAATAATGGCAAGTAGAACACATTAGCTCAGCCAGTTCCCCATCACGTCTCCAATCAGACTGGATGGCGTGACCTTGGGGGACCGTGCTGCAGTATTTAGAAAGGAGGGTGGCAGAGATGGAGATGAGCTGCTTTGGTGGCATCTGTTATCAAGGAACCCAATTACATTTGGAAAATGTGGTTGCCATAAGCAATTGCCATTTGTTACACCGTGTAAGATAGAGGAGCTGTTTTGAGAGAAATGTGTGTTATCCTGATAATATGTACTTCAGACAGCTCTCGGTGTAGACCTTCTCATCTCTATATACGTTTTAATTTAGGAGAAGGTGTGATTCTTCAGAATGAAAAGTCCTTTGTGAGCTCCTTTCAACAATGGTGCATGGAAGAGGCAATGAGTCACAGTGAATCATGGCAGCTCTCACCAGCTGCCAGCCAGATGAAGACGTGCTGCAAGCAAAAGTCTGACGACACTGCAGCCGCAGTCGTGTGCAGCTCTTTCTACTTCAAAGCACGCCATGGCGAGCAGAAACGTATAGCATTCCACGAGGGCGCCTAACAGCTCATTCAAAGTTTGAGCGAGTTCCTCTAACAATCCAACTTCCAGTTGTTTTTAGATCTTTCCTGCAAGGTATTTCCTCTAGTCTTAAGCTGCCATGGTGTGAAGGCTGAGCTAAGTCAGTGGAGGCTTTACTGTAATCAGTTATTCAGCTCTGGCATTCAGACTCTCCACTCCAGACAGAGGAATCCCCGTGGCTCACCACAAACCCAATCAGGCCTTTTAAGTACACAGCTTTAGAGCAAGGTCTGGGACCATGAGTGCAGCAGCAGCAACAGCAAAAAAATGTTTCCAGTCCCCGGGGTGGTGGTCCACACGCATCCGCAGCCTGTACAAGGATATTTCACTAATAGTTAGTGTCTTTTGTTCAGGCCTCTGTGCTCTGTCACACAGTCTTTTTCCTTCAAAGTATTCCCCTTGGACTTCTCCCTGGCGTTTTGATTTGCCCTCTGTTTCCACTTAAGAGTTCTGGCTATTTTCCAAGAAACACCTCAGCACCATTCTTGGGGATAAGGCTTCTTATACTCTGGGCACATGTGGAGAATACATTGTACAGTAGCTTACTGTATGCGAGCATTTGCTCAACAGCATCTTACTACATCTCGGCTACAGTTTCCCTCTCTCTGAGGTTTTAATCACAGGCGATTACTAAATGACAATTTGAATGCGGCAACAAAGACAAGCCGTCCTGTGATTGCTATCATAATCCTTCCCGAGTGCAATCAACAACATCGAGACTGCACATCAGTCCTGCAATTAGGCTTGTCAAATTACCGCGTGGCTTTTTATCTGCAACTGCTTGTTTGATAATGCTTATTGGCAGGTGCCTTCGGAGGAGCAGAGGAAAGGAACCCACAGCTGATGCATTATGTAAAGCCATACTGTATCGCGCAGCAGATGTTTTCTCCCAGCAACATAACCATACATCTCCATATCACAATGGCATCCTCTGGAGTTTTTCCTCCATTTTTATTTTCTTTCTGATGGACACGCATGCACCGTCCTTGACTTTCATCATGCCATTGTCAGCCAGAGCTGTTCTCCACAAATTGTCCCAGTGCTGTCTAATCATTTTCTGGTACGATCAGTTAGTCTGTGAGCGTGCATCTCTACTTCAGTGTCATCATCAATGTGAAGCATCTTTGGTACCTTTCATTCTGCTTATAGTGCTGTTGACAGCCCTTAAGCATGACCTTGCCAGGGAAAATGCATTCATTCTCTTCTTTAACCAGAGATTTACTGATACAATATGTATCAATAAGTCAGTATGATACACAGACTGTCATTGTTGCTACTTTCTGCATAATTTTAACTGCTATTTTGTCTTCATTAAGGTTTTATTTGCCAGCAAAAAGCACAAAATCATTTAGTCGGTGGGCTTGGCATGTGGATCCTTTTTTTTTTGTGGATTTATTTGAAGGAAAGGCTAATTGTTATGCCTCAGAGGTCCATTGTTAATTAGAAGTTATCTCGGGCAGCTCTCACATGGTCACCGCACTAATTGGCAGTCAAAGCTGTGTACCACCTGGCCTAGCCTTTAACTCACCAGGTGCTCCCAGCAAAGCCGCTGGCCTCGGCATTATGTGGCTGTGGCCTCTTAAATGAAGGCAGACAGCGAAGACTGAGGGAGATAGAAGAGAGGCGAACAACTTTGCTGAAATGGCGGAGTTGAAAAACAGCCGCAAAAGGTTATTTCATGCTACGCAGCTAAACAAGCCTTTTTTGAAGATAGCATGAAAGAAGGGTTCTGAGAAATTAGTGTAATCTTTTGATACACACGTCGTCACACATCACGCCTCTTTGTTTCAGATTTCTAACACTTCAGGGGATGTGAGGTGGCAGCACATCATCACTCGGCACAGCCTGTGCAGGGTTTGTTTACCTGTGTTGTGTGTGAAAAAAAAAAAAGTTCAGCCTGTGACTGAACAATAGCTGACATCGTAAAGGTTCTGTCCACAGAGAAAAGAGCAGATAAGAAAACAATAGTGTAATTAAGTCTATTTTGCTCTTCACAAAGAGATATGAATGTTAAAATCAATTAAAGTGATATTTTTTACTATTTTTTTTTTTTAATTCAGTGCAGTTATAACATGGAGCTGGGAACTGTGGAGAAAAGGCGGTGATTTTATGAAGAGATAATGCATCTGCTTTTCACAACACATTGGAAACTCACACCAGGAACTCGCAGAGTAAGCTGGAATAGTGTGAGATTTTTTTTCCACATGTGATTGAAAGTCTTATTGTGTCTCTGCAGTGAGAGAAAATCTATCCGTGACCCCCATTAATCTTGACTAACTGGTCCAAATGCATGGGAATCATAAGGCCCAATCAAAATGTGCATTCAAAAGGCCAAGCAGGTGTGACCTCTGTATGACTCAAGCAAACCTTTGGTAATATGTGCCTAGTGTTGCTATGCTCCGAGGACAAAAGACCTTTGTCTTTGTGTACCATAAAGTCAGAAGCTTTGTTTTGTCTTGCAGTTCCAGCATCTAGGGTTCACAGTAATTCCCAAATGTGTCGTGCCTTTGTTCTTTGATCACAATGGGAATTTGAGATGTAAAGCGGATTTAGACAATATGCTGTATCTTGATGGATGGAGCAATAGAAGAAGCGCTAAAAAAAAAAAAAACGCTTTGGAGCGGTGTCGTGTTTGCAGCCGTAGGCAAAACTGTTAATGCTGTACAACAGAGCTGGGGATGACGTGGATCTGTTTGAATTGTTGTTTTGCTGTTCATTTTTCCAGGAAATGTTGTGTTTAGGCGCAGAGCTTTGGGAGCATGTGCTTCATGATAATAGCCTGCATATTCTGCATATACAGTATATTATATAAAGTACATCATCAGTGAGAAAGTGATTTGTTAACAGGATGTGCAGGATATGTGTCATTAACAATTAAGCATTAACAATAATTAATCTTAACTAAGTTGCAAATGTCCATTTAATATATATAAGCCAACAAACCATAAAGAATAACAAAAACACCAAATTACTGCCATATGAAGACTAATTATAATAAACAGGCCTATCACTGCTATAATTACTGACAGTGGAATCATTGCTTCCCCTAATGCTCCGCTGCAACCACCGTTAATAACACTTCATTAATTAAACATACTAAGAAAAACAGCAGCTCTGCAACTCTGTAGCTCTGCTCAGTGGAAAGGACTTCTCCTTGACTGGACCCACTGTAGCTTTACTTTGCTCTGGAGGTCATTTCAGGAATAATGAGTAGGGGAAAATGTAAATACTCCTCTTTGCTTAACTGCCAGAGCACTTAAAATACCTGAGATAAGCCAAATTTGAGATTTAAGTTCATAATGAGCAGCTTATTACAATACAAGTTGGACCACTGGAGTGAAAAGGAGACATTTTTGCTACGCCAACCCTAACTTATATTTTACAGTGAAGTACAATGAATATATGTTTTAATTTTAGATGTTTTTTTACATATATATGAGTATATGAGGCCGCAAGACATGCAAAGGCTGTCTCACAAGCTCCTCGGGGGCAGTGGATAAAGTGGGAAAGCGTGGAAAAAAGAAAGATAAGTTGGAAGGACCTGTGGGAAATGAAGGCAGGTAGAATTAGCTTCCTGCTTAGAGCAGCATATGATATTCTTTCCTCTCCTACAAATCTCCACCAGTCGTTGGGTGAAGATCCTGCATGCCCACTGTGTTCAGCTCCAGCAACACTCAGGCACATCCTCACTGGCTGCAAATCGAGCCTCTCCCAGAGAAGACACACTTGGAGGTACAACAAAGTGATAAACTTCTATCGAGGCGAAAGAAAAGTCACCAACACCATTCACCCTAGAACACCTACAACAGTCCCCTCAGTATCCGTCATCTGTGAAGGGGAACAAGGACAGCAGAGAATTCCAACAAAGACCAGGAATGGACAGATGGAAGCTGCACTGGACTGGGAAATGTTGGTGGACGTAGGCCAACAGCTTGCAATTATACCGCAAATAGTTACCTCCACCTTAAGACTACACCTGGTACTCTGGTCCAACACACTGTGCACCGTTTACTTTATAGAACTTTATAGTATGATGGGAGGATGCCACGGGTGAGGCCTACGAGAGGAAGACGCTGCGTTACACAGAGCTGAAGGTGGAGGCAGAAAAGCGCGGTTGGAGAGCGACAGTCTGCCCAGTGGAGGTTGGCTACCGGAGCTTCCTCGCAGCATCCACTGTCAAGCTCCTTAAAGACCTGGGGATCTGCAGCCAAGCCCTGCACCACACCATCAAGGAAATGTCAGGAATGGCTGAAAATTGCAGTCAGTGATTGTGGATCAAGAGAAAAGACCCCAGTTGGGCCTCAAGAAGTTAGGAACACACACCCAAGTCAGATTCGGCTGCGGTGGGCTTGCCTCAGCAGAGAATCTATTGTGAGTAAAAGGCCGAAACATCCAATGACACTGAGGTACACAACTGAAGATATGTTCCTGGCATCTGCTGGTGGTGGTCACCGGGGGTAATCGTGTGCAGAGAACCTTCAAAGAAAGGGATATTTACTATCTTTTTGGCTGGTACAGTTTTCTGTGGTTGAAAACAGCTTTAAAACTAAACCAAATGGTAAAGCTGTAATTCAAAGAAACCCAATATAGCAGCTGAAACACCCTATGAGTAAGGGAATAGGCAGGGTTGGACCAATATACTATATATGTGCCTTCTTGTCTGCAGATACTGTATATATAATAGAATTGACATAGCCTTTGTGACATCACACATTGATTTTGGACTCTGCATTTGAAAGCCTCAATACTAGTTTTTCGTCCTCAGCCTGTTGGGTTTTTGGATCCTCAAGAGTGGATCCAAAGAGAATGCTGTCTGTGAAGGCGTCAGCCACGCAGGCCAAGAGTCCCTCTGGCTCTGTTCACTAGGGGGAAAAAAATGTATTTCCAAATCACTTGGCAAGTGGTTGCTTGCCGTTGCTGAGGGAAAGGAGTCACAGTTTGTTGCAGCAAAAACTTCCTCCATAATTTACGTAGAAGACTGACTTGTCTGTAAACACTAACCACCGAGTGCTAGTGAAACTTAAAAAAGTGTCCTACAAAGCAGAAACAAACATTCACCTTCAAGATAGTTGATAGTTTCACTAGCACTTAGCAAGTATTTGGAGACAATTTGATCATCTGCAGAAGAATGGTTTATTTGAAGAGTTTCAGTCAGGTTTTAGAATTCATCACAGTACAGAAACAGCATTAGTGAAGGTTACAAATGATCTTCTTACAGCCTCTGACAGTGGACTCATCTGTGTTTTTGTCCTGTCGGACCTCAGTGCAGCTTTTGATACTGTTGACCATAACATTTTATTACAGAGATTAGAGCTTGCTATAGGTATTAAAGGTACTGCACTGCAGTGGTTTGAATCATATTTACTCCAATTTGTTCATGTAAATGGGGAGTCTTCTTCAGACACTAAGGTTAATTATGGTGTTCCACAGGGTTCTGTGCTAGGACCAATGCTATTTGCATTATACTTGGTTCCCTTAGGCAGTATTATTAGAAAGCATTGCATCAATTTTCATTGTTATGCAGATGATACTCAGCTTTACCTATCAATGAAGCCAGATGACACACATCAATTAGTTAAACTGCAGGAAACTGCAGGAAAGATATTAAGGCCTGGATGACCTCTAATTTCCTGCTTCTAAATTCAGATAAAACTGAAATTCTTGTACTCGGCCCCACAAATCTTAGAAACATGGTGTCTAACCAGATACATACTCTGGATGGCATTACTTTGGCCTCCAGTAACACTGTGAGAAATCTTGGAGTCATTTTTGACCAGGATTTGTCCTTCAATGCACATATTAAACAAATATGTAAGACCGCTTTTTTGTATTTGCGCAATATTTCTAAAATTAGAAACATCCTTTCTCAGACTGATGCTGAAAAGCCAGTTCATGCATTTATTACTTCTAGGTTGGACTATTGTAATTCATTTTTTTCAGGCTGTCCTAAAAGCTCCCTGAAAAGCCTTCAGGTGATCCAAAATGCTGCAGCTAGAGTACTGACAGGGACTAGAAAGAGAGAGCAGATTTCTCCCATATTGGCTTCTCTTCATTGGCTCCCTGTTAAATCTAGAAGAGAATTTAAAATACTTCTCCTCAAGGTCTTGAATAATCAGGCACCATCTGGAGTGGTGGCCTAGGGGAGAAGAAGAGGGTT
Source organism: Archocentrus centrarchus (assembly GCF_007364275.1). Lineage (NCBI taxonomy): Eukaryota > Metazoa > Chordata > Actinopteri > Cichliformes > Cichlidae > Archocentrus > Archocentrus centrarchus. Next base: position 27,905,268 of record NC_044356.1, on the reverse strand, counting down.
CATCACTGAGAGGACCCTGGTTCAAATCCTCGGGCTGGCATCACTGTGGGTCCCTGAGCAAGCCCACCCCCCCAGGTTGCTCCCCGGGCGCCCTTTGGCTGCCCCCTGCTCCATGCTGTGCTGTGTGTACTACATACTCCATGTGTGTGATGGGTTAAATGCAGAGAATGAATTTCACTGCATGTAAATGTATGTGACAAATAAAGCTCTTTCTTCTTCTTCTTCATCTTATCTCAAAGACCTCATAGTACCATATCACCCTAGTAGAGCACTTCGCTCTCAGACTGCTGGCTTACTTGTGGTTCCTAGGATACTTAAGAGTAGAATGGGAGGCAGAGCCTTCAACTTTCAGGCCCCTCTTCTGTGGAACCAGCTCCTAGTTTGGATTTGGGAGACAGACACCCTCTCTATTTTTAAGATTAGGCTTAAAACTTTCCTTTTTGATCAAGCTTATAGTTAGGGCTGTATCAGGTGACCCTGAACCACCCTTTAGTTATGCTGCTATAGGCCTAGGCTGCTGGGGGGGTTCCCATAATGCACTTTTTCTTTTCATTCACCTTATTTACTTTATTTATACTCCACTCTGCATTTAATCATTAATTGTTATTAATCTCTGGCTCTCTTCCACAACGTGTCTTTTTTCTCTCCCCTCAGCCCAACTGGTCACAGCAGATGACTGCCCCTCCCTGAGCCTGTTTCTGCTGGAGGTTTCTTCCTGTTAAAAGGGAGTTTTTCCTTCCCACTGTCGCCAAGTGCTGCTCACAGGGGGTCGTTTTGACTATTGGGTTTTCTGTGTATTGTCGTAGGTTCTTTACCCACAATATAAAGCACCTTGAGGCGACTGTTGTGATTTGGCGCTATATAAATAAAATTGAATTGAATTGAATTGACAAGTCAGAGTCTTTCATACAAACTATGGGCAATCAGTGCAGCACCATATACCGTTTTGCAACTAAGTTCGCCTAGCGACAGCAAGTCACCTTCTGCAACCACTTGCCAACAGATCAGGGAGTGCACATTTTTTTCACTAGTGACCAGTGGTTACCAGGGGGTTGCTGATGGGCTCTAGGCCTGTGTGACTGGAGCTTAATGTATCATCTGAGCCTTGCAAACTGTATTCAGGAGTGCAACACACGGACGCAGATATGTGGTAACTACTCCAAGTAACAAACTATATTATTTGTCAGATAATTCCATTAAAACAAAGTCCAGTTCAGTGACCCAGATGAGTGACCAGATGAGGCCTAGAAGACGGCTATCAGCGACAGCTCCCTGTGTTGGTGCACTTGTCAATCAAACAGCGACCCCTCTAACAGTAAGCTTAAAGGGATGGCTGAGTTCTAAAAAAAACATTCACCCACCTGATATTTGTTATGATTGGGGGGGGACTATTCATTGATTTTGCAGTCAGCCTCAAGTGGCCAGTGGTGTAGCTCCACATTGGCATTTTTCACTTCCACAATGGCTTCAATTTTAGTCCCAGAGGTCACAGTTTGGTTGGCTGTAATAAGATGCGCTAGCTGTGGCTAACAGACAAATTGTTATATTAAAAAAGACTGACAGTATTATGTTGTATTGAGCCATTTCTCAACAAGGCATAAGCACTGGACTAAATGGTGAATTACCAAAAAGCAACACCTTCATTTATAGAATATAAATTGTTTATTTGAGTGACTTCATCACTTTTAATTTTACAGAGAGCAAATTAATCCAAACCTCTCATGACTATCTTATAATTGTATAACTTTTATTTTCTGAACACTGTTTCTTTACAGTTTCTTTGCAGTCTAGCTTGTTAATGTTTCTGTCATGACACTGCTGTGTGTTATGACAGTTTCCTTCAAATGTGAGTCCTTGAAATGAATGAGAATGGGCACCAGTCTTCATCAGAGCAACACAGACATGCTAGTTGGCTTCTGAAATGGTTATGAATAATTACTGTCTTCAGTTCTGTAATCAGTATTGGAAGTACATCTGGCTGGCTTCGGCGTGGATATACCAGGGATATCAGAAGTGTACAGACTCTTTCTAATTTTCTAGCATTTATTGCCTTGTAGGCTGGAAAGAAACCCTATTAAATCAAAGCAGATTTTTCCATTTTCATTTGAGTATGCTGAAATAAAGAGCAAAAGGTAGAAATGAGAAGCAACAAATTTCTGATACTATATTAATATTAAGGGAAAACAAAAACTCAGTGGCTGTGTAATGCTGAAGATCCTGTAATTTTTACTTTGATAATAGGTGTGACTTTTTTGGAAAATCTTCTACCACCGAAGTGATCCGATTTAGAAATTGTCACACATTTCTGTCTGTGTGCTTCTTTTTGGATCAACCCACAGAGTTTGGACAAATGGAGGGATCCAGGGAAAAGACGTTCTTTATTAGGCTGGCTGGGTGGTTGACTCATCTGTGTGCTTTGGTTTGTTGTCAAGTTAAAAGATGAATTTCCTCTTTGACGTTAGCAGTGTTTTTTTTTGTTCCAGAGGGCAGAAGATTTTCACCCTGAACAACTTGGTGTTTGGAGCCATTCATCTTCCCCTCTACACTGACCAGAACCTCTGTCCAGGCTGTGGCATGATGTAGCACTTCAATAAGTTTACCAGTGTCATTCCTCCAGTAAAGCAAGAGCCAAGGCAGAGGTATGTTTTCCATTTATTTATCTGTCTGTCATCAACATTATGTAAAAACTGGCGAGCAGAATTTCATGAAATTTGGTGAAAGGTGGAACAGGAGCCTGTCAGTTTTAGTGGTGATCCTGGTCATTTTTAAATGGCAAAATACAGCATAAACCTTGGTGGATGATGCACCCTCCTTATTGCCCTTCCAATAAGCCTTGCTTGATTATGGCAGAAATCATAATCACGATTATTTTGGTTGTTATTGTAATCTTGACTATTTTACATAATTATTCATAAACGTAACAAATATTGTGCATTTACTGAATATGGTCATCTGGTTAGGAGTTAGGCCATGACTAGGGGATATTTTTGACTGTAAAGCCAGTCTCACAAGGGCAGCCTGTGTCTGAGTGAAGACTGGGGCGAACAGAGCCCCAGGCACCCCCGGCACCCCAGGCACCCGTATATTCGCGTGCCTCGAGAAACCTGCACAGTGGTTACGGGCAAGCAACAGAGAGCGGAACTGTTGTGCACTGTAGAAATTGGACTGTGTGAGAAACCCCAAGGGATCCAGAGACAAAGGTGGCTGCAGGCAACCCTTAATAATCCTTACACAAGAACATTTATGTAAGCCTTGTGAATAGCACTTGGTGACTTGGCGGCTCTGTAACTTTACATGGTCTATCACCTAGTTCTGACTAGTTGTGGTTCCTAAATGCTATAGGTTTCAAATAACAACACTTGGAGCTGATCTTGGAATATCTAAGAGGAAAGATAAATTGACGTATTGCTATGGTTACAGTACATCCTATTACAGTATCCAGTGAGCGCTTTAGAGCTTTCACAAACATTTGTGAAGGCAGGCTGCATGGCTAGGTGCTTGATTTTATACACTTGTGGCAATGGGACTGAAAACACCTGAATTCAAACATTGAGAAGTGTGGCCCAATGCTTTTGTCCATAGGATTTCATTGGTGGCCTTATCTACGTGTCACCTGTTTGAACTGAAATGGGCACTGCCATCTGAAGGGTCCCCAGCTGAGATGCCAGGGTTGAATAATTCCCCCGTTTTCATTGTGGGTCAGGCAGTCAATAAATACTGTTTCAAATATCAGAACAGGCTACATGACAAAAAATAAAAAATTATCCTTGTTCTTTGGTGCTTGTTTATAACCTGATCATAGATTTTTATAGTAGCAGTACATTTTACAAATGTCGGCTTGAGCAGCCCCTCCTGTTTCATTCAGTGTACAGCTTGGCACAAAGGAACAAAAGCTGAGTCTTTGCCAGCTGTTTTTAGTCTGAGTTTAGGTATCATAGAGGAACATAGCATATATTTGTTCATAAAAGAGCTCATGAGGAGCAGCAAAGAAAGAGTACTGCTCAAACTCAACCTCCTTCTATTTCAATCCACATACCTCAACCCCTCAGCAGCTTCCGCTCAACAAGTCTCAACAAGTAATGAAATCTATGGAACTGTTCAGCTAATAATTTAGGCCTGTTCCTGACCTGGTGAGAAGTCATTTATATATCCTGGCAGGAGCAGCACACTTAACTGTCATATGTGGAAGATGCAGAACATGGCATTGTTGGATAGCAGCGGGTGTGGAACGTCTTTCCATCATATGTTGAGGTGTCCCACACATGAAACTCTGACGTGTTGCCCAAAGTGAATCCAATTCTCATCCAGCATCCTGCCCATTATAAGCTGTACTCCTAAAACACCTGCATTTTGATATAACGTCAGTAAGCTAAGTTACAATTTTGGAGCGTAAAAGCCTGATAAATTATAGTTATTGGGTGTATTTTATACAGCATAAAAAAAAACAAGTGTAGCTACAGTTGCGTCATTGTCATTGTGTATTTGTGAAGGTGTGTGTGTGTGTGTGTGTGCACAGGGGTTCCTGCATCTTCAGGAAATGAGTAATTAATCTGATAGGCAGGTAATACATAATACTGTAAAACGAGTTTATTTTTCATGTGCTGCAATCTGGCATTGCTTCCAGCTGACGGCATGGAGATAGTATCCTGTGACCCGCTTACACCTCCAATACATACATTCATTCCTTTTCATCCCTGTGATGCATTCATGGTGCAAATGTCAAAGTTGTATTTGCGGTATTTCGACATCTACCTAGTGCTACAGAAGATGTTCATGTGTGAGACTGTCAGAGATGGACAAAGATGTCAGAAAGACAGGACAGGAGAGGAGAGGAAGATAAGTGATTTATTTTAAAGGTAACTGCTCAGCCAGTGACATTTGGTAAACCGGTAATTTTTCTTTCTTGTAAAATCCTAATAAATTTTAGAGTTTTCATTTATTGGTTCCATGATGTGTTGCTGAATTATGTTTTTGTGAAATGTCTTGCAAATCAAACTGAAGAATAATAATATTGTGTTATTCAAAGGTTGCATGAAAAACTGGGCAGTTTGGTCCAGGCTAAAGTGGTTAGTTTCCAGGACTGTGCCAATGCACTGTGTGGGACTGGTGCAGAGCAGGCTGTGAAGGGTGTGGTCAATGTTGGATTACATCAAGGGTAGCAGACATGTATATATTTAAGTGTTCATGTGGATTAAATTTACTCATTAAATTTGACCATTTAGATGAGCTTTATACAGTCTAGAGCCATGATAGCGCATGAAACATCTGCTTATATCTTGTTGAATTCAGTTGGCTAAATCCACAAAGATCACAACCTGTACACAAAGTAAAATCTACTGAAGCTCACAATACAAATTATATGACTTATTCTATGTGATTCTTTCTCTCACACTGCAATGTTACACCCCATCACCTGCCAAATCCCACTTTAACTCCTGTGTATGTGTGCATGTTTTCTGCCGTCACCATGCAAGAAAACTTAAAAATATATCATGCCTTGACCTGATTGGAGGGTTGTGTGGGTGAATAGGCCTCCTGCTATGGAGTACTGATAATGTTGGTCTTGGTGCCTGTAATATTAACTCTGAAGCTGTATCAGGCTAAAACTGTGGTGCATTTAGGCAGTTGTTTTTGTAGTTCTCTGTTTTGGTTAATGTGTGTTTCTAAACCTGGATCAAGCTTAGAAACTGTCTTTGCTTCTGGGGTAGAGCCTCGCATTAGCTCTTGAAATGGGCAACTTCTGGTACATATGCGGTCTTTTCTGTCAGGTTTTATGCACACATATTTATTTGCCCTCTCATTTGCTCAGTTGCTTTTCTGTGACTCTTCGAGAGGTTATCGTGTAACATTAGAATATCCGTTTACGATGTACATACATTTCTTTGCAGCACTACTGAAATGTTTAAGGTGTCTGCTATTACGGCTCCTTGTTAACATTTCCTTATTGTTTTTTAAATACGGTGCCATAAAACCAACAGGAGCTTCAGGAAGTTAATTGTGTGTGCATAAAAGAGTGCAGTTTTCACAGTTTTAATTGGGACGTAACATGAATGATTATCAGTATAAATGTGTCTACACAAACTATAGCAAGTGAAAAATTTAATTGCAACTGTTGTTTCTCCAGCTACAGTGACAACAACTGCCTGTAAATTTCATTCATTGTTAATTATGTAAACACAAAAACAACTATAATGAATCTATTGTCTGGGAAAACAGTCAGAACAACACTGCAGGGTCTGTAACTAACGATATGAAGCACCTTAAAATTAAAACTAAATACCTACCATAAATCTGCAATGTGTTATTTTTACTCTAAAGAAATTAAACAAATTAGTTTGAACTTTAGATGTGCTGGTAGGAGGATTTTGTTAGCTTCGGGCCGAGCTAGTCTAGCTGTTTTTATGCAAAGCTGAGCTAGCCTGCCTCTGGCTATATGGACGCACAGGGATTTAATACTGATTTTTTAATCCAACTCTCTGCAAGAAAGTGAAACAGTGTGTTTTCAGAACAGCCAAATTGTTGCTTTTAAGCACATGATAATTTTTTTAGATTCCCTTTAAAGCTGAACTGTGAACCCCATGATCCAGAGGTGCGTACTCTCCGTGCTGTCACACGGTTAAAGTTTAGAACTGTTGTCAGTATTGTAAGGTTTGGTCTTTTTCATCTGTCATCTGATATAAAAATGAGATGTGCTTTGCAGACAGTAGAAACACAGCTGCTCGCTATCAATATTGGTATACCTCTAATGTAATTTCTTGTGAATAAATATGAGCTGAACTCGACTATATTCTTGCAGAAAAGTATCCTAGAAAATCATTTTTAGGTGTAAAATTGTTTTGCCGTAGCTGACCCGCTCTCTGCAGCCGTGCTGAATGTATGCCGACATCACCTTTGCCGAGATAATCCTTGAGGAGGGAAAAAAAAAAAAGGTGAACATTTGAACTATGTGAAACTTTTTGGAATTTAAACCAAAAAAAAAGTAAAAACTTAAAAAACCTTTAAGATGCTTCTTCAGATAATTTGGAGCAGCTGAGTGCATCTTCCGGCATAATTAAGATGAACTGGATGATATTTTTAGTGGGAAGTGGAGCTTGTCTTGCCACCTGACCGCACAGACCCAAAACCTTGCAAACACGCAGTGTTATCCATTGGTATGGGATTACAGCACACAGGACACACTGCAGTTGTTAATACTGCTGCTGGCCACTTTTCTTCCCTGGTGTGCTTGTGTCTGCACAGTCATTCATTTCAGAAGAGCCTCCTGTTTTGGTTAAACCCAGCTGCTGTATTAATTCTAGACTCTGATTACTCTGAGTTTTCATTGTGGTTTGGGCTGCAATTAAATGTTGAATTTCTTTTTTTTAAATCTCAGGCTTTTGAAAAAAAAAAATCATACTTGAGGGCATGGATTTGTGTGGTAATAATTTTAACGGGAGCTCTTAGGACCACTGGTATTGCTGTAGGTTAGTGCCATCAAATAGCTGCATTATCTGGATATGCCATGGAGTGTTAGAGAAAGTAAATTAAAAAAATAGGCTACATGTTATTAAAAGGATTTAATGGTTACTAAGGATAGTGTGGTGCAATAACATCCAACCCAAAAACGCTTTGCAGATTATTTTAACCTCATGAGAAAGTGTTTTATTTTTCTTATTATTTTTACACCATCAGCATAAAAAAGGCTGCAGGCCAACTTTCAACTTTGTGAAGAAGTTCAAGAACGATGTCACCTAGGATTTTCAGATTCTTACCATAGATGCATCTACTAGAAATCTCAGACGACTTAGTTCTTACCATAATAACGCCAATCACAGAAAGTGACAGTATTCTCAGTGGTTTATATTTATTATGATTTTAGCAAAGTGTCAAATGTTTGCAGTGTTTAACCAGCCTGGATGTCAGACCTCCCATGTTAGCCTTTAGTTTTACTAAGGAGCCAAGCTGCTGTTACAGAATGTAGCTCAGCATTGTCCTGCTGAAATTAGCGATGCCTTCCCTGAAAAATGCATTGTCTGGATGTCAGAATATGCTGCTCCAACACATGTATATCTTCAGAAATTCCCTCCCCTTCATTATTCCTGAAAGTCTCAAGATCTGTTAAAGCTCTTTTTATAGCCAGTCATGTTATTAATGAATCAAATCTATTTTCTTTTTTACTGTCACTCCCAACAAAACAACAAATAATTCTCTGTTCCAATGTTTGATATCGTTACCGTCATAGCATAATTGCCTAACACTGTAGACACACCCTGCATTGTTGGCTATTAATGCCTAAAAATGAGTTGGGCAATTATGCTATTAGGCTATTGATATGCTGTCTTTGTATAATTTCAAATAAAAAAAGGTTTAAATATTTTCTAAATAATTGCATTCTGTTTTTATTTACATTCTTATTGTTTTTCAGAATAAATTGGCAATATTTAACAAAAAGAGGAACTTATTGCGTCAGGAGCATAGACAGCTGATAAAAGATGGATATAGCCACCATGTTGTCACTCAGGTTAGTGAAGCCTCAAGGTGAGCTTTTTTGCCAAGGGTGGATCTGAGTGAAACCACAGAGGACGCTGCATCTTTGGCAAGTCACTAGCTAATGAGCGTACACAGGATAATCCTCTTTTCTAACTCATGACCACAATTCACAAACTGAACATCATATTTTATTCAACAAGACCTGAAACTAATCAGGAAAATGTTTACTTGTGTGACAGGGCAAGGACGCCAAGGGCTGTCTTCCTATGGACTCCTATACACACCACAGTGTCGCCCCCTTCATGCCATTAAAAACGATATGGGTTTAAGGCATTTCTGCATTGCTCCCCTTTCAGACACAGAAGCCTATGCCTATGTTTTATACTGGTCATGCTCAGGAGCAGTCTTTATATGGATGGATGGACCCCGGGGCTCTGCAGCCTTTTAAATAGTGCAACCCAGTGTGGATGAAATGTATGAAAACGTAATATCTGGGAGACTGGGCTGATGGACAGCACTGGTGGAACTCCAGATTCTGTTATAAAGCTTTCCTTCACTGAGTGAAGACACGAATTTGCAGCTGGTGGTGTTTCTCGACTTCTGACTCGCCGTTGTGCTGGACTTACCCGCTAAGCTTCACAGCAGGACAGACTTTATCTCACTTCTTAGAATTGGGAACACAAACTAGTGCCTTTCAAACTGTGTAGTTTTGATTTCCACTGATCAAACAGCCAAATTCCTCTGTGAAGCTTGTGGCACAGATGTTGCTATGAAAACCGAGCTGCAGAAAAGAATAGAGGGGGGGAGGAAGTGAAACAGACAGATGCTCACCTCTGGTTAATGACCAGCGTTCTTAGAAAAGAACATCTTTCTTCTGCTGGAGCCAGTAAATATGTGAATCAGGCCAGCAAATTTCTCATCATCCAAGTAAACACACAAAATCTTTTTGTCAGATTAGGTCAGTCGATCTCATGGGAGCTAGTAATCAGCTTAAAGGATAATATCACCATTATTGAGTTTTTCCTTATCTCCGGTGGCTAGTGATCTCCTGTATCCACCTCTGACAATTTCGCTTTGCTATCTACAAATTTGGTTTAGCTTCTTTTATTGCTTCCATTGCCTCCTGAGTGCATGAAAAGATTTTGTATAGACTTAATACTTTGTAGTTTTCCACCAGAGTGAATGTGATGAAAGCAGGCAAACTCATAATCACCAGTCACAGTCAGTCAGTCGAGCTTTTCCTGAACGTGCAATGCTGAGATTCTCACTTCCCCCTCGTGAAAGATGTTTTCCCACTTAAACATGACATCAGGGTGATTTAGCTTGCTGTGATACAAAGCAATAACTTTGAAAATTAATACATTGGTTGAATAAGGCCTGTGTTGGCATGCAAATGATGAGCAGAGCAGACAGAATGGCATTCGTTTACTGTTTCTGCTTAGAGCAGAGTTTATTAAAGAGTTACATGTTTGATTTGCAAATAAATAAAAGTTAATATGCTCCTGTCTGTCAGTACCTTCTGCTCCTGTAATGTTTCTCCTTCTTTAAATCCCCCAAATTTCATTTAATTCTTTTTCTGTTATTGACTCTTTGTTGTTGATCGGAATGTCACTACAATCTCTGAACCCGAACCACAGCCAGCACCATTTTTACCACATCAACACGTAAAATTGCTGCACTTGAAATCTGCAGCACGCCTGATTGCCTAGCAACACATATTATTTACACACATTTTGATTAAAGGCTGCTATAACATGAGCCAGCTAGCTAGATGTGATTGATAGCTCAATGTATGGGGGGCTGCAGTTAGACAAAAGGTGAATCATTAGTGCAGGGCTGAGCGGGTTGTGGATGGGATGTTAAGATGGGGCAGAGTGTTTGAGTGCACGCGTGGAGAACAGGAGGGATTGCTGGCTGTGCAGAGCAGCATAGCCAAACTGAGTCCAGAGTATAGAGAACTAGTCTGAGCAAATAAAGAGTGAAATCTGGAGCAGGGCAGCCAAATCGGATGGGTTTCAGGCCTGAGCGGGAGAGCTGAGGAGGGCCGCAGACTCAGGAGGAGGAGTGTGAACAGTGGATGAGAGAGAGAGGCTGCGGGTTCGGTGAAGATGCGGCTGAGATGATAAACTTGCTTTCTTCAATTTTTAGGATAATTAATACTTTAAATGTGTTTATTTGTTGTAGCCAACTGTGAGGCAATAAATTAATGCATTAAATTATTTAGATGTGTTAAGTATGTTTGTTGAACCTTTACAATCTCAAATCATCAAAACCATTTGTAAAACTAATTAAACTCCTAAACCTGGCCAAACACAGAGATGTCAGTTTTTGTCACAAGTCCCCCTCCACCACACATTTACAGGAACACGGCGCTACAGCCTCAAACATGAACACAGCTGCTATAGGAGCCTCAGTCATGGTGGCCTGTTTCTAGCTAAACCTGCACACAGCGCTAGAAACCACGTTGCACATTCACAGGAGTCTAAACACAACATAGATGAAATAATGATTGCGACACTACTAAATTAAGAATTTGAAGTTAAACATTAACTGTTCCAGTGCAGAAGTCTTCCATACTCAGAAAAGTCAAATAAAAATTATTAAACAAAACAAGTTTGCTGCAATATAGTCCTCATTATGTGGCAAAATATACAGAAAAAAATCAATATTATTGAGTGAACTTCAAAAACTAGTACACGTTTAGTTAAATGCACTCATTTAAATTAAGTAAGGTTATTGTTTGTATTCATAATGAGTTTCACAAAAGTAAGACTTCTTGTATGGCCATGTGAATTGTAAGTATTGCAACCTCGAGGCAAAATTGGGATTCTGTTGAATCCCACTTACATTTTATCAACGCAGCCCTACAAGCAGTAATTATTATGAAAGCCATTACTGGACACGGCGCATAAGAGTTCTTTCACAGTACCTAAACCAAATGAGCACTCATTCTGTCCTCTCCTCTGCACTCTGTGCTCAGAGGTCTTAAAATGACAGAATTATTGTTTATTGCAGTTATTTCTGGAACAATATATTATCCAACAAAAAGAGTTGGCATGACAGCCCTAATGCCCTACAGTACATTTACAGGCAGTGAACTGAAGCATTTGAAGAAACCCTTACTCACTGGAGATGTCCACTTTCCAGATGGATGTTTAATTAAAAAACACACACACACACACACACACACATGGCCGATTCGAGATGAGTGAGTAAGGACAAATTAATGTTACTGAACTTCACTGCTTACAGAAAACCAGTATTCATTTAGAATAAGGTAATGAATTAATATTGAATATAAGAAGTTCACATAACTGAGAAAGATTGGAATAAAGTTATCAAACTTAATTTTAAATATAAGGATTGTTTTTAATACTTGGAGTCTTGCAGTCAGTGACTGCCTGAAGTCTAGAACCCACGGACATCAGCAGATGCTGTGTTTCCTCCTTTGAGATGCTCTGCCAGGCCTTTAATGCAACCTCCTTCAGCTGAAGCTTGTTTTGTGGGTCTCTCGACTTTCACTTTTGTCTTCAGTAACTGAAGAGCATGCTCCGCTGGGTTGAGATCAGGTGACTCACTTGGCCATTGAGGAATATCCCGTCTCATGCTTTTGCAGCATGTTTTGGGTCATTATTCATTTGCACTGTGAAGTGATGTCTGATCAGCTCTGCAGCATTTGGCTGAATCTGAGCAGAGAGCATGGCACTGTGCACTTTAAAATTCATTCTGCTGCTTCCATCATCACAGTACTTTCCCCATCATTCTAATGCAGGTTAATCCTGGTTTTAACTGTCCAAAGAATTTCTTTCCCGGACCATCCAGGCTATTTTAGATGCTCTCTGGCAAAGTTTAATCAGGTCTTCCTGTTCTTGAGTGCAACCAGTTCTTTGCACCTCTGTATTTACATTCACGAAGGTGCTCCTTCTATAGTAGACTGACAATAATACATCTACCTTCTCGAGAGAGTTCTTGACTTGGTTAAATGTTGTCAATGAAAGAATGAGGTCACACTCTTTAGTTGTCTTCGGTAGTTCAGGTCTTTTTTGGCGTGGCTGGGCTGGCGAGTGTGTTCCTTCATTTTAAGAATGATTCTGAGAAATTCATTTTGTTTTTACAGCTTAATGACAGCCTCCATCATTTGCACCAACATCTCTTTGAACCTCCAGTGAAAGAAAAGATACCAAATCCAAGTGCTACTTGAACTCCAGATCTTTTATCTCCCCATGAAATAATGAGGGAACAGGGCTCACCTGGCCATAAAACTGCTTGCCACTGGCACTAATGAGAATTCCATTGATTATGCAGGTAACTTTTCATAAGTAAGCTCCAGGAAAAAATGTGGTAGGAATTGGAGTAGACTGGAGCCAAATGAAGAACTGAGAAACTGGAATCACAACAGAAAAAGGCTTAATGTAATTACATAATAGTTAGTTGTTCTTCAGATCTGAGCTCTAGGATTTGGAAGCTGGCTGGTGCAGGGGAGTAGTTGGAGGAAAGGTAGCCTCTATCCAAGATGACCTGCGAGTTGCAAGCTGTGTGAGGCAACGGGCACACAGATGCTTGAGCAATTGAACTTGAGTTATAGGAGTTAAGGATTACTAGGAGGTGAGCACATGTGGAAAACTGTGCTACAACATGAACTTGGCCTTACTGTACCCCCATTGGAGGAATGAACAATATCGCAGAAAATTATCTTTAAGCATTCATCCCAGTTCCATTATTGCTTACTTCAAATGTTAGTCTATTATTTTCCAGAGTCTATGCTGTTCTTCAGTTGTGTAACAATCTTATAATTGCTTTGCTTTTGAAACATTTTAAATGGAAATGAGTTATAAATGATATAACCCATCCAAAAAGTTTGTGCTCCAGCATTGGTGAATCTTTTATTTATCATTAATTAGCAGATGTGCATCTCTGCGTTGCACTCCTAAAGGTTATGGATGCAGCTTGCTAACCAAGCATGCTAACATTAGCAGATAGCCTAGCGCTCCAGCCTCTGATCCGAATATGGTCACTTCTGGCTCAACCCCTGGTGATGTAGTTATGAGGACTAACTAGCCAGTTCTATGAAGATGGTCTGACTTTACAGACAAACTTTATTTTAATTGCAAATTGGGTGGCTGTTGTAAAACAAGCAGATGATTATCTACTGGTTCCCAACCATCAGTGGGTTCATATTAACCAGTCATTGGTGTCAGTGAATTCCCATGCAGTTGGAGCAGTCACAGTATGTCATCATAGAAGTCTAAATCCTGTGCTTCACGAACAGTCATTTTATTTTTAAGATGCATTTGTAGCATAATTAAAAACGTAGATAATCAAGTGCTGCCGATCAGTCTAATCAGCACTGAGAAGTGTTGAGGCAGGATGAAAGAACAGAATCATAATCAAGACTGAACCTCTCATCTTTGATTTCAGATAAAGCTCAGTATAGATAAACTGAAAAAAAAACCCTGATACTAATTGATTAATGTACCAACCCAAAAAATAAATTGCTTCTATATTTGCTCATTAATACCGAGTGTGTAACTAATGAGGAGCATTTATAGCTTCAGAATCTTCCAGATATTTCTCTTGCTGCTGGCCACAAATGTTGACATTGCAAACAAGCACACTACTGTTTCCAGACACACAAATGTTGCACCCTGATCACAGCCAGTCAAAGGGTTGTTGCTACCCAGTGGTATGGGAAATGCATGCCAGCACATAAAATGGTTTGAAGTGTCATCAGCAGAGACATAAAACCGAACTGCGCATTTATGTTTAAACCCACATTTAAAAGTGTTTGTTTTTTTTTCTGCAGAACACAGTTTACTAAGCATTTCTACCTGATTCACAGTATAAAATCAGCAGATATATCAGTATTGTTAATATTTTAGGAGGACAGGTTCTCTGACAAGGGTCTAAAAAGCACTGAAGCACATTTTATGTACAAGACCCACACACCACCATGCTTCATTGTTAAACTAGAGGCTTGTTCCTGAAACCCAAACAAACCAACTGTAGACTACGGATTTAAAAAAGCATTTCAGAGATTTCTTGGAGCAATATTAAAAGTTAATGTGGAAAGGTAAGCAGAAAGCCAAACTATTCTTTAAACAATTGGGAGAGAAACCTCAGGGGGTTCCTGCTAGAACCTTCACCAGTACTACACCGAAAGGTACGTTTACTCAGAATATATGAGCTCCAGGAAGGTAATGTATGCCAAACACAGACTGCCTGGCAGAAAATGGAAAAATAAATTTCCTGTTAGATATTAAAGCTGTCTTCTCCGGAGAATAGAACCTACACATCTAGCAGATATTTTGAAAGAAAATTCCACCTTCTTTCATCTCAAATGTAGATTATATAAGATTTATGTAAAATAGCACCCCCTGCAGGCACAGCAAAGAGTGACCAATCAAAATCGTCTACATTTACTGGGAGGGCAGCGTGCAGGAGGCAAAATAAGTATGCCCCAAACCCAAGCCTTCAGCTGAGATTCTTCAACTAAGCTAGTTTGATGAACAGGGGAGTTATAAACTTTAAGGATAAGAAGTATCATTATAATGCATCTATAGCGGGAGCCATATAGCTATAAATCTTGAAACCAACCTCAAGTCTTTTTGCTTAATCTTGAGTACAGCTAATATATTAGTTGATATTAGTTTAATTCAGTAACACTGATACGCTGAGCCACAAAATTAAAACCGCTGACTGTTGAACTGAAAAACTTGAATTGCCTTTTTACAATGTTCTGCTGACTTCATTCAGCTGGTTATTGCTTTGACATATACCACCTATCTGAATGTTGCTGCAGACCAAGCACACCCACACATGGCAATAACACTTCCTGCAGGATCCACTGTAGCAATCCCAGTCCATGAAGGGCCCACTTTGCAGTCTACAGTCCCCAAAGGAGCCACTGCCAATGTCCCAGTGGGTGTCTGGCCATGTGCTTTGCTAACTTTAGCAGTGCTAATAGGCCAAACCAAGATAGCTGGTGCTTGCTAACTACTTGCTGCGCCTAATTTATTAACGTGCACAGAAATGCTCTTACCCTGTGCAGAAAATAACTTCACATGCATAATTACTGTGAAATTCATAAAACATGCACATGCGTAACTTTTGTTCTTATCACATGCTTATGTTAGGGAATCTGAATAATTCCAAATTCATAAGCACATTCTTGCTATCTGCAGTCTGCACACTGCCACACCTCTCTTTTCTTTAAAAAAGGAAACGGTTTAACATGAGGTGGAAGCCCAGCCTCTAACCAAAAAAAGCAGGAGAATTTCTAGCTGAGGAAACTGAAGCAATGAGAAGGAAGTAAAGAAAGGC
The DNA here is from genome assembly GCF_007364275.1 of Archocentrus centrarchus. Taxonomy (NCBI): domain Eukaryota; kingdom Metazoa; phylum Chordata; class Actinopteri; order Cichliformes; family Cichlidae; genus Archocentrus; species Archocentrus centrarchus. The sequence continues at coordinate 27,889,479 of NC_044356.1, read as the reverse complement.
AGACCTCCCAAAGAGTTTCCTTGGGAGTAAGTTTTGTTTTTTTTCTTTAAAAAAAAAAAGAAAAGAAAAAGTAAGAGAGGCACAGATGACAGTCTCTTGAGAAATGGGCTGTAGCTTCTGTTAAAAAAAAAAAAAGTTTGCCTCAGTTGAAAGAGAGAGAAAAAGAGTAACAGTCCAGAGGATAATGAAGAAAGCAAGTGGAAGACAAAGAGCACCTGATCTTTTAGCCCAACATAAAAGTAATACTGAACATTGTGCAATATTTATGTGCAATACCACATCTGCTGGACTTTTTATATCCATTTATTTTTTGTGCATGTTTGTCTATTATTTATCTTCTTTGACTGCTGCTGTGTTTGCGTCTATACTGTAAAGGTGCTACTGGAATTTTAATTTCCCTGAGGAATTCTTCCTAAAGGGATTAATAAAGTTTTAATTGAATCGAATGTAATCTAATCTAATCTAATCAAAACACCCAGTTCAGTTTGTCAATAACACACAAAAAATAGATATTCCAACACCCATACAACAAAAACACATCAGAAACAACCATTAAACTCCAGGTTTTCCAGGCTATGTGGGACCAAAACTTTTGGCAACAAACAGGCTGTTACCCAGATCCACCAGGTTTAACCAGTTGGACTGAATTATTGCACCAGTGTGATTTTGGGTGTCCACTCCTGGGCTGTCTCTTGGATGAATTTCTGATCCGGCAGTTTGTCGGTGAGTGTCCTGACGTGAGGTTAGACAACCCACGGACTCACTGAGCATGGAGGATAAGTTATGCCGGTGTTAGGGCGAGATACGCTCCAGAAGACATTGTGTCTGTTTTCTTACTGGCTTTCCACACTGAGTCCTGGCTCATAAGAAAAGGAGTAAAGGGGCTGAACACTTCCTGAATCTAACTGGCTGGCACCCGGCAGGCCGTGGAGTTGAGCTCAGTGGGAAAAAGAACATACCTGAAGTGCTTGTTTAACGGTGGGCCATTCGGCTGCCACAAGTGGTGACATCCAGCAAGAATTAAAGTCTTCTTTTATGTAGTTCCAATATGCTAAACAAGGGTTGGGCAACATAGGCAATAAGCACAGGTCCACACTTTGAACAACTAAATTGAAATATGATGGTGATCATGCTGAATTCGACTAAACAAAAAAGCAAACCATGAAGTTAGGTAGACAAAAGAATATTTCAAAAACCAAGAACTTTATGTTAGGATGATTTAATATAGTCATACACCTCAAAATTTTGACTCCCTTGTTAGCAACCTTGTTAGGTTGTTTATTTTTCCTTTGTGGCGCCAAATTGAGCCGTTCTGGCCCCTTGGACTGTATTTTGCCCATGAAAATGTGAGAAGATGTTGATGAATCCTGGCTTTGAATGTGAAACATTCGTACTCAGATTTGTGGGGACGCACTGTTTGTGAATGAGGCCCAGGGCGAGCATGTCGGTATGCTGGCATTAGCGTTTATCTCAAGTACAGCTTCAGAGCAGCTGGCCTGTTCAGGACATACTGGATCTGTGTGACAATTCTTGTTTTAAAACCTTGCATATTTCAGTTGGCATTATTCTTACATGAGCGTGTGCATTGTCTGCAGTAATGTTTGACCATAATTGAGCTGTCTAAATGTTCTGCTTTTGTTAAGTCATGATAACTATACCATTCACAGGCTTTTTTAAATTTTATTTATTTTCTGGCCATATTAGGCTAAAGTTGGATTTATTCTGCAGTTAAATTAATGTTGATCCAAGGTGCCTGATGGGGACTAAATATTCACAGAATGTTGTGCGCACGAACACATTTATCCAGAGGGATTAGAGTGGAGCTAATACTCTTGAAATGGGCTTATTTGTGTGTTTGATAAGAAATAGTTGGAAAAGCAGTATTACAAATATTATAAATAATAGCCAGCAGTAATTCTATATATTCTTGTTTCTTTGTTTATTGAATTTACGTGTTTAATATATATTGCGTATTTGTATTTGGGCAGCAGTGATTTGAATCATAACTCTGTTTACAGAAGTAATTTGGTCCTGATTAAAGGCAGTCGCAATGTCAAGTATCTTTAACCATTTCACATTTTTATGAATACTTCTGACAACAGAATTCTCACTTATTACCAACACAGCTGATATGATTCATAGTCATTATATTTCAGAATTATTGATGCCATCAGCTTTGTCAGCTTTAATCGGCCTGCATTACAGAGCAGCCTGACAGCTGAAAGGAATGGACTTTGATGCCAAAACTGAACGTGTTATAAAACAATTTGAATTTTCTTTGAGTGTGCAGTGTTACAAAGCCCTGCTGAGAAAAGAGGATCCAGGACATTTACAAAAAGGAGACATTTAAATATTAAAAATATAAGCCCAAGCAACATGAACATCTCACTGTTCATCATGAATAATTTTGTTAAGTAATGGTAATAAGTGAGGGAAGTGTGTAAGACATAAATGTGCAAAAAGCATAGTCTTCAACACATGCAACATTTAAATGTGTGCACTTTAAGGTATCCGCTTTGGCCGGATCCTACATTTAAAAAGAGACGTGCCAAAAATAGAGAATCCGCAGAAATCAAATGGGTGAGAATGTATCCCTTAACCTCTGCTTACAGTCCCCCATAGCTCAGCCATAAAAAGTGTTCGGTTTGCACATTTTCTCTCGCTTCAGACTGGAATACATTTCTTTGACATTTATGCAAAGTACTCCATCTGAGCTGAGTGGGGGATTCAAGAAATTTGGGTGAAAGGAGAAAGCCGGCGTGTAGGCAGCAATCCACTCCACATGGACTGATGACAAGCAGCTCGCTGGGAAAATCACTTTGTACCACTTGCTGGTCATTCCTCATGTTTAGTTAATAACAAGATGTTCTTATCATTCTTTGCAGAATCGCTCTGACCTTCTTACCGCTTTTAAGTGTTACACCAACTCCCTGTAGAATTGTTAGATGGTGGGTGTTCTCTGTTTTCACTTATGTATGTATGGAAAAGAAATGAAATGAAGTCTCCAACATTTTCTCAAAAATCAAATGTTTTAGAATATTTTTACTGTTTTCTAAATATTATAGTCTTAATGGGGCAGGTGAAAAAGAGGGGATTCTTGGACCCCATCTTTTTGAGTTATCAAAACTCATCAGCAGTGTCACTAATGAGGTACAAGTAAGTAATCTGTGATGTCAGTGAGAGGAGATATCCCTCATATGGTCATCTGAGGTGCACAGGTCTGGTTTTAGCACAGCAGTCTGACTCACCTGGTGTTCAAATTTAAGATGGACAGCCAGTCAGAAGAAAATTGGCTTAAAGGAAGGGTGCAACAGTGTGGAGGGAGATGAAGCTTCGAGTTGACAAGCGGCAGCCAGGAAACCCGAAGAATTTAAATGTCTCACCAACAAGGGTTTCTCCACCAAGTACTAAGTCGTGTTTTCTTACTTTGGGAACCAAGTGGGGAAAGTGTCAAAGAGAGTAGAGCTAAAACAGTAGAAGATAAATTAGGATTATTTTGAACTGTGAATCATGCAAAGGAATTCTCGTAGAGGAAAAAAAGAAGAAAAAAGCTGGAAATGAGCATAATAGTTCCCTATTAATGGTACTTTTGATGAAAGTCAGCCCTATATTATATATTAAGCCATTATTATAAGAATAAATTATTTCTCTGAAATGTGTTCAGGGTTTAAGAGAAAGAGTGAATTGAAGGGATATTTCATGAAGGGACTTCATGAAATGAAGGGAAATACGCAATAGGAGATATTAGAGCGATTTTGGTGATATGAGATTATAAAAACATATCCTACTGACCTACAGTCAGTGAACCAAATGGATGATGCAATCAGTTTTAGAAAGACAGTAGAATGATCCAAAAGGAGAAATGCGTTATCTACTCAGCCTTTGCTCATTTTGAAACTATCATCTGTTAACTGTATTAGCAAAACTTTCAGAGCCATAAAGTATATTAAGTGCACCAATATTTCAGGTCTCAATCGCCAGCTAGTCCACTATTTTTAAGCACCATGTCCATTTTTCCCAGAACAATAAATGCCTCATTTATGTGCATTCTGGTTTTGAGTAAGTATACAAATCCAGATATTTTGTTTAGACAGACAGACAGACAGACAGACAGACAGACAGACAGACAGACAGACAGACAGACAGACAGACAGACAGATAGATAGATAGATAGATAGATAGATAGATAGATAGATAGAAAAAGTGTAATAATTTAATAAATTAAAATTGCAAGATTAAATTTTGAAAGAACTGAACAAATCCAGCATAAATTGTATGTACTTCAAATGAAATGGTTGCAGACTTTGAAATGTTGACAGTGTTCTGTAAACAGAGAAAACAGCCATTTCCAGTGTTCCTGCTGCACTGAGTGCTCTAGTACCTTTACACATACAGCATTGGATTAGTGGGAATCATCGTGATCAATGGGTTTTCTAATCCACTGACTTGGCTTTTTAGTGGGTACATGCTATTGATCCAAAGGTCTGAGAGGACAAAAACATCACAGCCAATGCTTGCAGGGCCTGCGTTCTTTTTTTGTGTGTGATTTTAAGAACTTTTAGGTTTAAAAAGAAAATCCAGAGAAGAGTTTTCTTGCTCCAATTGTATCATTGTGGACTGAGCTAAATCTAATTGTAGCTTTAGTGGAATGCCTACTTTAATTTAGATAATCAAATAAAGAAATCTAAATGATAATATTCCACTCACAGTCTTTATCAGGTTAACATTGATTATTTAACTGTATGGAAATTGTACATCATTACCATCCAGTCTCATCCTCAGGTAAAAGCCATTGCTCAGCTTCTTCCTATTTAGCTGGCTGTGATTGCACAGTGCTGATCATCCCCCCCCCCCCCCCCCCCCCCCCCAACAGCAAACTGCTGCCATGAAGGGGGATAAGGGGTGGGGGTGCAGGTGGATGGCCTTATAGTGTCCTGGATTATAGACTATCTTGCCAAAAGGCTGCTGTTGGCATGGTTCCAGGGGCCACCCCAAGGCACCATCCTGTTAGCGCTCATTTTCCTTCTTATCTCTTATTTGAGCTTCACATTTCTCTAATCATAAAGTAACTCGGTCACAGGATTTAGCAATTATGAGAGGGATGACTCTCATAAATGATGATTTTTATGATAAAAGTCATAAAAGTCATCTAGATGGTCATGTTCCCTACCATTTAAGACAATCTGTAGTGAATGGAGTCCTAAAGTCTGTCAGATGTGATAACGTGAGGAAGGTTTCACTTTATAAGGGTTTAATAATGATTGCATAAGAATAATAATAAGCAGCTAATATCAGCTTCACTTTAAAAATTGCATTTTTGTCACACTTACATGTTTTATATCAAATATCATCAAACAAATTTTAATATTGGACAAAGATAACCCAAGTAAAGAGAAAACAATTTTTTTTAATGATATCCAGACCTACCTTGTGTTTACCTGCATTTTGATATCTTTTATGTAATAATTTGGGCATATCACACTGATTAAACAGCTTTAGGTCCTGAAGAAGTTTTTGAAATATCCTTGCAGTTTGAGCATGCAGAGTGGTGGGTGGGAGGCAATAATTGTTTTTTCATATGTGGGTCATCTGAAAAACTAAGTTGACCAGTACTGTTCTGATAGGAATTAAGAGGTTAAGTAGTGATCAAATGCACTTAATTAACTGATCATACAAAAGCCTGACCACCTCTGCAGAAGCAGAAGTTTTGGCAAGGAGTGGAGTGGACTCCAGTGGGTGTAATGCTTGGCTGAAACTAGGTCATGCAAAGGGACAATGGTCTCCAGTCAAAGTCCAGACCTCAACCTGACTGAAATGCTGTGGAGGGACATTAAGAGAGCTGTGTATAAACAAATGCCCAACAACTTCAATGAACTGCAGCAACATTGTAAAGAAGAATGGGCCAAAATTCCTCCACAACAATGGAACAGACTGAAGACACTTCTAAGAGATACTCCCAAGAATGGGTTTGGTGCATTCAAGGATAAGGGCACTTGGTGGTGGAATGAGAATATACAGGAAAGTATTCAAAGTAAAAGGTTAGCAAAGAAAAAGTGAGATAGTCAGGGAGATGAAGAGAATAGACAGGATTACGGAGAGGCTGGTGTACAGCAAAAAGTAAGTTGTATGTGAGGCTGGACACCAAGGCAGGAGGACTTCTATCAGTGTATTAGCAAGTGAAGAGAATGTGCTGAGAAGATGGAAGGAGTACTTTAAGGACCTGATGAATGAAAAAAATGAGAGAAATGAGGATAGCTAAACTCTTTCCCATGAAGACATGGGAAAGAGTTGAAAAAGCAAGATTAAGAAGAGAGGTGCTGAGAAAGAGCACTACAGATGCAATGTTTGCTTTGAGTGTGTTGGTGGAGAAGTAAAGAGAAGGTCAGAAGGAGCTTCACTGTGTCTTTGTGGATCTAGAGAAAGCATGTGATAGGGTGCCAAAAGAGGAACTCTTGAGGAAGTCGTGAGTGGCAGAGAAATATGTGAAGTGAAGTGTGGTGTAGGAGTGACAGGTGGGTTCAAGGTGAGGGTGGATCAAGGATTGGCTTCTATTTTGCACTGGTGATGGACAGGTTGACAGATGAGGTCTGACAGGAGTCTCTGTGGACTGATGTTTGCAGACAATATTGCGATCTGTAGGGAGAGTAAAGAACAGGTGGAAGAGAGCCTGGAGAGGTGGAGGTATGCTCTGGAGAGAAGAGGAATGAAATTCAGTAGAAGCAAGCAAGTCAGAATACATGTGTGTGAATGAGAGGGAAACAGGTGGAAAGGTGAACATGCAAGGAGCAGAAATAGTGAAGGTAGATGAATTTAAATATCTGGGGTCAGTCATCCAATGCAACAGGCAGTGCACAAGAAGAAGAGAGCACAGGCAGGGTGGAGTGGGTGGAGACAAGTGCCAGGGGTGATTTGTGACAGAAGGAGAGCAGCAAGAGTGAAAGGGAAGATTTACATGATGGTAGTGAGACCTGTTATGATGTATGGTTTGGAGACGGGATGCTGACAAAAAGACAGGAGGCCGAGCTGGAGTTGGCAGAGCTGAAGGTGCTCAGATTTTCACTGGGAGTGACCAGAATGGACAGGATTAGAAATGAGTCCATCAGAGGGACAACTCAGGTTAAGTGATCTGGAGACAAAGCCGGAGCAGCAAGGCTGAGATGCTTTAGACATGTGCAGAGAAGGGATACTGGATGTAGTGGACAAAGGATGCTGAAGATGGAGAAGACCACAAAGGAGGTTCAGGGGTGTAGTAAAAGAAATGCAGAGGGTTGGTGTGTCAGTGAAGTATGCCAGAGATAGGGTGAGATGGAGGCAAATGATCTGCCGCGGGAACAACTGAAAGAAGAACAGTAAGACGAAGAATGGAAGAGATTGATCAAGTCATACCACAAATGATTACTTCAAGTTATCGCTACAAGCCATTGAATCTTGGAGTGTACTTAGTTTTTCACAGGACTTTATGCAAAATTTCTTTTTCACATGACGGTGTTAATAATAATTAACATTGTTGTAGATAATCGAGAGTAAAAATTATAATTAAATATGATTGTGGGTTATGTGCTAAAAGCAAATTCAGGTACAAGGTGATATACAAATCTACATAAATTCTGACCCCTCAGTAATCTTGCTATTTTTGGTTGTGCACTTTTCCCTGCATACAACATTAATTACACGTTTCATTAAGTGTTGCCCTGACTCTAACATTTTATTTTCATAGAGGAAACAATATTTGAGAGAAAAAAAAATTGTATCCACTTTGGACATTTAGAATATCAGAGTGTGAGTAACAGTTACCAGGAGAGGCTTTATACATACCCAGTGTAGAAAAAGTGTGGAGAAGTTTGATAATTTGATTGCTATTATATACTTTAAAGGAATATTCCTAGTATTGCTCCTTTTACGTCACTACATTATCCTGATGTCCATACACACATACAAATTCAGTATTCAGCTATAATATTATGCTACAGAATGAGTATTAGATTACACTACAGTTACACTACAATTTTACATTGCATACAGTACATGTTAATGAATCAGTATCTATCTATCTATCTATATATATATATATATATATATATATATATATATATATATATATATATATATATATATATATATATATATATATAATAAAGATAAACACTATACTAGATATTGATGTACTGTCTATTAGCCCCTGACTGGCTGATTTTATTTGTTGCTAACACAGACAGATTTCACTTCTCCGAGTCCATCTAGCACTCCACATGGCGGCACCCATCCTGACTGCTCTGCGTGGTGGTGGGGTGTCACATTATTAACAACCTGCAGTGGTCCGATAACACTGTGGCAATAGATTAGACGGGGCAGAGCTGGCTGTTCTTCCTGAGGAGGTTCAGGTAATTTAATGCAGCCTGTCTTAATCCCAAAGAAACCCATCTGTTCCCTGCATATAGGTATAATATTTAGAATATATATAAAGTTCTCAAAGTTTGGAGCTTTGTGTCATTGGTTCAAAGTTTTATATATATATATATATATATATATATATATATATATATATATATATATATATATATAAAAAAAACGTGGCATCGTAGTCATTATAGTGGGTATTTAATAATTGTATGGTTTTAGTTTCAGACTGGTAGAAAATATCTCGTCCTACACAAGCCTCTGCACTGCCTACCTTTTTGCTCCGTTATCTGTTAGTGGCAAATACCCAACTCAACGATCCAGTGAGCAGCATCCAAAGTAATGTAGTGGTAGTCATTTTTTGTCATTAGCATTTTTTTTCCTGAAACGCTTTAGGGATCATGTACAGTTACCGCACTGCTACAAGTCCATATGTGACAGGATATTATTCATTCCCAGTCACAGCATGTGAAGGCCACCCAAAGAGTGCTTTTATGCCCACAAAATGCACTTTACTTACAGCTGTTGCACATTTCGACAGTGGTATTCAGACTTAAGTGTATCCCACAATTCAGTGCTAATGCAGCACCAACTGTGCCCACCACCTCACCGGTCTGGCTTTTGGTGGAGGTACCCTGTAGGCTGCTTTTAGCACCCTCATTAATCAGTGCAAATGAAGGTGGTGTTTATGACATGTTGAATTCAGCGTGAATATTATTGTTACTGAATTTATTAACATGTGAAGTAGTTGCTTGATAAAAACAGGTATCTAACGCTTTACTGTGGTGATAAATAACAAATGTCATATTTCATTCATCAAAGACTCTGAGAAATATGTTTTATTCTTTAAGATTTTTATCCCACAAAAACCTTCACAAATAATATCATCCTAGCACCTGTGTGATTCCTACTGCTATCTCATTGGGGCTCTAACAATATATCACTGATATATATTAGTGGAGCTTGTCATGGCAGTGTGGCAGGCATGATGTGGACCCAAATGCAGGACGCTGGAGACTGACTTAAACTTAAAACACAGCTTTATTGCTGGTTACTCACAAAGCACAAGGAAACATGCAGAGGCTTTACAGGAGTAAATAATCAAACTGAGGGCTTAAATACACACGTAAGGCAATTAGAGAGAAAGGGCACAGCTGTGGAAAACAGGAAAAAACTAGACACAACAGAAATGCAGACTTGACACATGGGGAAAGGTATGAAAACTGAAACAAGGAACAAAATATACACAACTAACCAGAACCCTTACAGCAAAAAAGGCTAGAGAACATAAACACAAGAAACTAACTTGAAAATGACTCTGTAAGGATGGAAAACTCAAAACTGCAAAAAATACTTCAATAAACTAAGAATCACTGAGATGTGACCAAAACAGAATTAAACAGTTCAAAACACAAACCGCTGGGTCTGGAAAACCCAGGATCACAACAGTACACTCTGTGCTCCAGGTGTGCTCTTCACCTCTTCACCTCCACATGCTTGATGTCTTGACAGGAACTTGCCAGAAAACAAAAGTGTTACAACACACTTTCAGTTGGAGGATTTTTTTTTTTTTTTCCTGGGAAAATCACCACAAAATGTTGCATTTACGCAGTAGCACATAATGCAAATATAAGTGTTAAAAACCAAAAACACAGGCCTATTGATATGACAGATTGTACAAACATGCAATTCACAGGTGAAAGTTTTCAAAAGAAAACAAATATTGTAGCAGGATATTGAACTGTCAGGATTTATTTAAAAGTACCCTTAAATCAAATGAGCTAACAATAGTGAGTGAAATGCTGATTCTTAGCGGATTAAGCAATATTAGCAAATCCTGGGGAGAATGATTTAAGGAAATATAAATGCAGCCTATAAAGGAGTCTGCAATGCCAGATTTGTGAAACTGCAGTTAGGCACAGCAGTCCTATAGCAAAATCCTACTATCAGCATACATACTGCAAAATACTCACAACTGAATCAGCAAACTGTGACGAGCAGGTTAACCATGTTCATCTAAACAGGTGTTTTAGCGTGCTAAGATTTGTGGATTAGCATGAAACATGCAGAACAGGTTTAGAAGGTATGAGGCTGGGAAAAAAAATCATTGTACAAAATAAAACTTTGACTATGTGATGATTCTATATGATAAGCCATGTCTCAGTACAAATGCAGAGAAAAGGCTGATTAGGGTGAGTTTATGAGCTTCATACTCATCTCTCTGCCTGTGATTAGGCTTTAGTTAGATTTAGGAAACACGAGTTAAGGCAGAGTCATATTTTAAGGAAAAATTGTTTCCTGTAGGTTTCATTTGAGCACTGCATGAGCCGTGGTATGCTGGATATCCAGAATTCTGGTGAATTTTTATGAACTAATTTAGACCTTTTCTGTATCCGTTTATGGTAGAAACACAGTGAGGCTCTCATGCATTTTATATTACTTTCAAATAATTATTCTCAACTGTTCTTATTAAATATTATCCCTGCTGAGTCAACAGTCTCTTACGTACTCATGTGGGCTCGTCTGGGTCTCGATGTGAAGGTCAGAATACTTTTGCTGCCTTTTGTCTGGGGAAGTAACCTGCTTTAATGTGCATGTGGCAACAGCTCACATCGATGATATGTTGCAGCTTTATCAACACCTGGTGCTTTTTTCCCTTTTTTAGCTCAAATCTGTTTCAGAAGGATATCTGCTCATGTTCAAAACTCTTTACATTCAGAGCATGTCAAACATATCTGTGATGATTTTAAGGACTTGAGTGTGTCTCAGCTGTTACTGAGTTATTGAATCTGTTATCAGACTTATGGAGTCTGAGACAAAGAAAGGTCTCAGCAAACGTGGTTTAAACTGTATGAGGCCCAAAACCAAAGCATAGACAGAAGAATGTTAACATTGTTTCCATATAAAACAGAGATTGGGTTAGACAGTCTCTGTAAAATGTTTCTCACTTTGTAAAAGAAATATCAAATTATTGAAAAGAAGGAATTAAGACAAAGATAACCAGAGTAAAAACAAAATGACTTCATTTATTAAGGGAAAACGTTATCCAAACCTACCTGGCCCTTTGTGAAACACTAACTGCTCACTAGATCTAATAACTGGTGGTGTCACCTTTGGCAGCATGAACTGCAGTCAAGCATTCATGATAACTGGCACTGAGTCTTTCACATCACGGTGGAGAAATTTTGGCCCACTCTTCTTTGCAGAATTGTTTTATTTCAGCCACACTGGAGAGTTTTCAAGCATGAACGGCCTGTTTAAGGTCATTCCAAAGCATTTAAATCAGATTTAAGTCCAGACTTTGACTAGGTCACTCCAAAAGCTTTTTTTTTTTTTTTTGCTTTTTTTAGTCATTCAGAGTTGGACTTGCTGGTGTGTTTTGAATCATTGTCCTGCTGTGATGAGTTAAGTAGTTAAGTAATGATTTAACAAGAGGGGGGGAATTACTTTTTCACATAGGCCTAAGTAGGTTTGGATAGCTTTTTTTCCCATAATAAATGAAGTGATCATTTAAAAAGTACATTTTGGATTTATTCGGGTTATCTTTGTCTAATATTAAAATTGGTTTGATGTTATGAAACATGTAAGTGTGAGAAATATACAAAAAACTTAGACATCAGGAAGGGGGCGAAAACTTTTTCACGGCACTGTATGCATCTACACGTACACCTTTTATGATTGTGTATGCGGTTTCTTCCACTGGGGCTGCAGTGCACCAAGCAAGGTGGACTAGTCCTGCTTTAACAGCTGAAAAACAATTATCCATTTGTGTTTCTGAATTTCCAATTCTGTACTGACTCTTTATTCTTCCAGATAGTAGTATACTGTAATAGTAAAAGTCTCTTGTTGTGTTTTTCTCTAAAACGTCACAAACTACTGCTAGCAGAATGTTATCAAGATGACGCTAAGGTGGCAGCGATTGACCGAGAACCTCAAGACCTCTGTCTTCCGCTGTATTGTGAATGCCAAAGTGCATGGAAAATCATGGTCATAGATACAAGAAATTACTATTAAGTGTTAAACCCACAGTCTTGTGAGTCATACCCTTTTTACCAGCCACAAACACCTGTGCATGCATCATTTTCACTCCAGGATGTCATACCACTTCCTGCTGTGTCACGGTAGTAAACATAAACATTAGTTCTTTAAAATTTGAACAAACAACCAATGCTTTCGATCTCTGGAGAGGACACTTTGCTTTTCATGTTCTTCTTGACAGAAGAGGATTTTTTTCCAAATGCAGAAGTGAATCTGGAACAAGATCAGAGACGGACTGAAATCCTCAGTGGATCTGACTGGCACGCTGATAGAGAAATCATTTGATACAAAAAAAAAAAATTGCAACATTCTGCATCGTTGATGTAGTGTAGTGACAGAACCACCATCCCACCTGATGCCTGAATAATGACTGTCAGAAATTAAACAAAGAGAGTGTCCTTGTGCCTCGCAGTTAAATAGGACCACTTGTACTGTTGGAAACATGTTTCCTAGTTGTGTGCCAAATTTCTGACTACATGTGGCAAAATAGCTTACAGTGCGAAAGAATCCTCCAAGGACTTCAGTCCTCAGTAAACATGCTGCTGTGCCATCTGATCTCCTTTTGTGGCTCATATTTTTGCATCTACATAAAGAGGGAAAGGCATTTGTGTGTAAAACTGCTGCACAGTAAAACACTGTACGATCAAAAGCATTAAACATAAAGAATCAGCTGCATCACAGTGGACATTTTTATGTCTGGAAAAAAATGCAAATGAATTGTTTTATTTCTTCCCACACCTTCCCCCGGTGCTCATGATTAATGGGACAGACATCGCCTTTCGGATGGAGAACTTCCTTGACGAAATGTATAAATACTGAGGCCTGTTTTACATTCTCTTCCTGGCTGCAGCTGGCTATCAGTGGAAGTGCAGGAAAATCATTTGTCTCCATGCAAAATGGCCTAATAAAAACTAGAGATAAAAACACAGTAACTCGAGGGAAAAAAAAATATCCCCGTTATCATGGGAACATGAATTGTCTGCTGCCAAATGGACTACCCATTTCATTCTATTGTAGGCATCATGCATCCTTATTCATGATTATTGAAAGAGGCGTCTCATTTTGGACATCAGTAATCAGAGCTCCTTTACATTCTGTCCACCTTGCTGTCCGTTACCGTGCGTGGAGGTGAGCAGACGGCATTTGACTGCATGCAAAATGGTCGGAGAGTTTTCATTTGAGAGTGAACGTTTTCACAGGAGACTGTAACTGTGCCTGCCTCTACCTCCGAGTTTGGTTTTACTATGCAAGGAGCTCATCAAATCTGAAAGTCATTAGCTGGCTGATACTGAGTTAGAGAGAGGGCAAATGGTTTGTGCAAAAAGTGCACCTGTGCCTCTGGATTTTTTTATTGTCTTCATTACCATATTGATGTTTTATTCTTTCTGTGTCGTGACTCTACAGCAGAGTGAAGAAAATGATTTGAAGTAAATATCGACCTGTATTTGTTGTGCTCATCAACAGCAGAATCAGATAAAGCATCCAGTCAGAGGGAAATAAGTCTTTTAAATAGCAATTATTTAACCTTAAAAACTGATGCACTTTGGCCTCAATCAGGGAGTTAAACAGATTTCATGGAGGCAGTGGCTCTGTTCTAGTGGTGTCCCACAAATGAAAACCTGTAATACCTGTAATGTTCAACAAACTGAAATCTTCAAACAGGTTTCAGCATATAAAGACATCAGACGGTGGCTTCCTTTAGGCCCACAATATTTGTCAAATTGGAATTACAGCAGACCACAATACGCACAAGCAATATCTTTGATTAAAAAGAACCCTCACTATTTGTGTGTATATGTGATTTTGGTATCTGGGCAAAAGGGTACCTGACTATAACCAAATTTGTCCAATGTCCTTGTCCAGTCCTGCCGCCTGTCGCTTTAGTTTTTCTGCACAAAATCACTTCAGGATATTGTCTTTTTTTTTTCTTTTCTTTTTTTTGTCTAATTGCTTCTCATTTGCTTATGCTGGTACAGAGGTACATCGTGAAAGCATATACAATAAAGTTTAGGGAAGCCCTCAGTTATCAAAAACAGTTTCTAAAGTTATCCTGTTGTTGCTAAGATATTTACAATTTAAATGTGTGGTTATGCAGGTCAACTATATGGGAGTGAAAGCCACAGAGAAATGATTCTCCAGATTATGTCACTGCACTCACAAGTTTTATATGTGTATAGATTTAGATGTGTATATAGCCAAATTATCTCTTTAGTTTTTATATTTTTATGCCATTAGTGTATGTTATTTTGTTTTGGTTTTATTCATTTAAATGAAACGGTTGCAGCTGTAACAACAGAAATTTCCCTCTGGGATCAATAAAGTATTCTGATTCTGATTTTGATTCTGATTCTCTGTGTTCTGCTAGAACAACAAGTTCTAGTAGAATAACAGCAGCAGGCTGGCTGGATGTGTATTGCAGCCCCAATGGGCTTCACCAATTCTTGTGTGGCCACAGGGGCGGCTAGGCTTTGGTCCACCATGGCCACTGAGCACAACCGGTGGTGCATGACAATTGCTTTGCTATGGCCCCAAAAATTTTAATGCATTGTGACATTGACAGTTCAGGTTATTTGCAGCAAAATGTCTCTTTCAATTGCCTTGCATTGTTATAATAATAATAATAAGCAACAACAAAAAAATGAGCATCCTGACTTCATGTGCAGCCTTCAAGCTCTTTCAGTGAACAGACTGGTCTTCCAACTCTCATCCCCAGAGATGATCCTCACCATGGAAGTCATCTCAGTTCTTAATGTTTGTTCAGTGAGCACAAGAGTTTTAAATATTTCACTGTGTAAACATCAGTCTAAACCTAATAGAAGCACTGGAAGTTGTGCTGCATTACAAAAGGGAATGATTTTGTAGCAGAACTTTTCACTGTGAAAAACCTTTTGAATTTGCACATAAAAATCTTCAGTGGAAGTGCCAGGACTTAATAAAATAAAAAAATAGAAAAGTAGTTGCACTCACCAAGATGGTGAAGTGTGCGTATTGATAAAAGCAAAACAAGAAGAAATAGAAACTAAATCGTGACCTAGGTGAAACAGAAGTGTGTGTCATGGCAAAAAAGCAACAGATTTTCCCATGTTTGCCTTACACTCAGCATGACTTTGAAACTAATGGATTTCAATAGGAAATAAAGGAGTCTTCAGGGGGGTAACATCACCCTGGAAACTAAGAAAACAGAGCTTTGAAAAAAGTGGCGACTGCACTTTAAACCTAAACTAATTGAACAGTGAATGAAAGTGGTGTAAAAGTAATACCAAAGAAAGTATTAAAAATCAAGTTCCAGCTGCAGGACTCCAGCTGTGGTCTTTGTTCTAAGGATGAAATTGCTCATGCCCAAGATAATTGCTGTATTTCCATCAGCTTTTTTTTCACTCATTTGAAGTTTGCTTGACTGTGTTTCGACTATGATGGGAAAACCTTTAATAGTTCACCCTTTATACAGTCTGTTTTCTTGATGCTTCATACTGGTCCATGAACTTAACCTTTAAACCCATGTCTACACAATCTTTCAGCTTGTATTACAGTTTGGACTTTAATAGTGAATTTGAAATCTTAGTGGCTTACTGGGTCACTCATTACAAACTCATTCTGTACATGTAAACATTCAAAACTGTCAGAGCCCTATTTAAAATTCTAGTAGAGATGCCAAAGTATCCAACGATACCAAACTTGGGTGGATGGGGGGGGCTGGGGTAGAGAAAGTGCATATTTGATTGAGTAGTACAACCATAAAAAAATCACAAGAGTTTTAAATATTTCACTGTGTAAACATCATACATAGCTGGAAGCCGGAACAAGGTGGTAAAAAATATATACAATATCATCAGACAGTGGGGCTCAGGGTGGTTGGAACCAAGCTGGAGGGAAAGGGGGTGGTGGGGGTGGGGTGTGTTAAGGCATTTAAAATGGTAAGCCTGAGCTGTGGGAATTGCTTGGAAACATAGTGTGAAGATTCATCTCAAACTGCACTGCTCCGTGCTTGTACTTGGTGACATCAGCCTGAAGTGAATAAGGCAGCCTCACAGGGAGTTAACACACCAGAGAAACTTTACTGCTTCAGGCAACTGCAGGTACATGGAGGGCTGTGAAGGACGTGACGAATGAGAGTCTGCAGTAATCAGTGGAAATGCAATGAGAGAGTGAAAGTGAGTGGATAATGTAATTTTGCAGCAATAAAATTAGATATATAATCAGCTGCTGAGTCAGGACAAATGAGTAAAGGTTTATTGCAGTTGTGTTAATAAAAGTAAAGCTGATTTCAACAAGGGCATAAAAGAAGCAGGCGATGATGTAAATGGAGAGGATGCGTGCTGCTTTGTGGCAGTGAAGCACATCCCTGTCTGCAAAGGAACAAGAAAGAAAGCATTTATTTCCACACATTCAGCCATGCAGTAGTGAGATGCCTTATTTATTTAACATCCACACATCCTAGTTACTGTGAGAGAGTGTGACAAACACAGTGACCTTCAGTCAAATGCTGTGACATGCCCGCAGGTGGAGTGTCGTGTAAAATTTGAGACTGTTTTAGGAGAGTCGTTGGGGTTTTAGACAGAAAAAAACTGAATCAGAATGAGTGTAAACCAAAATCTGAAAATCAAGTCATTTTTTTCAACCATATGGGCACTGAGGTTATGAAAGTTATGAAACTTGTAGACCGCAGGCCTAAATAATAAGACCAAGACTGGTGTTTTCATATCGCGTTATTATTTTTCAACAAATCCCAGGACTTTCTGACTTTACTACCCTGCCTTTGGCTGTGGATTTAACCTGCTGATCCTTCCTGAAAATAGTGGAACAGATAAAGGAATGTTTTCAGGTAACATAGGCTTTCTGTTACAGATTTATATTTGAC
This sequence comes from Archocentrus centrarchus, assembly GCF_007364275.1. Classification (NCBI taxonomy): domain Eukaryota; kingdom Metazoa; phylum Chordata; class Actinopteri; order Cichliformes; family Cichlidae; genus Archocentrus; species Archocentrus centrarchus. Next base: position 27,872,186 of record NC_044356.1, on the reverse strand, counting down.
AAGTGATCCTGTTCTCATAGCTCTTCATTAAATGAAAAGCCAGCAGTCAGTTAGCCTGGCACAAAGACTTTGGCTCTGAGCAGTTGTCAGACAGTCAGAAGAGACTTCATTAATAGCATCAGTTACATTTTACTCGAAAAACCTGCATGTTGGCATGGCTAAAACTGATAGATTTGCGTGGATAAGACTAGTGATTGGTTAGGGGAAGTATAAGTCCCTCCCCCGCAGAAATTCGTTACGAGTTAGAGTTTCGATGGAAACACAATCTAACAATTTGAATAACAAATAATGAGAAGCAAAGGAGATACAGAAGAAAACTGATAGTTTCATTTTGTGCTTCCTTTTTGCATGAATAAAATAAAATAGATAAAACGTTAAATTTCAGAAGTGTGGGTAGGTGAATTTTGTTATAGTCGGAGAGAGCAAGGCTATTTGTTTCCCCTTTTCCAGTTTATATGCTAATCTAAGCTAATACACTCATATTAACGGCACATAAATGAGTAACATCACTCTTCAATTCAGTATTTATTTGACAAACAGTGAATAAGGATATGTCCCGAAACTTATGTATCAGTAAATTCCAGCTGGGAAATGAAGCCCGGGCTGTACGCCATAGCGTGCCTGTAGCATATCGCCGCAAAACACAAGTTTGAAAACAATTTTATTATAATTTCTTTTAGTAGACTTAAACCCCTTTTTGTTTTGGCCTATTAATTAGAATGGAAACAAACAGTCTACAAAAACAACAACAACAAAAAACTGGAGTAAACAAGTGAAGGAGAGCAAATGCTAACTATAGATCTTTGAATACAAAAGTCTTTTTTATTACTGCTGAGAACATGTTTATCACATGTACAAATTAGGACGTGTAAACATCAATAAATAGAAAAGCACGCGCCCCATTCCTGTTTAAAAATAGTTATTGCTGTCGGGCAAACAATATTCTCACCTTCAAAATGTCAGCAGTTAGATAAACAGCTGCATTTTAAATGTGATCACTGTTTAGTCCGCTGAATTTTAAAAGGATGTCAGGGCTCATCAAACAGCTCCAACCCTCTGAGAGTCACAGAAACCCTCAGTTCAGTGTGTGTTTCTTTTTTGTTTTCCAACCCACATATTATATTTTTAAAGGCAGTTAACATGGTTTCAGACTTTAAAACAAAAAGAAATGATGAATGGTTATATAGTATGTGTTTTTGTTTTTTCTTTATACAAGCCTGCAAGCCCAGTCCAGCTAAATTAATTAATCTAACACCGTGCGCAGTGCTTCATTCACATGTGTGAACTGACCTCAAAAACATTTCTCAGCTTATTCAAATCATGTCAAAAGATTTTGCCCTCGCTGTTCAATCCCTCAGCAGCCCTGGAATCCTCTTTATCTGCCAGTGCAAGAAACATAACCATACCTCCCCTTTTATTAAAATGGAGCGCTGAGCTGAAAGTCAATAACTGTGAAAATGAAATACTCTCCATCAAAGGCAGAGACCAGAGCATGAAGACTCATAGATGTGATGCCATCAAATGTAAAATCTGGACCTTTTTCATTTTTTATTCTCTGAGACGTATTATTAGTTATAAAGCAGAAATTTCACAGAAAATCCCTCCGGATTTTCTTCTTGGTTGCTTTAAACATCTCTTCTCATTCATCCCGTCTGGTGCAGTTTCAGATGTTGAATGTTGATGATAGAGGAGGTTTTCTTACTTTTAGGTTTGTTATAATGTTGTTCATGTTAAAAAAAAAAATCGAGCTGCAGGCTCCTTTATTTGTATAATAAGTGTTTCTTAAGCCCTTTTCAGACATGGACTATGTATCATCACTGGCTGCACATGTAAAGGCTTTTTGTCATTCAGACAGAGTTTCCCATGTTATAAATGTTCTTCTTTTGGCCCTGTTTAGACCAGCTTCAACGCTGCATGAAGAAACGCTGCCCCATCATTCATTTGGAAGAGGGCACTCTGGTTACACAGTGGGAACACACTGACTCACTTGAAGTCCAGCATCAGTCAGCAAAAAAGTTTCCCTACTACCATTTGGCAAGCTGTGTTTCTAAAGTGAAAGCTGTATTTCTAAAAAATATATAATATAATATAATGAGACAGTGGGTACAGAATAAAACTGATGTTCCCACTACAAAAATAATTAAAGTTTTTACACAAAGTATTATTATATATAAGCGTAGAATTATGGGATATGCTGCTTGTCTGAATTCATGGTGGCTACACCTGCCTTCTATATACAGTCAGTATTGCCCCATTGGGCATTTTCCACATGCTACTGGGCTAGTTTTGTTTAACGTAGCAGGTAAAAATTGGTGTGCTATGAGAGAAGCCACTCTTGTTCTATCACTGTGGTTTCAACCTACTAAAAGTCAGACAGTATTTTAAATTGAAAGGGACAAGTGGCAGCCTTGCAGGAGAGCTGCAGGGAGAACTGTGAGGCAAAAGGTGCATGCCAGTGTTCTATAAACAAAGGGTAGTTACTAGAGTCTGGTCCACTAATCAACATGATCAACAGTTGCAGCAGTGGCAGTGACACGCAGCCCCACCCACACACAGCCCAGAGCAACAATTGGTTAAAAAAAAAAAGAAACGAAAATCTTATTCTTGAAACAGAAGATACAGCAGGAAGAAATCAACTAAACAAAAGAAAGAAAAGAGGAAGGCCTTGAAGCTTGACTACTACCACTGGAAAAATTAAGAAATATTTGCCTTTTTACTGAATATATCTTCATATTTAAGGCAAAACAACTGGATTTTTTTTTTTTTTTTACACTGAAGCATTACATTGGGTGTATTATATTATGTATATGTGTGCAAGTGTTGAAAGGTAATGTCAGCAAAGACAAAGCAGTCTTTGAAAAGATTATACATTCACTCAGTTTGGACTTCTACCAAGTATGTGAGCTAGCCTGTGACTTTTTTTAATGTAAAAACGACTCTGACATAGTGATCACAGCACTTCTGAGTTAACTTCAACTGAGGCTTGGTTCAACTCAGCGAGCTCTCAGCAGATGCCTTTCTCAACTATATAATACATAGGAGTTTGAAAACTGCAGAATTTTGATTTCTAAAATTGTGGCAGAGGTAAGCCGGAGAGAAAAAACAATTTCCATGGAACACAAGCTGAAAACACTTTACTGTAACTACACCCTGCAAAGTTGATGACTTCTCAGAACTGAAGATTAGGCGGGGGGGGGGGGGGGGGATCACAGCTCGTGCACTTTTTCCCTCTCTACTGTTTGCCACTCCATCTCTCTCCCACTCTCTCTCTCTCTCTCTCTTCCTAACCCTCCTGCAGCCTCTGAAGTGTGAACAGACGCTTTGCTGTCTCAGCTTGGCAATCTTTGATCAGCGCAGGGTTGCCAGCCTTCAGTCGGACAAGGTCAGAGAAACGAGATGACGGTCGGTGTGTTGTCAAAAGCGGGGAGTCGCCACCTGTTTGGGAATAAATTCTGCTCACTCTCCCATCCACCTGGACCCTTAATGCCAAAGAGCTTCAAACTGAGTGGAGTCAACAGCCTGTTTTATAGAAGTAGGCCTGTTCATTGATATGTCCATTAGACGTGTCCCCAGGTATCCTTGTCAAACTCACTGCCTTTGACAATAACCAACCTTGGGCTCTATGCAAATCTGTGCTGCGCTGTGAGTTAGTGAGTCCCAAACAGCAGACCGGATCACTTCTAGGCCTGCCTGTGCACTGGTCTGTGTCAGTGCAGCTGATAAACGGCTGTACAGTTTGTTTTTCTGCTCCGATAGCAAGAATGAAATCAACAGGCAAGCTGTGTCGCTGCGCAGTCTTTTTCAGGCAGTCTTCAACCCAATCCTCTTTGCTTCCCTCCAGGGTGGAATTTGAATGACCTGATCAATTTCTAATCAGGAAAGACCCGCAGCCTTTCTCTCATTGTAATGGAGTTTCCCCACAAACCATCTATATGGCGGGCTCACTCAGAAATTGTTAAGAGCAAAGGGCAGGTTGCAAATTTTCTGGGGTTCATTTTTCTGATATCTTTCTCACCCTGCATTGCGATGAACGCACTTTATCACCATGGATCTGCTGTTGCCTAAATATAGAGGTATTTGTGGAATCCTAAACACTGCTGCACATCACAATGAAGCCCGGGCCCTGTATAAAGGCAGAGGTGGCCTTTTCATCTTGAAAATAAAACCCCAGGAGGTCTGCCTGCTTTTTCTGTTGAGAAAAGCCGAGCTAAAAAAAAAAAAAATACTTAATGATATTCTGGGAATTTTATCACCGGCATGTTTCTGAATAACTCTATAGGCTCCACAGTGTGTTGAACATGGTTTATCTTAGTGGCTCCCAACCGTTTTTAGCAGACAGTCCTCTCAGAAGAGTTTCAGTTTGCTTTCACTGACACTGCTTGCCAAGCTGTAAATGTGTTCTAATTTTAGCACAGGGCTAATATCAGGTTTTCCCAAAATAATTATCATTTAGGTAACAACACTGATATTAATGTAATATCTATAGATTAAAAAGAATACTATCAGTGAAATTCTTGTTTATTTTTGTTTCCTTTTTGCTGAGCCGGATTATCCACCGTGCATTTTAGGCAGGGGCCCAGAGGAAAATGCACACCAGGGGGCACTTCTGACAGGGATATATTCTGAAACCATATCTTATAATATAATATATGGTTATGTAAAAAGAAAAAGTAATAGTAATTGATAAGTTATAATAATTCCGTAGGGTGTAGAACCACCTTTAGCAGTACTAACTTAATCATTTTCTGTATAACTTCATCAATCCATTGTTGTGGAGGAATTTTGGCTCACTCTTCTTTGCAATGTTGCTTCGGTTCATTGAGGTTTGTGGGCTTTTGTTTATTCACAGCTCTCTTATGGTCTCACCACAGCATTTCAATCAGGTTGAGGCCTGGACACTGACTGGGCCATTGCAACGCCTTGATTGTTTTCTTTTTCAGCCATTCTGTTGGGATTGATTGACCTGTTGCATGACCCAGTTCTGGTCAACCTTTAGCTATCAGAAAGATTCAATTCAATTCAATTCAGTTTTATTTATATAGCGCCAAATCACAACAAAAAGTTGCCTCAAGGCACTTTGTATTGTGGGTAAAGACCCTGCGATGGCCTTGATGATGTCCTTACATTTGACTGTAGAGCACTTTGGTATACAGAAACCCCAGGAGGTCTGCCTACTTTGCAGCCACAGGACCTGCCTACCAGGTTCCTGTTGCTGCAAAACAAACCCAAATCATCACCCCTCTACCATCGCTTGACAGTTGGTAAAAGATATTTGTGCTGATATACTGTGTTTGGTTTTCACCAAAGATGGTGCTGTGCATTATGGCCAAACATTGCCACCTTATTTTCGTCTGTCCAAAGAGCATTGTTCCAGAAGTCTTGTGGTTTGTTCAGATGCAACTTTGCAAACCCAAACTTTGCTGCTTGTTCTTTGTAGAGAGAACAAGGTTTCTCCTGGCAGCCCTTGCAAATAAGCCACGCTTGTTCAGTTTTCCCTTAATTGTACTGTCAATAGCTTTAACAGTTAACATGCTAACTGAGGCCTGTAGAGTCAGATTTATTTGAGTTTTATTCAGTTTTTCTGAGCATTGCATAGTCTGATCTTAGGGTAAGTTTGCTGGGTCGTGGAGTCATGGTAAAATTGTGGCATTGTGTTACTACACACCTGAATGATCCAGACCAGCAAGCTGCCAAACTTCTGTTTTATACGGGTACTCACAATTGCTGATGATCAGTTAATCAAGTGCATTTGATTAGCAACACCTGGCTGCTACTTACCCTCTTAATTCCTATGGAAGCAGTAAGGTTGTATAGTTTTTCACAGGACTCTGTGCAGTCCTGTGAAAACTCATATATATATGTAAATATATTTTTATCATAACAAAATGACAGCATTTCTAGAATACAGTAGTCTGTATTTCACTTGCCCCTTTCACCTCACTGCTGAGGCTACTAGTATCTCCCACAGTCAGCTAGTTATCACAGATACAGCATTTCCAACAAGAATGAAACAAGCAGAAGTGTGCTTAGCAAATGACAGATGCAAGCAGAAAAAAGGAGGAGGTCAGAAACTTGCCACATGCCATTTTTTTTGGTTCATCATGAAAGTATGCAGACATATCCAGGGTTAGCTATAGCAACAATTACAGTAGATTCATGACCAGAATGTGTGGTTGGAGCTAAATGAAGAAGTCAGGCTGTCCTCATTAGTGGAGGACCTGCCTCTTGCTGAAGAAGCAACAAACCACTAATGTTGTACTAATGATGTAATGATATACCGATCTGTTGTCTCCCTAATAAAGTATATAAATGCACCCTCCCCAGAGAATATTCCTGCTTTGCCTGCATTTTTTTATGAAGACAAACATGTTTATTACTTTTCTAACTGGATGCTTCCCAAACATGTACATGATCACAGTGAAAGCTCTCTGAGTGCTATGTGCATATGAATTCTTACTTCAACACTTATCCAGACCTTAGAACATATGGAACAAATAGAGCGACATACGTGGTACTGGCAAGAGACAAGAAAAGGAAAAGGGGATTGTCAGAGAGGCAGACAAACATTGAGAAAGACAGTAATAACAGGTGTGTGTGTAAGGACTCTTACAATAAATATAGTATTATTCATCCATCCATTTTCTTACGCTTATCTGGGGCCGGGTCACAAGAGCAGCAGTCAAAGCAGAGAAACCCAGGCCAGCTGAGAGATATAATCTGTATAGCATGTCTTGGGTCTACCCTAGGACCTTGTCCCGGTAGGACAGGGCTGGAACATCTCATCCAAGAGGCGCCCAGGAGGCATCCTAATCAGATGTCTAAACCACCTCAACTGGCTGCCTTCAATGTGCAGGAGTAGCAGCTCTACTCTGAGCTCCTCTCAAATGACTGCACTCTTCACCTTGGAGGAAGCCAGCCACCCTTGAGAGAAAGCTCATTTCGGCCACCTGCGTCTGAAATCTTGTACTTTCGATCACTACCCAAAGCTTGTGACCATAAGTGACAGTAGGAACATAGATTGACCAGTAATTGACAGTTTCACTTTTACATTTACCTCCATCCATCTTTCAATCTCTCACTCCCTCTTGTGAACAAGACCCTGAGATACTGAAACTTCTCCACTTGGGGAAGAAACTCAACCCTGACTCGGAGTTGACACTCTATCATTTTCTGGCTGAGGACCATGGTCTTAGACTTGGAGGTGCTAATTCTCATACCCGTTCCTTCACACACTGCAAATCATTCCAGGATGAGCTGGAGGCCACCATTTGTTGAAGCCAACAGGACCGCGTCATCCGCAAAACGCAGAGATGAAAATCTGAGGCCACTGAGGTGGAAACCTTCTGCCACTTGGCTATGCCTAGAAATTCTGTCCATAAAAATTATGAACGGAATCTGTGCCAAAGGGCGGCCCTGGAAGAGTCCAACACCCACAAAAAACAAGTCTGAATTATCGGCGGCAATGCGGACCAAGCTCTCACTGGGAGGCACTGAATGGCCCGGAACAATGGGCCAGACACCTCATACTCCTGTAGAACCTCCCACAGAATACTGAGGGACACAGTCCAGTCCAGAAAGCAGCATGTATACTGGATGGGCAAACTCCCATGTACACTCAAATGTCCTTAAGAGGATAAAGAGCTGGTCCAGCATTCCGTGAACAGGACAAAAGCCGCATTGTTGCTCCTGAATCTGAGGTTCGACTAATGGACAGACTGTCCTTTCCAGCACCCTGGCATAGGCCTTCCCGCGTAGGTTGAGGAGTGTGAGTGCCTTATAGTTGGAGCACACCCTCTGGTCCCTCTTCTTGAAGATTGGAACCACCGACCAAGTCTTCCAATCAAGTGGCACCACCCCAGATCTCCACACCATGTTGCAGAGGCATGTCAAACAAGACAGTTCCACAACATCCAGAGTCTTCAGGAACTCAGGGCAAATCCCATCCACCCCAGGGGCCCTGCCACCAAGGAGTTGTTTGTTGCAGCCACTGCCCAAGTTGCATTCTACTTGGCCTGCTGATACCCATCAGCTGCCAGGCTATAGCCAAACATGATAGGACTTTTTCTTTAGCTTGATGGCTCCCTTCAACTCCGGTGTCCACCATCTGGTTCAGAGATTGCCACCATGGCAGGCATCAACCACCTTGCAGTCACAGCTCTATGCAGCAGCCTCAACAATGGAGGTGCAGAACAGGGTCCATTTTGACTCAATGTCCTCAGCTTCCCTTGGAATGCTGTTGAACTTCTGCAGGAAGATCTCACAGGCTGGGGTCTCTGCCAGGCATTCCCAGCACACCCTCACTATACGTTTAGGTGCACCAGGTCTGTCCTGCATCCTTCTCCGCCACCTGATCAACTCACCACCAGGACAGCTCGGCTCCAACCTAACTATCCTGTGGTCACATAGACTGTCATGCTGGAAGCAGCCCATGTGACATGCAGCCCCTGATTTTGGACTCTTTATTTCAAAGTCTTAGCATAAATTAAACAAATCACCCATGTGATTTGTTTAATTTAATTTATTTTTAAAAATTTATACAGCTAAAATGCAAAGACATGTATCAGCTAATTAGTGCTAAGTGAGAAACTACGAAAAATGCTAGAATTTCACTCACCAAAAGTGGCATGACACATAGCAAGCCATATTATTTGTAAGATTAATTAAAATGCTCCACAAGGCACCGATAACACAAATGTGGTTAAGAAACAACAAAATGTCCACAAAGGGCCAAAAGCATTATTTGTACCAGGCGTTAAACATGCTTTTAAATGGCACACAGTTAGGTATCTTGTAAAAGTGTGTATAGTGTATAGTATATAGAGTATAGTGTATAGTGTGAATTACTTATTTTTATTTTTATTCTTCTTATTTATATGTGTGTGTATGTATGGTTGCAGGTACAAAATTCATTTCACTGTGCATTGTACTGTGTATAACTGTGCATGTGACAAATAAAAACTTATCTTATCTAAAAGAGTCTATTTGGAGAAACTCACTTTTGGATCCAGCCTCAAGTAGCCAGCTGCAGTTTTTGGCTCTTCTGTGTTTGCTTTATATTTCAGCCGCTCACGTGGTAGTAGCAAAGTCCTTTGAGAGGCAAGTCTCACTGTTGGTAACACCCTTTGGGAGGTATTAGGGTAGTTGTTTCCCTGATGCTAACTACTAGGCTCTGGGCTTTCCTGTCTTCTGTGTTTTCCCTACTGGCTGGCTTACTGGTCAGGTTGCTGTTGTGGTGGCCATTGATATCATTCACCTGCTGCATATTTTCAAAAAGGTCAACCTCAGTGATGACGCCATGATTTTCCACAAATACCATTACATTGGGACTGAGATTGTGGCCATATTTCTCATTTGTTCAGATACTAAATTGGTGGCACTAAGTTTGAGTGATTGTATAGATTTCTGTTACTGGTTCTTGGCTTGTTTAAAAACTTGCTGCTTTTCTGGAACAACATCCATGTTTGATACAGCATGTTACTGCATCTGCTGTTGTGGCTCCAACTTTGTGTTCATTTAGATTCAGCTTTATTGGCCAAGCGTAAACACCATTAAAAACTTTCATCAGACTTCTTCAAAGTCTTCACTGTGTATACTAAATGAGTCTGGAGAGACATGGATGTAAACTGCAACTTGACTGCTGTTATCGGAGGTTTGCAACCACAAGACAGCAATTCACCAGTTAGTGATTTCAGTCTATCTTTCTATATATACTGCTTACATTTATTGGCATGTTCTTAACAGTGGGGTGAAAAGGGGATTAAGGTTGCCTGTTTTGTTCCAGAAAGGCCGAAATCATTTTCGTTGAAGACATTTCTGGTGTTTGATGACAGTCTTTTTTTTTTAAGAGCTAAGGGACTTTGATGCATCCTGTGTAATTTGGCAAAAACAGAGCAATAAACAAAACACTTTTCAGAATCTTGGAAATAAATTGTGCTGAGACAGATTCCTCTTGGAACTATTAGTGCTGTGAAATTGCATCAGCTTTGCAGAATATTGGTTGTGATATGTACTGAACCTCTTAACATCCACCAGCTTACTGGCAACCTATTTAGGGTTAGAGGTAATGTTAGTAATAGGTTTGCCTGTAAACCTATATGTGAAATTCTGAACTATTTGATGCACAATATCCTGTAACGGAATAACTGTAAGGCCAAAATGCAGTTAAAGACTTGATTTGAAAGGTAGCTTATTCTAGTTTTTGGTACTAGACTTTTTTAGCCTAAAATGAAGTCTAACTGTATTTTCAGTGAGCTGGTGGAATTTAAGAGGTCAAAGATTTACTGCATTTGTTTGCATTTGTGTCACAAAAATGCCTTCTCTATTTGCCTTCTAGGTAGATCATTAAACAATGGATATTTCATCAGTCACCAACCTCACAGAGTCAACATCTGAGCAGTCCATAAATCGTATTGAAACTTACAACCTTTGGACCGTCAGGCTGAAAGAAGCACACGGCGGATATATCTTCCTTTGATTCTAAAGAAATCTGCAAAGAAACCACGCTGATGGGTTTGCTGAAGGACATTTATGAACCAAACCTCGAGCTGTCTGATAAATAACAGCACCAGTGTATGCTTTTACAGCAGCAGTGCTATATCTGAGTCACTTGTACCAAGTGGTCAGCAGGTTTTTGCTTTTTTTCTCTCACACCTTTTGGACTCTAGATTTATCATGATGCTACTTTTTTCTGTTGCACTCCCAAGGTTTCCCACAAGCTGATTTTGTTGACTATTGACAACATGCCTCTGCTCAAATGGAGAAAAAACAGGACTTTTACTCTGCTGTTTTGTCTAATTACATTTACAACTTTCCTGTTCAGTTATACTTTCCGGGACCCCTCGCTCTACTTCTTTAAGCATGCATTTCATCTGTCGGACAACGTCTTCTCCAAAGGGCTATGTGCTTGTCGACAGTGCATAGCAGAGTTGGAGGATGATTCGTGGTTCGCTGAACGCTTCAATCAGTCCATCCACCCTCTGATGACCAGAGAGAACAGCGTCCTCTCCGATGAGACCTTTAAGTGGTGGCAGGTAAGATTCAGGGGAGGTGTGCATGGGATTTGCAGTGCTGTTGCTCCACAAGATTGGAAGTTAAAAAATAATGCATGTTCAGCATCTGAGTGCAAACGAGGTGCTGAAAAAGAAGGATCATGAATAAAGAACAGAGATCACACACTGCTGTAATGCTCCCAAAATGTGTTTGTTTTCGCCACATTGATTGTTTCAAATCCAACAAGTCTTAACCAGGATCAAGTTGTGAAGCAAACTCCCACGCACAATTTGTTCACATTTAACAAGTGAGATGGAGGATATGGAAATTCTCTCACAATCTCTTCTAAATCTGTAGATAAAGAGAGACATTTTCCATACGTGCCTTGAAAGCACAAGAGAAGCTTTAACTCTTCACTCTCTGAAATCTGTCGCCATCATACTGCAGGCTATTAGATAATCATGAAACTAGTTTAGCATCCAGTAGGCCTTTGAAGGATTTTCTTACTTACTGGTTTTGTTGCTAGAAGGTTAGTAAAATGATTGGTTTTATTCGTATGTCTGTTTCCTAAGAATGGCCTTGTAATAGTAGGCCATATGGTTAGCATAGCACAAAGACTGGAACCATCTAGCATGGCTCCTCCAAAATCACAACCTTTGAAGTTCACATATTTAATACATGGAAGCTTGTTTCCACCACTGAAAAAAATTGCCATCAGTAACTTGAAATTTTGAGTTAATAAGTCAAAATTATGATGCAGAAGGCATCAACTGTCCCAACACATTGATTCCATACCTTTTTATGCAGTTATCATATGCAAGAAGGTATTCAAAGCTGAAGAATTTGAAATGTTTGCAATACACTGGTAGCGCCTGCGTTTGTGCCATCTGCTCCGCCCCTTACAGAGCTTCCTGATTGGCAGAGCTAACTTGAAATTTTGAGATACTTAACGCAAAATTTCGACGTATTCACTCAAAATTTCAAGTTATGGATGCCTTTTTTTCAGTGGTGGAAACACGTTTCCATATTAATATTTTAATATTGCGTTTAAAAAAAAAATTCTTTCCTTGGAGTCTCTCCTGCAGGTGAGACTCCGTGAACATACTAAATAAGATAGAGCTTAATTATTGAGTGGCACTGTACTTTCTCCCTGACACTTTTCTTATATATAAAAAAACAAAAAGAATGAATAAACAAGGGTTTCCTGCTGCTACTCTGCTGACTTTATTTCACCAAAATTCTAATTGGACCCTTTTTTGACACTTCAAGCAACAAAAAGTGTGGGACCTCTTTTAGCTTCTAAAGTTGGGCATCCTAGAAAAAGTTTGACAGCCACTGCTTTACGCCAACTTTCATTTGTGAACAGGAGAATTAAACAGCAGACAGGTTGGGCTGCTGTGCTCGCAGCCAGAGCTGTGTGCCTGAGGTGACCATATTAGGTATATCCCCTCATACTGCCATCACACAAAGGAAAGAATTGAAAAAGAAATGCCTGAAACTGAGTATTTAGAGTAACTGAATATTCAGAGCAAGGCAAAGCCTGAGCTTTTGGCTCACAGGGATTGCTTGCACATGCACCGACCTCATTATTTGGCCATGTTTAACATGAGCATCCAACATTGTAACAAGTATATAGATGACAGGAAATAAGGAAAAGCACAACAGGCCCCCTTTAATGTCACTAATCCTACTGTAACAGTGAAAATACTGTAAATGCCTTTTCCCTCCTGGTTAGTCAATGCATTCCAGTCTTTGCGAGTTATTGAAATCTCCATCTGTCAGCTATCTAGTGCCAGGCTAAACATAATGTATTTGTTTTGACATGAAGACCATGACTTGACATGGCAGTCAGCAGAGGAATTGTTATCTCTGGCTCTTCCAAGATGGATTTTGTCACCTGTGTGATTGCTGAGCATCACTGCTAAAAGGCCCCCTGAGAGTGAAGCCCTTCGATGCAGAGTGACAGGAAAGCCAGTTTTTTACTGTTATTTACTGAGATTCCCTCATATCAACCTCCATTTTCACTCCACGGGAAAAATCTTAATGGATGTTACGCCCCCTACATTTGGCCTGTCGTGTTCAGGGAACATAAAACCCAGAAAACATAAAAATTGAACGCCGGCTTGCAGGACATGATAGCTGTTAGTGTTTTATGGAGGATTCCTTGTTTAAATCCACTTTGTTGTAAATTAGAATTCACCCCATCTACATAAGTACTTATGTACTAGACTATTATAAAGTGTATTTTATGTATACCCCATCATTAGACTACAGCTCTCTGTATTAGAATGACCAATTCAGAAAAATTTATGTTTTCTTTATCTGGAAGGCATCCAGCGTTCCCACATTCACCTCACACTATGGCCAATTAGATGCAAGAATAGGAAAATTACTGCAAGGTTGCCTCCTGTCACTATTCATTCTAGAAAGTGCTTCTCACAGGGAGCTTGATGAGGCAAGTGTCACATATCAACGGTACCCTGGCCAGATGGTGTGGCCTACGCTGCCGCAAGGCAAGGGCATGACCATAAGGTGCATCCACGCGCTTTCCTCCAAGGAGCTGTCAGAGTTTACATGTTACACAGCTAAATGCAGTTTTTTGCAAAGGAGAAGTTCTCATTAATTCCTGTATATTCTAAACTTGTGTGCTCTGTACCTACAACCTTATTGCGCAGTTGTTTTAATATGGTAGAAAAGTCTCGAGGATAATATTTGAACCACATGTATCCAAAACCCTGCTTTAAAATTCAGAATGATGCAGAACATCCTGTATCCATTTTGCACAATATGCAACAGTAGACAGTGCACACACATTCCTGCATTTATTTGCTGTCTCTCCGAGTTCAAAGCCGCCAGAAGAAAGCCGGGCCAAAAGAGCCCCCGCAGACGGAGCTAAGCCGCCCCTGAGGTTCTTTCAGAAGTGTGCTCGGTGTCTTGAGCTCCGCTGCCCTTGTTCAATCACTTCTACTTAAAGTGCCCCTCAAGCTGTGTGTCTGTCTCTGAGGCCTGCATGTGCTCTGTCGCCAGTGGTTGCAGTCAGAGAGGCAGCCAGCCAACTTCAGTGAAGTGGTGGAGGAGCTGTTCCAAGTCATCCCTGATGAGGTGCTTTACATGGACGCCAGCTCCGAGCGCTGCAGGACCTGCGCTGTCGTGGGGAACTCTGGGAACCTGAAGGGGTCCCATTACGGTGCCCTCATCGACTCCAGTGACTTCATCATAAGGTCAGTAAACACGTCGTTTGATTTTGAGAGTCAGGCTGCGTTGACACGTACGTGTGTTGCAGGCCTTAAAGCGCTCACCTCTGTTTACTATGAATGGAGTGATATGCATTGCCAAACTGAATTGTGGATCTGTTGCTTCACTTTGCTTGCATAAAAGAGCTGAATGTAACTTTTCAAGCTCCAGCGCTGCCGCTAACATGAACTGATTGGTTTATAACAAGAGCCAAGAGTGCTAGGTAGTTGCTTGTGTAACCTGTCATTCGACATCAAAATTAAAGAAAAGCATGTGGAAACCTCTGGAGCTGGAGTTAATGGCCTCTTAGGGCTGATTTCAAAAGTGAGTCAATCCAATAGACTCCCATGTAAAATTCCCAACTAAACAGCATTAAAAAGCTAATTTACAGCCTGGTACAAAAACAGTTTTAACCTCTGTGGAGGCCCAGCATAACTACATAATATTCTCCCAGCACATCAACTGTATGCTGGGTAAATGTTTTGCTTATAACTCATGTTTTGTACAGTTTGACTTACATGTGTCAGCAGACCTGGACCTGTAGCCATTCTAGGGTAATTCTAGTCAGTTCAACTGAACTGGACATCTCCACCATGTTTGTGCTCTTGGTTCCTTTTGGAGCTTTTTTAATGCAGATTAGGGATCAATTTTGGTTAGATAAAGGCCTGACCCTGACTGAAAAGGCTGGATCAGATGTCCATTTTTTGGACTGATGGAGGAAGCTACCATTAAAGGGTCAGAAGTTTGGAGGTATTTCAAACATGCAACACCAACACCAGCTTTTCTTATGTTTGCAGTAGTTTTTGATTTAAAAGCATACTGTGATCAAGTGTGCTGATGCGACTGAAAAGCTCAGATGATGATGCTTCTATCTCTCTCTCTTTCACTCCCTCTCACTTTCATTATGTTCAGGGTCATATTTGTTGGAAAGCTTTTATTGCACTCATGGTTAGAGAACATTTGATTAATACTGACTAAATTAATATTATTTTGCTCTATCTGTCTCTTTTCAGCACCACTCCATATGCGACATGTGGTGTGTGAGGAGGTGTACTGAGATTGAGAGCAGGGAAAGGAGAGATGAGCACAACTTTAAAGAAGTGGTGCCGGGCACAACCAACCCGACGTTTTACAGTAGCTGATTTGAACGCTTTACAAACATGTCACTCTCCAAACACTGAATCACAGAGATAACACATAGGTCCTGTTATCCATGCCCATAATTTCCCTTTGACCTTTACCTGGAGGGCAAGTTTGCCCAGATTTTAAGTCATCCAAGATTTTTTTTTTTTTATTTAACCTTTATTTATACAGGTAGTCCCATTGAGACTCAGTGTCTCAATTGCAAGAAAGACCTGTTTTCAGAAACATAATAAATTTTCAGCAACCATAGATGCATCTATGGTGTGGTTTTGGTATTAATTGGACTGGTATTTTTGCTGTTATATTGTTAACAAATAGACAGACAGACCAAAAACAATAGCACGTCTCCCCCTCCCGGGTAACGGCTGCAGAATGCAGGAGCCTATTCAATTCAGTTTTATTTATATAGCAACAAACAGTCACCTCAAGACTCTTTATGTTGTAAGGTAAAGACCATACAATAATTACAGAGAAAACCCAAATAAACAATCAAAACGACTTCCTATGAGCAAGCATTTGGTGACAGTGGGAAGGAAAAACAGGAAGAAACTTCTGGCAGAACCAGGCTCAGGGAGGGGTAGCCATCTATTGACTAATGACTAGTGCAAACAAATTAATTGAACAACACACTGTTGTTGTTTATTATTTTACTTACAGTACCAATTCAATAAATTGATATTCTTGGTTGTTTATATTTTACAAAGTTAGCAATGTTTAAGTGAAGCTTCATGTTGACTTATTCCCAGTCTCTTCCACTGACTGAGGAACACAGTTTATTAATTTATCACTAGTATTAAATCAGTAATCAGTGTCTACACATACCAAGATCCAAGGTATCAGCATTGTGCAGCTGAGTAACCAACCTCACTTGCCTTAGTTGATAATTTTGCTAAGACTGATGCTGATATTTTGATTTGTGTGTTTGAAAGAAAAAAAAGGATCAGCTTATAGATTTTAAAATCACCAAACACACAAAACACAAACAGACATTCCTAATATTTTTTTATGTGCAGTTATTTGTGACTCATTGCTAAGAATATGGTGGCACAATTGAAAAAAAATCTTATTGTCACAACAAGTCGTGGATTATTCATTTACAGTGTGTACATTTAAATCCCTAACACAATTGTGCACTCTTTTGCTTAGATAATTGCTTAGTTTTTCACTATTCACTATTTTTTCAGTATTTCACTTTTCATATGTTTTTTTTCCCCCCTCTATAGTATGAGTACACTGCTTTCACAAACTAAATTATAAGATCAAGCACTAAAACAATTAGACGGCTTCTAAACAAGAAAACATTTTAACCAAACTATGCTTCCCAATTTATTTAGAGATGTACTGAAAGAATGCTGCTCAAGGCTAACAATGAGGGTGAACCATTGGCATCATGAGGTTTCGTTCTCAGTGTATATATGTTCTTCTATACTCATCTCTATATTTGGAGATGTATACAGAGGTAGAATATTCAGTGCAGCATGGTGAAATGTTTCTAATATTCAGGTCATCATTGTTGGTTGTTACCCTAAAATTATTTTTATATTTTAGGTACAAAAAGTCAAAGTTGAACCAGGAACCTGGTTAAATGGGCCATATGACTTATAATTTTCTAATTTTGCCTTTGCTCTTTTTTTCATAATTGGAGGTTTGCTTTTCTGTTTGTGTTTGCTTTGTCAGATATCTTTGTCAGATTATCAAAAGTACTTATTATAAAATCTCAGAGAAAAAGAGCTTATGCATTTAATTATTATTCTAACTTTAAATATCATTAAGAAATTGTAACAGTGAGCATTTATAACATGACGTGTTCAAATAGCTTGTTCTGTCCAACCATCAGTCTGTAACCTGATTATGTTCAATTTACAACAAGATTGTGACAACTGACTATGAAAATAGCCCTCTGCCAGCAAAAGTACTGGATTTACCTTGTAAAATTTGCAGCTTATAAGAATTTATTATTGCCATAGACTGTAAATAAAAGATGGATATAATCATGGAGGCATCACCCATTGGCTTTTGGACTCTGCATTTTCAAGCTTCAGTGCCATGCGAGGGTGGCGGTGTTGGCAAAGCTGCAGCACAACGGCTCTATGTACACAGCAGAAGCTGACGGTAGTCGCTGTGCTAACGTACCTGCTGACGTTTCCTTGTTCCGCCATGAGAATTAACCCGATGTTCATCATTTGTTCCGCAGTACTTTTCTCCCAGGTCGTTCGCGCCCCACCTGTCATTACCCTGCGCCCCACCATTGGGGCACACCCCACAGTTTGAGAAACACTGAGCTAACATTACCAATCATTTTATTAAGCTGCATTCATAAACTCTATGGGTCAACTGGACATACATAGATACCTGCTAACTAATACTACTAAAAGACTAGAAAATACTATGAGAAACAATTTGATTGAACAACAGACTGTAATTAAAAGATGGACATAGCACCACCATGGCATGACAATGATAGCATTTTGGCTGCTGTCACTTTTTTTTTTTTGAGACAGAATTGTCAATATTTAGATGCCAGCATGGTGTGCTAAGTTACTTATTTTTTAGCTTAGTTAGCAAATGCATCAGTAAAATGTATGGGTCTTTCACACATGCACAGATACCTGCTAATTAGTGCTAAATAACAGACTATTAAAAAGACACAAACTTCTTGGATGGTCTGAACCTCACATTAGCCCATATAATTTAGAGGAAGTGAGGCTGAGCTGACAGGTATCAGCTACAGCTCCCTGTGTCAGCACACCTGTCAATCAGAACATCCACGGCACTAATCTTAGGCCTTAATAGGATCCAGGTGGATGGGGTGTAAAAAATAAATAAATAAAAAAAGAGCCAGCATACATTCTACCGTTGCTACAAAGGGGAAGCATATAAACAAAAATCTATTTTTGTGTCAGGTTGTAAACAGAATTTTTAATACTGTTAATTTGGGCATTTTGACGTCTGTGAGGACTGACTCGCTTTTGGAGCCAGGCTTTAGTGGCCGTTAGAGGAACTGCAGTATTTGGCATAAGTATGCGTCTTGATGACCTTGTTTTAAAGGAGTGGATCCATTTAAACTTACTTTAGTGTGTAATTCTGGGCTTTTTGTTATTATCTGTGCCTTTATTTCATTTGCTGACTGCACTCATTGGTTCTGTCTCACTCACACGTTCATTTGTGCTGCGTCCTGAACTGCACTCATCAGAAAGGTGTGGCTGCAGATTTCGCTTTCCCACATCCTTATCCTGGCCTCGATAACCAAAGCAGGCTATAGAAACAAATGTTTCTCTGTTATTCAAATGTTTCTCTCGTGCGTTGGGAGGGTGCGAAACATGAGAAGAGTTTGTTGCTGTCTTTGTTCTCACATACCAATTACAGCGCAGCAGAGAACGAATTTGAAAAGATGAAAAACAACAGGTTTGCTTTCTGCTGCATAAATGACAAGATGGAATTAATTTACATGAAAGGGTTAAAAAAAAAAAAAAAAAAAAGTCTCGCTGTTTCTCCAGGCTACAGAAGTCATAGACTTCATCCTTAACAATTTTCTTTTTCTTTTTTTTTTTTTTTTTTGGGGGGGGGGGGGGGGGGGGGGTCTAATTGACAGTTGTAATTGAACTGTATTATTTTTAAAAGAAATTAGCACAGATTCAAAACATGAACGTGAAGTAGACAAAGATGACCACGTAAAGCTAAAGAACTGCTTCCGATGTGTGTATTTTATTTTGTCAATTGGCACAAAACAGAACACTCAGACTGAGTTACATTAAACAAATACCAGTAATAACAATCCAAACCTAAAATTACATGTTATCAAATTAAATTTTGATTTGAATGAGAATAGTTGTTGAGCCGTAACTCAGTATAAGCGAAAGGCTGCAGTGGTGGGATATGCTTATTCCTCAAGAGCGGATTTGTATTACACAGAGAGAGTTCTTTAACAATTCTGAAGGTTGTTACAGTTAGCTTCTGAATTATCCACTGCAACCGAAAGAGATAAAAATCCATCAGTATGCAAAGATTTTTTTTTCTGAACAGAAACGGCTGCACTGCAGATTATGAAATAGTTTTATTAAATACTGTACCCACTAAATGTTGTAAATCAGTGACACTGATCAGATCAGAACTGATATGGGAACATCATCCATTAGAGAAAAAAAAAACAAAAAACAATGTATGTCCACAATGCAATTCACCCAGATCCTCTAAAGCCTCCTTTTATGGATTATTATGAATATTGAGCAGCATTGGCCTGTCTGCTAGAGCCTCTTGTTTGCTCAGCAGAGTGAAGTGGAAAATAGAGTTGAGCCATAAAAGGAGGCATCTTCCTTTGACAGTTTTTGTTCTTCTGAGGCATTATAATTGATAAGCCAATGCATATGATCACTACCTACTACGACTACTACTACTACTACTATCTTCATGAAATCTAAAGTCCACAATAGTCCACTTGCAGTTTGTGTGTTAATGCAGATAAGAAGTACATTTTAGACAAGTCGTGGAATCACATGCCATCTGTTTTATAGCTCAGAAATAGTGGAGATAAGGCAGAATAATTTGGACTAAACAAACCTGGCCTGGTATGAATGTGCTTGTTTTAAACTATGGTCAGTGCCACAGAAATAAAGTGCATGAACTATAGCTGCAGATAAATATTTCAAGTTAATGGATATAAGGATATAAAAATATATAAATATGGCTAGGAATATTTTGTGTTCTTCTAAGACAGAGTAATTGATGAGCCAAACTTACACTATAGTGTACGTTATATATGTTTCACGTTTGATGTAATCAGGTTTAACCAGACAATTTACAATTTCTGTCAATGGCATGATGACGGATTTTAGACTGTACACAAAAAAAATGGGCATTGCTGCCATATTATTTGCCAGATTATTCAAGTGAACATGATCCAAAAGCACCAACACCACAAACAAATCAAGAGTTCCAGTTCACTGACTCAAAGCAGTGGAGTTTAGGCCAAGCTGGCAGCTGCATCAGCACACCTGTGGTACATTTTTGGGTATTAAAACAAATGAAAATGTGAAACATTATCATGTGGGTGACTAAGATTTGGATTGAGACAGTGAATGCAAACATATATATTTTTAATTTTTATCCCAGTCACAGCCTTTCATTCGCTCAGTTACTTTACCCTCTTTGCTAGACATGCATCAGTTTTCTCTGCTGTGGGATACTTAACTGGCATTAGTGGGAATGCCATTGATGTAGCTTTACAGTGACTTTTGAGGGCACTATGTAATCAAGTTCACACTCTGAAACCACACACCTAGAAAAGCAGGTGATTTTTGGAAACAAGACTAATACTACTTCAAATTCAAGTGCCATTTTAAATCTAGATATAGTAGCTTGAGCCTGTAGAAAAAATGTTTGGATGCTTTAAGAGGGGCGGAGGCAGCCGTTAGCCCAATTCTGTGGATAAGCAGACAGACAGATGATCTACTCCAACTGATGATCATATCAACTGATTAATCGGAGCACGCCTTAAAATAAATTTCATGTCTTATTCTTGTACTGCTCTTTGCCGACCTGCTGTGACATTTTGCCTCTATATAAAGGCATATTATTGCACTTATCTTGTTTGCCAGCCCCCGCTGTGGTGGCAGCATGATATTGTCAGCCAATTCAATTATGGGATGACAAGGACAGCACTTATTACTGTGCTATTAGCAGACTAGCTTCCTGCAGACGTGTGCTTCAAAAATGTGTTGCTCTCTTTTTTATTTACTCTTGCCTGAGCATCACATTTTCAGTCATGCTTGGTTGGAAGCTGTGGTGCTGAGCCAAAAGGTCACAACAACAGTGAACAGGCAGTGCTAAGGAGCAGAGTGCTTCTTTTTTTTTTTTTTTTTTTTTTTTTTTTACAAACCTGGAATAAACTGATGTGCTGATTGGATTGAAGTCTATAAGCAAATTTCTAAAGCCACAGCTGACACTGTCCAGTGAGAAAGAGCAGACTGAAAACAATGGGTTCCAAATATCCACAGTTCAATTCACTCAGATCCTCTAAAGCCTCCTTCACAGACTATTATGAATATTGAATGGCACTGGAATATCTGCGAAAGCCTCTTGTTTGCTCAGCAGATTTCATTAAAAAATAGATTTGAGTCATAAAAAGAGCTGTGCACCTTCCTTTGAAAGACAAGAAAGTAAGCTCTATAGCTTTTGAATAATTGCATTTTATAATTCTGTTGAAAACTGTTGAAGCACCAATTAGTAACTCCAGTTATTAAAATTTGATTTAAATTTTTTTTGTTGTTGTTCTTCTTCTTCTTTGGCATTATGATTGATAAGCCCATGCATGCATCTTATCTTTGGCAGCATTAAATGCCTGCACTAGACTCACTTCCAGTTTGTATCTGCAGATATGGACATTTTAGACACAAAGTCAATGCTTTTATCTAGCAAATGTGAAAATACAGCTAACTTTATGGAGGTGAAGACACAGATAGTGGAATCACATTGCATCTGTCCTGTACTGCATCTCAGACCAATAGTGGAGATAATGAGAATAATTAGGGGCAAAAATAAAAAAAAACTGCATGTCTAATTGGATGTCTTGTACCGTGATCAATTAAGTGTAATAAGAAGGGCAACATAAAGGTGAGGAATTAATACTTTCACAGCAGAAACACGTGACTGTTTTAAAAAAAAAAAAACAAATGAGTGAGATGATTTTTTTTTTTAAAAAGCATAAGTAAGTGAGTCACTGGGCACCAGATATCCACGGACATTGTTTTCTGGAAGAAATTTGGTCAGCAAGTCACAACCTTTAAAAACCATCCTTTACTCCTACATTTGGTTGAAAAGGGTAAAAAGTTGTGTCTGTAAATTTAGCCTAATGTAGTGTCCAGTGAGTGGTAAAATTCCCAAC
The DNA here is from genome assembly GCF_007364275.1 of Archocentrus centrarchus. Taxonomy (NCBI): domain Eukaryota; kingdom Metazoa; phylum Chordata; class Actinopteri; order Cichliformes; family Cichlidae; genus Archocentrus; species Archocentrus centrarchus. The sequence goes on along the minus strand of NC_044356.1, from coordinate 27,849,940 downwards.
TTGACAGCACTGAAAATGTGTTTACGGGCTGCTACACAAAAAACGGTTTTAGCCTGTATAGACAATTTACCTTCACTATATGGTGGGTGCAGTTTCTTTTTTATATATAACTTATAACTTATTCATTTTAGCTTTACACTAGCATATTTCATTTGAAATCGAGGTAGTCTGTCGGGGATGTATGATTGTCTCATCATTTTATTTACTCTTGCTGAATTGGGGATCAGTCAAGCTTATATTCGACATGATAATGTAAGCCCTTGCAAATAACTTCATTAAGATGGATCTTGAAGCCAGCAGATGTAATAGGCAGGCACAGCACATTTGTGACTCAAAGTCCCTGTTTAAAAATTGGCTTTAAAACTGGGATTTTAACACAAGTAATGCACAAGGTTTTTCACTTTGCTTGCCTTCTGAGTCTGCCTCTGAATCAGTTTATTTGTTTATAAGAAAGTTGTTTTTTTAGTTTTTCAGTGAGAGTGTTATTAACATATTGATACGTTCCTGGGGACTGATGAATGACCATGCGAGTGCCTCTTACCCCTGTCTAAGAATAAATAAGCCACACTTTGTGTTGGTAATCAGTGGTCTAAAGCTCAAACAAAGATCAAGTATTACAAGCTAGTTCTTCCATTATTCCTCCTCCTTCTAGTTATTATTACTGCACAATGAGAGACGTGCCTTCAAAGATTCATTATTCCTAAAATTTCCATTAAAGACTTTATTTTCATGGGCACCCAAGCTACTCTGCAATCAGTGCTGTCCTTTGCCCGGCAGACCTTTGTGTTATTTTAAGGCAAAGAACAATTGAAGTCTGGAGCTTGATTGCTACTTGGGCCACATCACACTACAAATGAGTGCCGCCAGGGCATCATAAGAAATTCAGATTTGTGACGTGAACTTCAGTGGATCAGGTCATATCACTTAAAATTTTTTTTTTTTTCTCATAGTCCGATCCACCAAAGAATATTTATTAACATACAGTACCAGTCAAAAGTTGGGACACACTCACCCATTCATATGAGTGGGCAAGTGTGTCCAAACTTTTGACTGATACTGCACATGTAAATACAGTAAACAAGTCAAAAACAGTTTGGACAATTCTAACAAGCTTGAAAGTCAATATTTGGTATGACCACCTTTATTCTTCAACACAGCCTTGCCAAGAGACAGTAGTGAGGCAGGCAGGATGTGGGCCCAAAAATGCAGACTCAGAGTCAGACGTGAACTCAAAACACATTGGAGAGGCAGGAAATAAACAAAACATACAGAACATGGCTAACTCAGACAAACAGCATGACAATGAACTGAAGAAAACTGAGGGCTTAAATACACACAGGGTGATTAGGGAAACAGGACACAACTGGGGAGAACAGGTGAAGTTAAACTAATGAGACAAGGGAAGCAAAACTGAGCATAATGCACAAGAGACAAGACTGGGAAAACAAAAGAGGACGTGACTAGGCATGACACAAATGCAGACTTGACCACCAGACACAGGTTAAAAAAAGCTGTAACCAAGAACATAATTCAAGTAACTAAACTAAGAAGATCTGAGGCTACAAATAAAATCCCAACCAGGAACTAAAAAAGGTACAAAACTCCAACTACAAAACCCCATCACAAACTAAGAATCAAAGAGACATTTAATAATGACATTAGAAAGTCCACAGAACTGAAAACACTGGGCCACAGACCCAGGATCATGACAAGCCTGAATTCTGTTAGGCAGCTTTCTTGTCATTTTTTTTAAGTAGTCTCCAGGGTAAAGTTCTCCAGGCTTGAAGGACACTCAAAGCTCTTCTTTGGACACTGGCTGCCTTTTGTTTTATTCTCAAGATGATCCCACACTGCTTAAATGATATTGAGGTCCGGGCTCTGTGGAGTCCACTCCATGACTGATAGTGCTCCATTGTGTGTTTTTCTATCCAGGTGTACTTTTACTACATTAGCGGTGTGTTTGGGATCATTGTCATGCTGAAAAATCAAGCCATTGCCAATCCGATGCATTCCAGATGGTATTACATGGTCAGTCAGAATGGCTTCTTGATAAGCACCCTTCCATTGAGACCATTTTTGATGAGACCAAAAAAAAAAAAAAAAGTAGATGGATCAGCTGAAGAGCCAGATGGATCTCTCAGGCCCTGTGCCAGGTTTTTGTTTGAATTTTTCCTGTTTCTTAAGAACACAACTTTAGGATAGTGCTCATCTGCTGTAGATACACTATGCTGCCAAAAGTATTCACTCATCTTCAAACGCGTATGAACCTGAGTGGCATCCCATTCTTAATTGATAGGGTTTAATATGATGTCGGCCCACCATTTGCACCTATAACAGCTTCAACTCTTCTAAGAAGGCTTTCCACGAGGTTTAGGAGTGTGTTTATGGGAATTTTTGACCAATCTTTCAGAAGCGCATAATGTAGGACAAGAAGGCCTGGCTCACAGTCTCCACTCTAATTCATCCCAAAGGTGTTCTGTCAGGTTGACGTCAGGACTCTGTGCAGGCCAGTCAAGTTTTTCCACACCAAACTCGCTCATCCATGTCTTTATGGACCTTGTTCTGTGCACTGGTGTGCAGTCATGTTGGACCAGAAAGGGGCCATCCCCAAACTGTTCCCACAAAGTTGGGAGCATGAAATTGTCCAAAATGTCTTGGTGTGCTGAAGTATTAAGAGTTCCTTTCACTGGAACTAAGGGGTCGAGCCCAACTCCTCAAAAACACCCCCACACCATAATCCCCCCTCCACCAAACTTTACACTTGGCACAATGCAGTCAGACAAGTACTGTACTCCTGGCAACCACCAAACCCGTTGTCATACATCAGATTGCCAGATGTATAAGTGTGATTTGTGAGTCCTATGGCAGCGTGCTTTACACCACTGCATGGATGCAGCTGCTCGGCCATGGAAACCAATTCCATGAAGCTTTCTACGCACTGTTCTTGAGCTAATCTGAAGGTCACGTGAAGTTTGGAGGTCTCTAGTCATTGAATCTGCTGAAAGTTTACAACCTCTGTGCATTATGCACCTCTGCATCTACTGACCCTGCTGACTGCTGATGTGCCCTACCACTTCATCATGGCTGAGTTGCTGTTGTTCCCAGTCACTTCCACTTTGTTATAATACCACTAACAGTTGACTGTGGAATATTTAGTAGCATGGAAATTTCATGACTGGACTTGTTACACATGTGGCATCTTGTCACGGTTATCACGCTGGAATTCACTGAGCTTCTGAGAGCAACCCATTCTTTCACAAATGTTTGTAGAAGCAGTCTGCGTGCCTAGGTGCTTGGTTTGATACACCTGTGGCCATGGAAGTGATTGGAACACCTGAATTCAATGATTTGGATGAGTGAGTGAATACTTTTGGCAATGTAGTGTAATTTCTTTAGGCCTCCACCACCTTCTTTTGTCCTCCACTTGGCTAGTTTCTTCAAATTTTGCAAGAACAAACTGCACAACATGCCAAATTTTCAGCTAATAGCTCTTTAGGAATCACCATGTTGGTGCAACAGTATTTTCTTATGCCTTCAAACTGTATTATCTTTGACATTTTTCATAGATTCAACTAAAGAAATGGGAACAAATTGTGTGTTTCTGTGACAGGCTGCTAGTAACAAAGTACAATTTAAAATTGGCTCTTTTGCTAAATAGCCGGCCACCTCCTCCGTATGGACGATGCGCGGCTCCCCAAGACAGTGATGCTAACACCTGGTGAAGGACACTCAACCAAGATCTAAAGGCATTGACTATGTCACGGGAAGAAGCTGAAGCCCTGGCGCAAGATCGAAACCAGTGGCGTTCATTTGTCACCCGATATGCTATATAGCACTGGAGGATCTAAGTCTAAGTAAGTCTTTGCTAATTTGTCTGCTATTTGTAGACACAGCACTAGTTCATCCCTTGGGTTAGGTGTCTTTTTTATGCTTGAATGATTCATAGGTTGGTGTTCAGTGGTTTAACAAATAACAAAACATCCCTCTGAAAGTGATCAGGTCCAAGGACTGGACTGAAAGTGAGTGGAAAAGCAGCCAATATCCAAAGAAAAACTTTGACAGACCTTCAGGAAGCCTGGAGAACTGCTGCTTAATCCACTTTAAGAAATTACAAGAAAGTCTGGCACCTTGGAAGCAGAATATAAAGAAATTGTGGGGGGGGGGCTTAAGATTTTTGCAGTGTTCTATAGTGTTGTAAACAAGGCAGAACAGATCTTTTCATTTATTTAAAATATCTGTGAAAGCAGGTTTAGTAAAAAAAAATATATATATTAAATTTAAAACAAAAAAGGAAGAAGAATGGAGACACTTTCAATTAAGCTTAAATTTCAACATTTTCTAATATAGCAACACAACAAGTGACAATATCTCCTTTTTGTCATTACTGAATAAGAGAGTATTGTTGTGCAAATGTTATACTTACACTGTTTCATTCACTTCAATAGAAGCTAACTACAGTAAGTAGAGGGCGTACACTGGGAAAAATATATATTGGGAGCTTTGCTAGATTTGAATGAGAAGATAAACGAACTTCTCTTTAACCTTTCTGGCATTGGTCTTTTCTGTCATCATTTATCGAACAGCATTTGAAATTTGTAGGGGAAAAGTCAAGCAGCTGTTGACAGTTGGTGCATCCTCCATGTGGTGATCTTCACAGCTGCTGTAATGGTACGTTTCCATAAACCGTTGTGTGTGTGTGTCACCTGTTGTTTTGTTTTGAGAGACACCTTTGAGCTGGCAGTTTCTAATTTCCTTAAATGATGGCAGTGCAACATGTCAACTCTGGATATTCCCCAAAAACGTTTCAAATGATGCATGCAGCATCTGCAGTTTGCAAAGAATAACTGTTAAGTTAGCCAATGTATCTCATTATTTTACTCCAAATTAACAATTTGACCAACTTTGTGGAGAAATGGAAAGAAAGGCAAGCATAACATTCTTTTTTCTAGGAAAAAAGTTAAATCAGAGGACCTCTGATATTAAATTTGCATGCTGTCTTGTAACTGTCTCGGGGGCTCGTCTCCATAGAGCAGTGTTATGGAGGCCACAGGCTGCTGCATGCTTTTTCAGTTGGTCTGCCAGTGTTGCTCTCTAACGGTGATGAATCCAACTGAGACAGGGCGCAGCTGTGTGGTGATGGGCTTGTGAGGCACGCAGAGGTCGACATGCAAAACAGCTGTTGTGGGTCCACTGTAGCTGATGTTGATTAGACTCTGAATTATTGCGTTCTGTAATTACACTGGGCTGTAGAATCTGCACTTCAAGCTGTGATTCACTTTTTGTTTGAGTTTTGACTTATTCAAAGAATGGGAAATTTCTCATGCACTGTAGGCAAAAGTAAGTAGAAAAAAAATAACTTTGTGATCAGTTTTGGAAAGTCATATATAATATTCAGAAAGTACAACAAAAAAGTGACTGTTTAAATAAATAACACAAGAAAGAAACGTGGATTGAAAGGAAAAGTAGGAAACCTTTTAGAGGTAGACAGGAAGAGCAGAAGGTCGATCTGCTTTCCTGCCCTCACGTATAGCCACAAGCTGTGAATAGTTACCAAAAGAATGAAATCGCAGATGCTACAAGTGGCAGAAATGAGCACCTTTAGATGGTGGCTGGGTTCTCCCTTAGAGATGGGATGAGGAGCTTCATCATTTGGAAGAGGCTCAGAATAGAGCCCCTACTTCACATCAAAGGGAGCCAGTTGTGGTGGTTTGGACATCTGACCAGGATGCCTCCTGGGCACCTCCTAAGTGAACAGTTTCAGGCATGACCTAGCAAGAGGAGGCCCTGCAGCAAAACAGACTGGAGAGATTATATCTCTCAGTTTGCTTGGGAACACCTTGGTGTTCCCCCAGATGAGCTGAAAGAAATGGGCAAGGAGAGGGAGGTCTGGCGTCTCTGCTTAGACTGGTGCCAATGCAAGCTGGACCAGATAAGAGGCAGAAGAAAGATGGATGGATGGATGGAGTTTTGCTTAAGAAGGTTCCTAACTGAGTGAAGGGACCTGAAAGTATCTGCATGGGAGCCATAATAAAATCTCAGATCAGCTTGTTATGAAGTTGTTTCCTCACGTGAAGCAACACGGGTTTAGAAATGTGCAATTTTTTTAAGATTCTGTAAAATGACCAAACCCAAGTTAACACAACTGTGTAAATCACTATGCTTAAGTTAATCCTTATTTTGGGCGTTGCTGTATTGCTAGTGTTTAAGATTATTGCTAATCCTTAAGACTCCGATGCTGAAAGCCTTAGCACTGAGTACTAAAGGAGATCATCTCTTTAGCGGGTAGAGAAAATATGCGTGAACAGCAGCGCAAGCAGCATTTCTTAATACAAACATTTCATGTCACCCTTGCTTATACAGCCGGCCTGAAACATCATGGTAAGAGCTCACAAGGGGCAAGTATCTGAGATGTGCTTCAACATAGCAGCTACATATCAATAACATCTGCCATGACATTATTAAGTAGATGAGAGTAAGTGCAGCTTGAGCACAGCAGTTCTCTTGTGAATGGCCCACATCTTTCCTCGACTTCATAAGGTCAAGGAAAAGACATGGGGAGGCTTTTTTGACTATTCAGCTGTAGCCAGCTCTCCTTTCATTAACCGGACTTGCTTGAAGTCTTTCAAGTTATTTGCTCAGTTTTGAACGTCAAGCCTAAATGCTTTGTTAAAGTGTGACGTTTAATATGGATGGATCAGACTCTGGTTTTTCTGCACTAACCAAATCTCCATTGTTAAGATTTTAAGAAAAAGAAATAAACAGAACTTCAAACATACAAATTAGATCGAACTGGAGACATGAAGTGGTGGTAAACATGAATCACATTACAAATATGGTGCATGCAGGTGGATGTTGGGGGGTAATAGAGGGGCAAAAGGTTCTTGTTACTTATAGTTAGTGTTCATTTCATCACTTTTTCAGCCAAAAGTTGAAGGTCAGTGGAATGTTTTGTTTTTGGTTGTTTTTTCTTGCTGACCCTCTTTTCCTTCTTTCGGACTTTAGCAACTGTGTGGTAAACAGATGCATAATTAAATGAATGCTTAAAGAGTGTGACGTACAAGATGAAGGAGCCTTCATTAGTGCTAACAAGTCTGAGCGCTCATTATGTGTTTGCACAGTCTACAAGTTGAAAGCTCCTTTAACAAGCAGCGTGAGGTCAAGTGTGGGGGAAGGGAGTGTGTATAGCTGTGCTATGTCAGGAAAAGGATATTTGTTGTGGTGATGGTTGGCTATCCTGCTGGATACCTATTAGATGAAGAATTGATTGAAACATCCTTTACTTACCTAAAAATCTCACAGGATAGTAGCAAAGCTTTCTTTGGGTGTCTTTGTCCACAGAGCAGACTGCTGGTATACATCAGACCATGCTTGGAAGGCAGGTAGATAATATCAGCTATCCTTCCAGGACAACTGCGAGCTATTTACTATACCAAGCAGGCAGTCCCAGACTGTTGTAGAGACATCATAGGGGAGAGATATGGCTCAGAGAATCCTGAAATGTAATCTATGGGTGGATTTTGCAGTAGCAGAGATGGTGACAGAAATATAGCTTACAGATAGGGAAAAGAAAAATATATTTCTAAGCATTTTTTTAATTAAATTTGACTGGTTTTTCTATACATGCAATCCCAATTACCATAAAAATGAAAGTTAATTCAATGTTAATGCTTCAAAAGAAATGCCAACAAGTTCCCAGAGGCATTTCAAGACAACAAAGTCCTGAGTTCCAGAGATACACTGATATAATAGTGGCTGCTCATAATAAACACGTTTCACATAACGAGGTCAGAAACAAATAGATATGTACAAGTAATCTATGTGAACCAAAAGCCTGGGCTTAAAACAGAACGCTCTGTTTAAGACTGCTTTTCTTCTTTCACGGCTCTGAATGATGTCAGCGAAAACAGGCATCCCCAATATGGTCATCTCAGGCAAACAGCTCCTCCCACCTGCTCTTTTGTAAAACAGTTTGTTTGTTTATCTGATTTTGAATTGTGAGTCATGCACAGATATTCTTATAGACTACAATAATTAAAAAAAAAATGGGGCTAGAAGTGAGCACAGGGACTTTTTTCTTTCATCTCAGTTTTTACCTCATTCATGGTCCCACAGCTTCACTCATCCAAGAAAAATGTACACTCATCACAATTATTGGTCAGCTGGAACTTAACAGGCATATTTTAAAATGTACACACACTCAGACTTTCAAAGGAAAGCAGTGGAAGCAGCAGCAATCTGGCGCGCATGGGGAGAATTGAGAGGACGCTGGAACACCAGTGACCTTTAAGGTGTTAGTTGGCTATTACATGCTGCGTGATCCGAGAGCATCAGGCCGCCTTATGAAACACTGGGGTTCTTAGCTGTGAGCATTTTGCGTGCAACTAAATAATAATTAGGCAAGTAATGTTCAACGACATGCTGGCAGGCAAACAGTCTTTTGCCTTGCTGATGTCATTAATTTCTTTTGTCATTTTTCAAATAAATAAATAAACAATTTAAAAAGACAATGCCAGACAATCCCAAACAAAGAACTGCATATTTGTGCGATTTCACTTCCTGGGTGCAAACTGGAGGCCACACCTACTGTAAGTGCAGCTGATCCCAGTAATGTTTCAGTCTCCAGATGACCTGTTGTCTTGATTCAAAATATGAAGACATACAGTAACAATGTAAATAACATTTCCTTACTTAGTTAAGACACCAATTAATAGCAAGATAAGACTCAGCTAAAGAAAGAAAAGCTTTTCTTTCTTTAGCTGATTTCTTCTTGTTGCATCTTCTGGTTCAGGAACCAGGTTTCCTTTTCTACCATGATTGTGTGGGAGGCGGGGCTGTGCCACTGCTGCAGCTGTTGATCCATCTTACTTAGTGGACCAGACTCCAGTAACATGTCCTCCTCCCAATAATTAGAACATATGCATTTGCCCACTGTTCTTTATGGTTTTCTTTAGACTAGGCAATGTATAGATATTGTAAATATCGGGAGACAGACACCCTCTCTATTTTTAAGATTAGGCTTAAAACTTTCCTTTATGATAAAGCTTATAGTTAGGGCTGGATCAGGTGACCCTGAACCATCCCTTAGTTATGCTGCTATAGGCCTAGTCTGCTGGGGGGTTCACATAATGCACTGTTTCTCATTCACCTTATTTACTTTGTTTATACTCCACTCTGCATTTAATCATTAATTGATATTAATCTCTGGTTCTCTTCCACAGCATGTCTTTCTCTCCCCTCAGCCCAACCGGTCGCGGCAGATGACTGCCCCTCCCTGAGCCTGGTTCTGCTGGAGGGTTCTTCCTGTTAAAAGGGAGTTTTTCCTTCCCACTGTCGCCAAGTGCTTGCTCATAGGGGGTCGTTTTGACTGTTGGGTTTTCTCTGTATTATTGTAGGGTCTTTACCCACAATACAAAGCGCCTTGAGGCGACAGTTTGTTGTGATTTGGCGCTATATAAATAAAATTGAATTGAATTGAATTGAATTAAATTGGTGCAAAATGTTTTCAAATTGGTGCGCAAGAAATAAGTAGAATGCAGTGTGGCTCTCCCAGTGTTCACACAAAATCTAGACCACTGGGGGCAGTGCTAAGATACCAGCTTTTAGCAACAGTGATTAGCAAGCCAAATCCACAAACTGCACAGGTGAGTGTCACCCAGTAGCAGTTTAAAGGGGATAGCAGCCATAGTCTCTGGGGACTGGATGTTAGAGGAACCGCAGTACCTACTGCGTCCACATGGGGTTCATTTTTTTGCCTAAAAACTGGAACTGTTAATGCACACCGTCAGCTGTGCTGCAGTATTAAAGCCACACAGCCTGTTGCGCAAGATTGGCATTAAATAAGAAATGATGCGCTGATTAATTGTCTAACAATTATAATATCTTCCTCAGTGGTGTTTCAGCAATGCACGTCTTTTTTCTGTCTGGAGAGAAGTCGGATTTCAGAAGTGTCTGGCTCATGTCATGCAGAGCCTCAGGAGTGTACACCCCCTGAAATTTAAAGTAAATCTTTAAACCTCACACATGCATAACGGCGCTCCTGTTTGCAGTGAAATGCTTCAACTCCAGAAAATCATCTCGGGGGAAAAAAAATTCAAATGAATCCTGTAAATATATGCGCATTTCCACCTGCCTTGTAGATTTGAGACACTTAAGTTGAGTGAGGCTGGTTGATGCTCAAATTACTGTATTTATTTCTTTATTTATTTTTCTGTATAGGCCTCATTTAGCTCTGCTATAAATCACTGCTTAAGATATCTGTCATCAATAAGAGGACTTCCTCTCTGAATTTCCTCCCTTCACTGAGAATGAATCATGTGTCCTGTTGTTATGCATTCCTTTAAAACACTGTTACAGCTTTATAATTCCCCAAATCTATTATAACACAGTAAGCTACTAAGCTTTGGGATCTGAATATTGACGATTGTTTGATAGGCTCAAAAATATCAGTCACAGTCACTGAATATATTTTTTTCAGTTTTCATTTTGCCATCTTCTGTCTTTCCTGAGTGTTTGTGTATTCCAGGTAAAAAGCCTTGGTTTCCTGTGCGTGAGCAAACCATATTCTTGGTGAGATGGGCTTTTCAAAGGCCCACTACATCTGCTTTAGTTTGTTTCAGATCCATCTGGTACAAATTTCCAGTGCCAAAGGGGGAGTTGGAGCATAAGTTGAATATTGATTAGAGCAATCTGATATATTTCCCTCCTTAGAACAGTTGACTCCACACACCCACCATAAGATTAAGTGAGCGAGCAGCCCACAATATCTCCTTAAGCTGGCTTTTTGTGCACCCTTACGCATTTGCATTTGTGTAGCACTGACCTCTGTAGAGAGACATGGCAAGCTGTATGCAGGGGCTGAAAAATGAAGCCAACACAGAAGTGCTAAAAACTCCAGTTCCTCTAATGGCCTCTTGTGGCTGGCTCCAAAAGCGAGTCAGTCCCCACTGATGACATGATGACGATGATGATGGCTGACTGATAACTTCACCCTCTCCTCCAAATATGGTTAGAAACCAACATGGTGGCAGTCAAAACATTAACATTGCAGCTTCAAAGGCTACAAATCAGCGGGTAATGTCACCAGTGGTTACATCCATGTTTACATCTGTACACATCTTTTCTATGTGTACAGCAGGTCTTCATAGGAACACACACACAAAAAAAATTATGTTCAGAGCCATGTCCATTCTTCTATTTAAAATGAGTAGCAATTTTCTACTGTTGAGGGAAAATAATTATAGAAATGTGCCTCACAGAGCCTTCACAGCTTTTGTAAGATGTTAAATTAGATATAGTTTGCTGTTGGGTTTATTTCTGGGAAATAGAAGATGTTTTCCTGTTGTGTGTCAGTGGAAAAGGAACATTAGCTCCATCAAGTAAAGCTGAAATTAAAGCCTAAACACCTACATAATAGCAGCGACATAAAATTAAGCAGTAAGAAAAGCTAATGTTACCTAGCACAAAGTGATGTGGTGCAGATGAAGACTGTATCTGAATGCACTGCAAGAGTGATGAAGTCTTCACATTTTACTATTTGGTGTTCTTTGGCCCTCACTGGCATGCTTTTTCATCTGCTCCCGACAGGTTGCATCCATTTATTGGGCAATTTTAAAACTCCCAGATGCTGCAGTCACCATTAAGGAAGAAATCTGCCAAAGTAGTGCTGTCAAAAAGTGCTTTTCTCTTGTGATACATTGCACCATAAAGCCTATCACAAGTACTTGTCTTCATATATACTTTGCAGCTTTAGCTCAGTCAGAGCCATGAACTGAGTTTTTTATACATGAACTTCATCAAAGCAACAGATGACCACCAAACAGCTGTCGAAAGCTGACTGTTTCGGTCTCATTACTTAGAAACGGAGAGTAAACCATTTGCTTCTTGCACTCTCGATTCAGGTGTAAAATAGACTAAATGGCGTCTGTTTTATAGATATTTTACAGATGTCTTAACGTGAATTGACATATTATCCTTTGCGGTTTAGATCCTTTTCCACAAAATGCTGCAGCTGATGATGCAGTATCATAATAATCAGCGATGTGTTGTTAATAACCGCAGTCACATCTGGCGCGGCAGCTTTATTACTAGTAACACAGCACTCTCCTCTGTGAGTAACTGCCAGTGCTGCAGTTTCGCAGCTATTTCTGTCATCTGTTGCATTAACATTGTCTTCATTTTCATAAGCTCATTTAATGTTAGCTGATTTTTGGATGAAGGCTTAAGGCAATTAGCTAAGGGCTCAATTACATATTACAATTACAACTACATATTTTTATTCTTGGACTCAGTGGCTTTGCATGAATAACTGTTCAAAATTATCCCCATTTACATTTGTTCAGACCCTCAGTTTATTCGTTGTTTAAAGCAAACCTGCTTCCCCATTCCCTTTTATCCCAACTTTGTTCTGCTTGGAAACAGATGATTTGAATAGGAGGTGAGTGGGGCTTCTGTGATCCCATGCAGAGCTCTCAGAGATGACCATATGAGGGATATCCGCTCTGACTGACATCATACAGAGCCAAGAGTTAAACTGGAAACTTAGTTTAGAGAGCAGTCTGAACCCCAAGCTTTTGGCCTTTAGGAACTACTTAAACATTGTCTGTTAAACATTTCTAAAATTTGGCCACATTTAGCATGATTGTCCAAAATTTTAGAGCATACAATCTGTGGGGAGTTTTTCCTCTTTTTGTTCTGAGACAAAAAGAGGGGAAACTGCAATTTTGTTTGTTCAAATATATGAAACTGATAATTATATAAATAATATAATGTCTTTAGTCCATATGCATGGCCATTTAAGTGCTAGCAAGTAGCAAAACAGCAACTGTCTACTAAGCAAGCTTCTCCCAAAAGCTGCTTTTCTTAAATTTTGCTTTTATTTATATGAGTCTGTCTTCTGGTTATGGAGTTATGGAGTTATCTTCAAATGTGCAAGGCCATTTTTGTAACTCTACAAGCTTAATCTTGTATAAAAAGTTGCGACATCAAATAAGCAAAATATTTTCATCAATCATAACTAGCCTTAGCCAAAAAAAAAAAAAAAAAAAAATGCTTCTTGCAGGGGGTCATTTTGAGTCCTGACAGGTTCCGGCTGAAAATATCATCTCTCTGTCATCCCAGAGTCAGTAATGAGGAAGATGATATTGTCCAGACCGGTGTGCTCAAAAAGGTGATGCTAGTTACAAGGGAGGTCAGCTTCATGATTTCTCTTTTCTCCGTGTCACTTCCTGCCATTGACCAAAACCAACTGCCACTGTCACACTATGTTCCTGCCAATTACTGCTCCGGTCTGAGAGGGTATTGTTGGATGTAATGAAAGGGATGTTTCGCCTAGCTTGCCAAGTGGTAATTGTTGAGCTCAAAATGACTGTTTGGATGTCCAGAAATGGTAAAGCAGGACAAACTGTTCTTTTTATTGTTTTTGTATGACTCAGCAGCATGTGGTTTGGGCAACATGGGAGAATCTTGATAATTGGGTGACATGGTCGATTGCTGCAGCCCCTTTGTAGATTATAGGGGTTAGTATAACAACAGCCAAATGTTTTCCATCTTTGTAACATGTCGGCGAAATAAAAATCACTTTGAACTGTCCACTGAAAGATAAAGATGACAAAATAATGAAAGTGGAAAGCGAATGTGTGACAAATAACTCAGAAAATTCTGCCTCTGTCCCCGCAGAATGAATCAGGCTCCCACCTCCGGATTTGAGGAAGATGTGGGCAGAAGGACAACTCATCACGTCATGTATCCAGAAAGTGCCATCGACCTGGACAATACCACAAGTCTGGTGCTGATCCCTTTCAAGACTCTGGATCTGCAGTGGATTGTTAGTGCTCTGACCACTGGCACTATTAAACAGTAAGTGAACATTAAAGCTGTACTAATCCATGTTTCCACATGCAAAATGGATGAAATAATGACGCATAATGCAAAAAACTGTCGGTGATGAACCCACAGAGACTTGTGACTTAATGTCATTCTTCTCACTAATTTTATATTACTGGCAGAAACTTATTTTAATTCATTCTCACCAGTCTTATCTTTACTGTTTCCACCTGCAGGCAGTGGACAGTCACCATCTGTTCACCACCAAACTGCAGCCAAATTTAACAAGAACATATTTAATATTTAGCAGCTAAGGAGTTATTTTTTCCTCAAAAAAAAAAAATACATTTTGGACTTATATTCATCTCACATGCAAAACAATCACTCCAAATAAATGGAGAATTGTTGCTTTGTGCCTTCTGAATGCCTGAATAAGCAACTTGCTGCTCATGCATTTACCATATCAGCTTAAGAAGTTGTAACATGACTGTTGTGTTTTCAATGTGTTGAACTGCCCACAAATGACCTCACCAGTTTATTGCAGGCAAGCTCAAAGATATAATAGGAAAGGTCAGTCGATGCCAACTCATCTTGAATTTGGAACCTTTAAAGTAAATGTTATAGATTTACTGGAATGGATATATAAACATTAGATTTATTAAAAAGTTTAATGATTCATATTTCAGGTTACTCTGGTTACTCTGGATTGTAAGAAATATGTAAGAAATGCTTGTTTACAGAAATGTTTTAAATTGTGGAGTCATATAGCACATCAAATTTTTATGCACAACTACAGAGAGTCGTAACACATCAAAATAAAATGAACACTGACAGTATCTTAACTAGGATTTTGTCGCAGATTAGCCTTTTCATAGATATTCAGTACAAAATTTCAAAATTTTAACCAAATTTCATGAGAATTATGCAATCAGCTCGAATACACAAGCTTGAAATGTTAAGGTCAGAGCGTTGGGTCAAAAATCTGGAGCCAAAATGATAAACTTTTGTCACTTGTGGATTCATCTTTTTAAAGCCTATTAAAAAGTAAAAAAACAGTCAACAGAAGATCCTCTGGAGAAAAGCAGAGTTTGTTGCAAAGCAGTTTATTGAGCTTCTACAAGAAGAGCAGAGTCAGCAGACAAAGAAGCAAAAGTGTCCCCGGGGTGTACGCCATCAGCACATGCACCAGCAGCAGGAAAAGACAGACAAAGACAGACTAACCTGAGCTCTCCTGGGCCCTCACTTGTGCAACAAGGAGCCTCTGGCTCTTTGTTGCTCAACCATAATGTAAAAAAATACAAATGTGTTGTGCACAATGCGAGTATTAACAGGCTGGCTACGCTGTGAATCATCTTACACATGGAAAACAGATCAGGCACAACTCGACCTTTCCAGCATGCCTACTGCACAGTACCTCCCATCCAAGTTGGGGACTCTCAGTATATTCAGCATGTTGGTTGTATGACAACCACCCTTCAAGGCCTGCTGTGCTGGGGCCAACATATAAGGCATAGAATGCAGAGGCACAGCTTCCCTGAGGTCACACAGAGTTCAATTCTTACACAAAGTTTATTCACTAAGATACACTATAACAATACTTTTCCATACAAGTTACATGTAGCATATTAATTGAACTTCAAGTCATATAGAGTGATATTACATGTAGTATATTAAAGGAATTTCAGATCATATAAAGTGAAATTATCATATTAAGTGAGGTTAATTGAGAATCATTCACTCCAATATATAACTCATAATTATTCCCATTAAGAGGGTCAAAATTCATAACTAAAAACATGACTTGGTGTACTTTCAGTTTTTTTTGGATACTGACTCATTTTTTTGTAATTTTGCTTCTGTACACCAGCACAACCAAACTGAAAATACCAAGATGTGATTAAGTGGAAACTTTCAGCTTTGATTTGTGGGGGTTAATAAAGTTTTGTAGTAATTACAGCCATTTTTTTTATCAAATCGCCCATTTTCAGAGGCTCCAAAGTATTTGGACCCGTGATTCACAAGCAGTGTCGTGGCCATGTGAGGCCTGTTTCGTTTCGTTTCATTTTGCTTAATTTATTAAGATCCCCATTAGCTACAGCAATACTGCAGCTATTCTTCCTGGGGTCTCCAAATCTTCAAATTATAACAGTGCATTCAAGACACACACATAACATACCCTTTCCCACAAAGTAAAACCACTATACAAACAACAAACCACCTGTAAAAGCAGCCCAAGAGTTTAAGGCAAAGACATGGAATATTATTCAAAGGCCAAATGAGTAATTTGATCTAAGTCCAGTAAAGCATTATATTATATACATATAGAGAGATATTGATAAATATATAATGGAAAGCTTTTGTACAACGCCTTGAGTTAAAGCTGAAAGTCTGCAGTTCAATCCCATCATGATTGCTTGATTTAATATCTACTGTGGAGCAAGATTGCAAAAATTGTGTAATTGTCCAAAAACTGATGGACCTAACTGTAGGTTCTAGGTGAGTTAATATGAAATGGCCCAATGCACCGAAGTTTCAAACCTTCACATTTGTCTAATGAAACCATTTTCTTCACCTTGTTTTATGTTATTTTCATCTCATATAAAGTTCCCTCTAGCATCACTAGACTGTTTCTTTCCAGTCATTAATGTGTGAGTATTATTTTTAAAGCTCTAATTTGTTTTTAAGTTTCTTTAAGGAATTATTTGTCATTCTTACACTACGTATTGGTTCCTAAAGTAATACAAACTGTCAACTCAAAACATTAAGCTCTTTAATCAATAGAACATTTTCCCCAGAATGTCATCATTGAGCAGAACTAAAAAGATTCTCTTTTATTCTGACTTGAATGTGATATGCTTCGTTTACCATCTCAGTTGTCAGTGAAATCAGCTCAAAAACTTTTACTGGCCTAGAAATTGAAATGCTGCAAATGCATAATCAGGCATACATGTTGCACTCCGGGATTCATTTGCACCCTTCAAATACCAGATTGTCACAGCAATCAGACTCGCTCGGTACTGCTATTTGTCACATTGCCATAACAAGGAAAATCACTCACTTTCAAATTTTCCAGTGAATTTCACCTTCAGCTGGTTCCCTCTCAGTGACCTGTAATCATTAGCTTGATTACAGGACATCCAGGGAAAAAAAAAAAAAAATGAAGTCACTGCCAATTAAAACCGCCGCCAATAACTCAGTAATCACGCCAACATGTTAGATGGTGCAAGTATCCAAACAAATGTTGCCCATAAATATGCAGTTGTCTTCCAACTCTGCCAGAGCAATCATTCTGCATCATTAAATTTCACTTTACTGGCGGTAATGTCAGCATTAGCCCAACAGCCAATAGATCTTAACTAGAGGCTATGAATTATTATTAATTATTTATATTTTTAATGTTTTCTAGGCTTGTTAAATTAAATGGGGCTTTATGCAAGGACAGAACGGGTTGAATGGAAAGATGACTGACTGTTGCTGGTTCACATTCACACCTAATGCTTTAAATAGCAGTAACCTTGAAACTTAAGTACCTCTATATGAAAAATGTGACAGAAGCGTCTGAGTGTTTTAAAGAATATAGGATACACATAAAAACCTGCTGCATACGCACACAAACTTTAATTTGATCAATCTGTACACTGGGCCGTGGTTAAATCAAGGGCCCAAAATGACCTGAAGAGCCTGAAAAAGAGAGGTTTGTGTTTTGTTTTGTTTTTTTAACAATGCAGTCCTGCAAATAACTAAATACACTTTAAAATTATTCATAGCTTGTAGAACCAATAACTTGAAGTAATTATTTTCTGGATGACTTTATCAGTCTTTCACATCATTATAGAGGGATTTATTTAAAGCGTTGCTTTAGTTCATTGAGATTTTTAGGCATTTATTTATGCACAGCTCTCTTAAAGGCCCACTCAACATTTCAATCAGGTTGAGGTCTGGACTTTGATCGGGCCACTGCAACATCTTGTTCTTTCCTTCTTCTGCCATTTTCTTATAGATTTGCTGCTTCTCAAGACTTGGCCCCATTCTATCATGTGACCTATTGAGGTCACCTTAACAAAGGTGTGAGTGGTGGTTCAGGGGCCTGGGGAGGGAGCTCAGGACTGCATCGCAAATGGGGGAAAGTTGGTGATGTAATCCACCTCCTCTGTCCAGTGATGCTTGTTCACAGTAGACATAGATGGCTTCTTTTAAACCATCTGTCTTCCTGGTCCAAAATGTGCCCTTTCTCCTTTAGGTGCAGATGTACAGCTGAGTCTTATCCTGTTGAGGTGGCTCTTCTATGTTGTGCCATTCGTTTGTGATGAGGTGTCTCCAGTATAGAGGTCTAAGCATGCTTCACTGCACTGGACAGCATATACTATGTTGCTTATCTTATGTTTGGGTGTTTTGTCCTTGGGATGGACCAGTTTTAGCCAGAGTGTGACTGGGTTTGAAGTATACTGGGATGTCATGCTTGGAGAAAATTCTCTGACAAACCTGCCACATAAGGGATGACAGTGTTGTTCCGCCTGTCAGTCTTATGCTCTCTAGTTTGTGTCTGACCTTCTTTCCTGTGCGTCTTTGCTGATTTGATGAAAGCCCAGTTGGGATAACCACATGTTTTGAGGACTGTCTTTATATGCGTGTGTTCCTTTTGTTTCCTTTCTGCCTGGCGTTGCAGGCTTCTGATCACCCCAAGTTTGTGTTCCAGTGGATGGTGGGAGTCAAAGAGTAGGTATTGATCCGTGTGTGTGGGCTTCTGGTAAACTTCAATGTTGAGGCTTCCATCTTCCTCAATAAGCACAGCACAGTTCAGGAACGGTAACCTATTATCCCTAGTGTCCCCCCTGGTAAACCTTGTGTATTTATCTACTGAGTTGATGTAGTGAGTGAAGGCTTCTACTTCCTGGTTTTGATTTTGACCCAGGTGTTATCCACAAATCTGTCCCAGTGGCTAGGTGCTATCCTTTTGAAAGAACCAAGAGCTTTACTTTCCACTTCCTCCATGTAAAGGTTGGCTACAGTGGGAGACACTGGGGAGCCCATGGCGCATCCATGCTTTTGTCTGTAGAGACCATCGTTGTATTTGAAATATGTTGTGGTAAGGCAGAGGTCTAACAGTGCAAAATCTGAACTGCAGTAAAGTTGGTTCTGTTTTGTACAGAGTTCTCTTCCTGTAGTTGTTTTTCCACAGCCTATGTATGTTGGGTATGTATGTGAAAAGTGAAACCGCATCAAAGGACACAATGGTTTCATCTGGATTCAGTGCAAGATTACAGATCTTCCTGGTAAAGTCTGTGACGTTTTCACTGTGATGGGGTGTGTTGTAGGTGACTGAGTTTATACTGCTTGTAGGCAACACAAACACAAATTCCTGGAAACACTCTTCCCTGTGCAATCTTTTTACTTTCAAAGAGACATACGGGGTGACTTCGCACATTGGTCAGACTTTCTGACGGCAATGAGTTTGTGTTACCTTATTCAAAAGAATGTAATTTATTGCTACTTTTTTTTTTTTACCATTAAATAAACACAGTTGTCTACTGTGCTTAAGTATATGAAACCTTTGTTAACAAAACCCATTAAATTTTTTTCTTATCACTTTGCTGCTGATTTTCCTTGGGTTCTTTATGAAAACTATTCTGAGAGCTGACAAAAAACTTCCTCTGCAGAAAATACCCTACACACCGCTTCTGAGGCTTCAACCTTGATAACCTTTATTTTTAATTAGACACATTTATCTGTATTCAGTTTTACCATGCAGTTTCTTTTAATTTAAGACTACTAGTTTACCACAATAGTGTTAATGTCTGCACAGGCAGAGTGGAATTTCTGTGGACTGTAAATAGATTTGGGTTTTTTTTTTAGGTTTTTTTAATTAGCAAAATAGACATCTGTCATTTCTATATGTTGCTCTGCTTCTGTTTGTTATACATTGTAGTTCAAAGTTTCATCTGAAATCTGTGAGATGCTGTAGGAACACACCTCTATTTAAATATCATGCTATCACAAACAGCTCTGATGGGAACGGTGCAAAAAAAAAGAGAGAGAGAGTGGACAGTGAGCATCTGTCACTGTAATGACTTCAAAATCTGTTCGTGCAGTTTTAATTAGTTTTCCTTATACAGGTGAGGAGGGGCCCTGGGTATTAATTTTTATACATCAGCAGCAGCATTTCATTAAATGCATGCATACCGACTTGCTGGATGATGTTCAGCAAAACATTTCAGGGGATGTTTTAGACGATTAAATTCAACATTCTAAGCTCCTCTATTGTTTTATGTCTTACAGCACATATTTACCCGTTATGTCCAGGATAAAGGCCAACAAAGATAAGGTGAGTTGTAATTTTATTATAACATTTGTAGGCACGGAGAAGAAAAAAGGAGGAAAAGATGTAAGTGACTTGGAAAGAGGGTCCACTGTTGGAGAGTCAGCTGAAAACAAACTGCTCACATGGATAGTGCTTTAATAGAAACCGTTACACCAAAGTGAAGAGTTGCTCTTATGCATCAGTGTGATATAAAAGGGAAAACAAAACCAATTCTTCCTCACTTAAGTGAGAAATTGAATGTAGGGCGTGATCAGACTGCCAGTAAAAACATGTTGGAAGGCCAGATGAGTCACGCTTCATGAGATTCTCAGCAAGTAGATGAGCACATCTGTGAACAGTTGAGGGTGACACATTAAGAGAAAAAGTCCACACGTTAAACAAAATAATTCAAAAAACAGTCATTTACTTGGAACATTAAGCTGTGAGAACCTGTGAAGTAAGTACTGCATTCCTAACCTGACAGTGCATGCTGGGAAGGTGCAGCTTTAAAAAAAACTGTCAGTTAAAGCAGCAGAGCTTGCGAGCTTGTTGCAAACTGCATTGTGACATACCCGCTAACATTTTCCACTCCAAACATACCATGCCAGTTTAGTTTCCCAGCATTCACCTGTAGGCTCCAGGGGGATTTTTCCTCATCGTTCTCAAATTTCTGTATCATATTTGCAGGGACTGATGAGCTCTGAGACTAGATGTCAAACTCATAACTACATTCTGCTGTTGTAATAAATAAGTCATTCTGCATAACAGATGGGAGTTGTCTAACTAAAATATAGTGTAGGCTGCAGAAACAGCGCTTATTTCCAGTCTTTCCTGTGATCAGTCATCAGTCAGTCTGTAGGATGTTCAGGTTAAATGCTTTATGTTTGAAAATGCAAGTGTTCCTTTTAGCTAGTGTCTGTAATGTGCCTGTTCAGGGGGTGGTGGTTTATGCTGTGAACTGCAATTCTGGAATTTTTAACTGTATGTAATTTATGATTTTACTACATTTCTTGGCCTGAGCCTATCCCTGCTATCATAGGGTGAGAGGCAGGGTACACCCTGTACACGTCGCCAGCCTGTTGCAGGGCTAACACAGACAGACGGACAACCATTCACACTCACATTCACAGTTCAAGGCAATTTCTAACAAGTACTGATGCAAGTTATACCCACGCGAGTGTAGCGATGGATCATTAGCAGCACTCTATGGGGTTATGCCAATTCTTCAAAAAATACCTTGCCAACATCAAATAAAGAGCACGAGACCTGCACAGATGAGAGCATGTATTCTTTCCACGGCTGCTGACGTTTGTTGATTCAACAGAGTTTGTGTCTTGCGTGATCAAGGTGAAGTGGAGAGTGAAACTTATTTTCTTTTGCACTTTACAAAGGATGATGATTTAAGAGGGTTTATTTTCCTGGAAACGGTGCAAAAAGCCCATTCTAGAAACCTGTTGGCTTTATTTTGTTAAGTTCCTGCCATTATCCACTTTTCTGAAGTGGATCATAAAGAGTTTGAACTGGGGCCCAGCCCAAACCTAAAAACAGCTCCAGACTGGATTTCTATAAAGCAGTCTGCACTCGTGCCTCTCACTTCTTCATTTCCTGATGTTTGATAAATAATGGAGTAGAAATTCCTCTCACTCTCCTGCAGGTGTTGATTTACAGTCCAACATTTTTCAAATACGTCTACGAATCTTGGCTCGACAGTCATGGACGGTATCCTTCAACCGGTTTCCTCAGCTTGCTGCTCGCCATCCACATATGTGATGAGGTGAGGAGAACTACTCTAACTGGTAACATATGTAACTACTCAGTCATTCCTGCCAACACTCCCATTTTTCATGAGTTTCTACCATGTTTTCCAGCCAATTCCTTATTTGCCGTTTCCATATGTTTTGTGTGTTTCTGTGATTATTCTAAGATGGCAAATTATATTATTTTGTTTAAGAAACACAGTCCACACATTACATACAGTTTCAACCTGCAATGATGCCATAAATATAGACAAAAAACAAACAGGTTAGACTTATAAGAAGTCAAGAAGGCATTTTATCAACTAAGAAAAAAGTTACCTGGGACCTGGCAAAGACTGACCCACAAGTTTATGGTACTTCTGCAAAGATATTCACTGACTAAAGCTCCCCACATTGATATCTCCTGAATGGAATATTGTTCAAACTCAAGAAGCACCTTTCTCCAACTGCTGCAGTTGTTTCACACTTGTAGAGACACATTTCTTGAAATGTTTCACCCTTTTCTCAGAACTCTAAACACAAACCCCAATTTTCAAACTACATTCACAAAACCTTTGACTCCTCTGGCAAAGCCTCAGAGAAAAAAAAAAACAAGCATCCAAACTGTTTTTTTTGTCTGTGGTCAGAAATAAAAATAAGAACAGAACTGAGCTTTCAGTACACCCTACATGAAACACTGAAAAGTACAGTGTTCAGGGAATGTAGCCCAAGTCTTTCCAACCTGCTGATATCTTACAATTCTACAAAACTTAAAAGACTGTGAAGCAAAAACAAAAATGGCCCATCATAGGAGAGGTGTAAGTCTTGCGTCTTTTTCTTTTTTTTTTCTCATATGAGTTGTCATTCAGTATACAAAAACATGGTTGTGAACACAGCTGCTCATCTGAGATGACTCTTCTTGACCTGGCTCTTCCACTTCTTCCCAGATTGCTTCCACATCTTGCTGATTGGTTAAATGGCATCATTAGCAACAAAAGTGAACTATTTTGTTGAGTTGAGTGATCAGTCCAATAAAATTGCTTAGGACATTTAGAATTTGATTCGGAGAATGAGTGTTAGTGCTTTAGCAATTCAGAAAAACTATAAAGTAGACAATGAGCTAGAACCAAATTTTCATTGAAATGAGCCATCATCTGGTCTGGCCAAATTGAATTGGTCCCTGCGTAGCAGGCTGTGGAAGGAGTGCACGGAGCCCATCTACAAATGGCAACAGTTAAAAAAAAAAAAGATATAGAAAAAAGAATTTACACAGCGTAGTGTCACGCAAACATCACTGGCCTCCTGTGTTGATGCTACAGAATTTATTTCTGTAAAAAATTACTGTCAAAGTTTGCAGAATAATTCCACAAGATGACTCTTCTGATTAATACAAAAAAGGGATTTGAACTATAATGTAAAAGAAAAAACTCCACAGATGAATAAATGCACTGTCGTGCATAAAGCTTATGTGGCTGTTTCACTGTGATTAACCTTGTCTCCTCCAGGTCAATGTGTTTGGATTTGGTGCAGACCAGTATGGAAATTGGCACCACTACTGGGAGGAGAACCATTTGGCCGGAGCTTTCCGACACACAGGAGTCCACGATGGAGATTACGAATATAATGTCACCCTGCTGCTGGCGGACAAGCACAAAATCCAAATGTTTAAAGGCAGATGATAGCAAGTCCAAATGTGCAGCTGGATGACCACCAAATGAACCTCAGCAGCCTTTTAATGTTTGTTATCCGCCAAAAAGTTGTTTGGTTTTTTTTTTTCGTTTTTTTTTCGTGGTTTCCAAAGACATTTTCACTATTCTGCTCAGTCCAGTTTCCTGTTGTTTGCTGAAGTGGCTGCTTAACAAATGTCACTTCTGTTGCCACACCAACAGAGCTTTTGTCTCTGTGCCCCCAGAAACAGACAAGGACATACCATCTACAAGACAAAAGCAGCACTGCCATGTGAGACTGAGCAGACAACAGGAGAAAGGAGAAGATGTCTTTTAATAAGCATGTTACTATAAAAAACTAAAGTTCTGCTACATAATATCTATGTAATCATATATTGCTTTTCTATATGACGATGTCTGGCACTGTGGCTGCCAGAAGCTTTGTATGTTAATGATCAGACAGAGTGCCATAATTACTATATTAATGTATAGACATGCAGAGGGGGGGTTTGTTCATAGTCATTTAGAACCTCTGTTGGAAGTTATTCAAGTCCAAACTGATGCCCAACAAATGTAAAAGTATTCAAGATGAAACCCTATAGACTAAATGTCAAATATTCCACAATATGGCATTAGTGTTATATTATAGTAATGGCAGATGTGAGAGAATCAGCTATTTTTTGTCATACTGACCAGTTTTCAAATGCATTACCCACACTAAAGAGCTACTTGTAACTTCCCTGATTATAGATGTAAAATATAGCTTAATGACACTAAAGGGACACTTAAAATTGAGCCCAAAATCTACCCCAAAGAAATTATTTTATTACAATGTGACATTTACAGAAAACCCACAGGACTGCAGCCGCTTTTATGGGAAATACTCAAGAATTGAGACTAAGTGTCAAATACTTTATCTCTACTTACAAATTTCTGTAATGTGGTTAAAAATAACCATATTGCAATAATTGATTTATTCCTGGATTACATAGTCCCTTTAAGTTTTAGCTTTCATTTTTAAGCCAGAATGCTAGAAACAAAATTAAGTCTCCATCAAATAGAGTATAAAAAATTTCAGACCAAAAATCGAGGCATTTTAACTATGGACTGTAAAAAATAAGTAAATCAGGACCACCAAAATTCACCCAGCATGTGTACACTAAGTCCAGTGCAGGGATCGAGATACCAGTCTGGTTCTGGGTTTGCTGCTACTCTGGCCCATACTGAAATATCTCAGCAACTATCAGATAAATACAGTTTTTTAAAGAAGTTCATAGTCTTAAGAAGATTTGAGCTAATGGCTTTTCTTCATGCCAAAACAAGGTTAACACTTTAACTTTATGTATTTTGTTGTATGTTGTATGATTTCTGTTGTGCTGTATATTTAGAGCTAAATATTAGCATGCTAACCTGCTTAGCTAAGACGGGGAACATGTTAAACATTTCTTACACTAATTATGCTAGCATTATCCTAGAGAGCATTTTAGCATGCTGGCATTGAGCTGCACAGCTCCACTGTGCCTCACAGAGCTGCTAATATATGCTGTGTTTTTATTTTGCCACGCTTAATCTTATTTTCTTCTTGTTTTGCTGGACATTTCTGGGCTGCAGTCTTTGTGAAGTAGGTATAGTTCTCCCAGCAAATCAGAGCTAACATGGAGGGACTCTAAAAAAAAGAAAAGTTGTAGAAAATTAGTTAAACTGCCATGTCTGTCTCTCTCCTATGCTCCCTGTTCCACAAGGTTGCAAATGGGGCTCATCTTCTTATCTTATTTTTATTATTTGCAGGATATTTCTTGACTGTGATCTTTAGGAAACAGATATGCATCGCACAGCAAATCAGAGCAGGTACTTGTCACAGTGTCCTTCTCTCCTGTGCTCTCTTTACTACAAGGATATAAAACTGAAGGATTTGCTTTGCTTCTTCAGGTATGGCTCAGTCGCACTAGAGAAAAATAGGATAACAACCTCCTTGTGACTAGGAAACATCAGTTATTGATTGCACTGAATTTTTTCACATTGGCGAGTGCTTGCAAGCAGTTGTGGCAACCAACTCGTCACTTAAAGGTTGAGCATGCAACACTCTCAACATCATGGCAACACGTTGCAGTATGAGTCAGTCTGAGTCAGGGTTATAATAGTTTTGGATTTTACATTATAGTTTAGTTTTAGTTAGTTTTACTTTTTTTTCTCTAATTCAGTTAGTTTTAATTAGTTTTCAGAGAGGTTTTGCTCGTTTTTATTAGTTTTTATTTTTGGTTCCATGCTTAGTTTTAGTTAGTTTCAGTATTAGTTTTAGTATTTTCATACCTGATCAGGTGCAAGATTCAAGGCGCAAAAGTGACTATTGTGTAATGAAAACTTGACAAAAGATACAGTTTAAAGAAATATAGTCAACCAACTGTTCACAAGACATGCTAAATGTGTGTAATATTAAGGACACACATGAACATCAGCAAGGAGAAACAAAGAAAAACATGAACTCCCAAACTCAATAAATTCTACAATAAACTCCACAATAAACTTCAGCATCAGTGCAGCAGATTACTAACGCCTACATGTGGTGTTAAACAAAAACAAACTCTTTGAAGGAGTCAAAGGTCAAATCCATCTGCATCCTGATGTTCTCACCACCTGAAGCTGCTTCTGTTTTGGAGCTAGCTTGGTTAGATGCTGCTAATTAAACCTGCAGGGTCTTTGTATATAACCTACGGAAGTGTCCGACCTCATGTCCGCATTTACGCTTGTGTAGCTGGATTGTGTGTGTTAATTACCTTGTGGTCGTGTGCAGGTGTTTGTACTCAAAGAACCTCCATACGGGACTCTGCCGCTTTCTCTGCAGACCGCAGCCATTTGCGGACCAGCGCGGTGAGCGCACGCACATGCGCACTCACACAGTTGTCCTGTGGCGCTCCCAGCTTAAACTCGGAGAGCGGAAACAATGATTTCATATCAATCCACAAGGCTTAAAAAAAACCCAAAAAAACAAGTAAATGAAAGTCAGTTTATCGATAATTTCAGTTAGTTTTAGTTAGTTTTGTAAACTCACAATTCAGTTTTAATTAGTTATCGTTTTTTCCTTTTAATTATAGTTTTTATTTATTTCAGTTAACGACAATGTTTTTTCAATTTCAGTTTTCGTTATTTCGTTCGTTTTCGTTAACTATAATAACCCTGGTCTGAGTCAATTAGTGCAGCTCGTTGCAGACACGTCTCTTTGCAGTATAGGGGACTCAACAGCTTGGTACCAGATTCTGATTATATTCCTATATAAAAAGAAAGGTTGCTGAGCGTCCATGTCATTTTGCTGTTAAATCACCATCCTGCAACAACTACTGTAGGTCACTGCTAATTTCAAATCTATGAGGTTCTGGCTGGACTCTGACTCTAAGTGGTTAATGTCAATTTCTGTGTAATGTGAGTTCCTGTGCATGTAGACAGCAACAGATTTATGATTTTCATCAGTTTAGCACAGTTATTCAGCATATAATCACAAACTGACTCCATGTAAATACCAACTTGACCCAATTCAGTTCAGTTCATCCAAACTGACAGCAGGCTGACTCCATCTTATTGCCATTTTATTTCCATCTTTAAAGACAGCAGCTAACTAAGACTGGTCGCAGACCTGGTCCTCATCTTTGAAGCAACTGCTTCAAAGGCAGCGAGATCACAAGTTCATTGCACTAAATCACAATAATGTTGGTTTTCTCTAGTGTGACCGTAGCAATACATTTTCTACCCCACAGTTAAAGTGTTATGTACCCAGTAGATATGAGGAGATACAAGTGTCATAATGAAAAACCTCTTTAAATTTTCACACATGAATTATTTCCATCTCTTTGACAGAGGGCTGGCCTGAATTTCACGCATGCAGAGCAGAGAGGCCACATCAGACAGGATGTAACATGCACTTCAGCTGCATTCACTAAAAATACCACAATGCTGCACCTTCCTGCAGGGTTATGTAGAGGTGTGGGCGTGTTAATATGTAAAATGTATCTGAGGTGAAACAGAAAATAATGCTTTATTGCTCTCATTCACCGCTTTGTTCCCGTTATCGCCACTCTCTCTCATCACGCACACACTAGCGCACTCGCCCACTGTGGCTCTCTCTCTCTCTTGTTTATTGAGCTGAGGTGAAGGGGGTCTGCTTTTAATGCTTCAGTGTAACCAACAGTTGCAGCATACATTTAAATTGGACACCCACTAAGTTGCTCTTCTAGAAAGAAAGAAAGAAAACTTGGTGTTTCGAAGTTTTTTTTTAATCCACTGGGCCTACCGGAGGCCTGCAGCTAACTGTGGATTAAGAACTGTGTTATAGCAAAGCAATCGATGAGGTTTTGCCATTGGGTGTGATGGGAAAATGACAGAAAGGTATTCAGTGTTTTCAGTGTAAGACAAACAGCGGGTTTGGTATCATTCATCATGGACGCCTGACATGTGAACCAGCCTAGACAGGGGTGCCTTATCATTAAATCAGTGATGTAGTATACATTTTTGATGTACAATGTGACACACTTTGTAAATGAAAAATACATGTTAAGTGCCTTACCGTTAAAGTGTACTGTATTGTAATTTTCTGCCATTGTTTATGTTAGAGTTGTGTAAACTGTGTAAATCTGAAAGATTCATATGCTTGATACACACAGTATTTCTATCTTATTTATTGTCAGTAAGGTGCCAACGTGTTTGGCTTTGCACTTTTTTATGAGGTGCCGCTATGTTGTGTCCGGACTTTAAAATATTAGCTTGCTGAACTTGCTCTCAACCTTCGTATTTTTACCTGCAAATGTCTGATCTGAAATGTTGTGCTCGCTCAGATTATCCGGGAGTTAAGCTTTGCGGGCACTTAGCTACACTAACAGGCTGTGATTCGCTCTGTGTGCCTTGTAATGTAATAGAGACATTTGTCTGGCCAGTGTCTTTTCTTCATCTCCACACATGAGCGGGGCAAAGACAAACCACAATATCTGCTCAGTTCAGTTTTTCTTGTCACCATGAATTCATTCAGCTGCCACAGAAGATTATAGTGGTGTGCATGTGTTCTACAGGGAATACTGTCACCTAGTGGACAAGAACGTGTATCAGCATTAACGACATTTGATTAGTTATTATAACAGTATTAACTGACACACTTCAAACTGTATTCATTGTTTATTGTTTAAATAAACTGTAAGTAGTGCAGTGCCAGCTGTTTGTTTATACTTCACACACACATACTTACACACCTGTGTGAAGACAGTTGGTTGTACCTTTGTCAAGGACAAATCCAGTGAGAAATATGGAATTGATGTCACAGTCATGGCCTTCCATGCCAGATCACATGATGCTGCCCTGACAAGACCTGCTAAGACAAGCACAAGCACAAACACACACACACAGATAACCAGAGGTACATAATTTGACTTCAGGACATGAAATGGGATCTCAAATGTCAAATTTTCACACTTCAGTTTGCCTTTCACATAAAAGATAGAAGAAAAAAGCTCCAATAAAGAGAGAAGAATGAATGGTTTGATTTAGTTATGCAGAAAACTGTCGAACACACACAGCTTGATACACATCAGACTGTAAAGTTCCTCCAACAGTTCAGCTGCTTTCTTACATCAGCTGAAGCCATTTCTTTCTTTGCATTTGTTTCACAGCGTGCATGTTTTTCTTTGCTGACAAGTTGAAGCTCAGCCACCACTGTTACAGATTCCAGCGTGGTACCGTGATAGGATTCCACCTGTGCAACAAGTCCAGAGAGACAGGACAGAAGACACACTGTGGAAGAGAGACAGAGATTAATAATAACTATATGTAATGTACACACAGCAAACCTATGGCCTGCATGTGGAGAATATCACAGGAGTTGCAATCTCTACACATGATCTGACAAACAACAAACAGCCAGTAGGTGAGACGTGGACAAATGGAGAGAGAGGAGTAAAGGAGAAAAAAGAAAAAGAGGATGCTGCTGTTCCTTAATTCCAGACCAGAGGGAGAAGGCGGAGGGCTGAGCAGAAAGAGCACAGGAGAAAATTTGTGTGGTGGAGATTTCATTTTACAAGATGACACATTAAAAAGGGACTCTCTGATCAGCAAACAGCTGCTGCTACTGTCTGTTGTCCTGCTGGCAAAGGTTCTCATCCACACATTTGTGGCGATGCACACCATACAAAATTTAGAGTTGCATATGATGCATATGAATTAAGGAAATCTGTCTGTGTGTCTGTCACTTGTCTAGACAGCAGTTCACTCGATCACAGAGTCATGGCCTGACAGAGAAAACAGCTTTGAGTTCAAATATTAGAAGGAGGCTAACAGTATTTGATTTACTTTGATTTCGATCAAAGAGGGCTTACTAAATAATTATGTAAAACCAAGTGAAAAAGCACATTTTGGGAAAATTTTTACATATATATATATATATATAAATATATATATATATATACATATATATATATATATATATATATATATATATATATATATATATATATATATATATATATATATATAAAAATATATATACTTTTTTTTCATTACTGACAATAACTTGTGTGGGAGAGACATAATGAAAACTTGAATTATTCAGCTATCTGTGGACTCCCACTGTGCAGTAAAATACAGCTGGAGCTTTTTGCTGAAATGTGTAAAAATGACAAGAAGGTCAATGATTTGTAAAATATTTCACCAATTTTGAGTGGGCAGAGTGTAAAATACACCAGATGGCCAAGAGCTTCTATGTGGATGGGCATACACAGATCACACTGAACCATATCCATCTACAACAGCTGAGACAAGTTAGATGCATCCCAGTTTAAGATTTGCAAAGAAAGACATGGCATTTAGCTGTTCCTGAATAATCTTTCTCTTTCACAGGATAAAAATCACAAGCGTGGTCATTAATCAGTCCTAATTAGTGAGATGCCCTTCTCAGTTTGGTCAATAATACATTTGCTTTTATCCCTCATTATCTGCTACAACTAATAGTCTTGAAACAAAAATGTGAACACCAAGAGGTCTCCGAGGTTATTATTTCTTCTTGATGTTTAATACACAGGAAAATTGTTAAGTTCTGCGTTCACACCTGTGCTTTGATTAAATATTCAGTGTAAATTACATAAACGCATGGTGTATGTCTTCTTTATTATATGCTTGAATTAAATTGAGTCTAAATGAGGTGTTATCCTCAAAGAAATGTCGCTCAGCGAAACTTTTAGATTCTTTCCTTTTTGTTTCATCGTGAGACCGCTCAGTGTTTTCATGGCATGCTGTCACAGTACAACTGGTTTCTGGCTTCATTGCTTATTAGTTACTTATTAGTTACTTTTTGTGTTTTTAAATACCAATTACACTCATAGTATTTGTATCTTAAGTAGTACAAACTACGTTCAAGCATTAATACAAAAACATAATGAAAGATAGTTAGAAAAGGCTGTTCTAAAAGAAATGATAGAGGCTGTGATCATGGCAGCACAAGAAAAGGCACTAAGCCCCAGATCCACAGAGGCAGGAGTCTACCACAGCTGATAGCAGCATCTGAAAGAAGGACCATGAGAAAATCAAAATGTAACAGGAGCAACTGGAGCAAGTGTGGAAGGTCACGGCCGAGAAGGACGCATTGGTAATGGAGCATTAGGAGCTGTAACACATGGAAGAGTGGCTTCAGCAGATTCCACGCACATGAGAGGTCTCTATCCAGAAGAATGCAGTCCTAGGAACAGCTAAGGTACTCCACAGAAGATACACATACCACAAAAAAACTCTTATAATTGATCATAATGAAAAAGGTAATAGGGTACAGAGTGCACTGAACTCATAGCAACTTTGTTTATAGTGCTGTTAAACGATTTTTGGCATAATGAGCAGATAACTGACGATATGTGGAATAAAGTGCTTAAAAAAGTGTATGAATCTTCTATTTGTGCTAAGCATGCAATTGTTCAGTGTAAAATAGTACATCGTGCACACCTAACGAAAGCTAGGTTGTCAAAAATGTTTCCAGATGTGGACCCTGCCTGTGACCGCTGAGGTCTGACGCCCGCAACCCATGGTCACATGATGTGGTCTTGTCCTAACCTGAGATCATACTGGGGAGAGATATTTGACTCGCTAACTAAGACTGCCGGAAAACAAATTATGCCTGCTGCTAGTATCGCAGTATTTGGGGTACCCCCTCCTTACAAGACCTGTCTCCTCAGGAAGAAGCTTTCGCAGCCTTCGTCAGTTTATTGGCCCGACGCCTAATACTAGCAAAATGGAAATCTTCATCATCACCATCACATACCCACTGGGTCAGAAAAGTCCTTTACTTTGCTAAATTGGAGAAAATAAGATTTATGTTAATGGACAGAGAGAATAAATTGAGTGCAATGTGGGATCGTTTCTATGATCATGTAAGGAGACTTGTTCTCCCTGACGTTCCAGATTGATGCAGGCAACATGAAAAAGTATTAGTTATTTTATTTTATTTGTTTGTTTTTGTTTTGCTGAGGGTATTTGCTTTGCTCCTGAGTTTGTTTTATTTGTTTTATGTTATGTTTCGTTTTTTTCTGTTTGTTAGGCCAGGTGTGAATCTTTATGATACTTCTTCTGAAATGTTTACACGTTGGCTATTTTCTTGTAAAAAAATAATAAAAGTTGTTGGGAAAAAAAAAAAAAAACGATTTTTGGCATGTAAGATTATTCTTGTATCACACAAATCTATGAGGGAGAGAAAGTCAGAACATACAGAAAAAAGGAAAAACTAGCAAAATAAGGAGAAGGAGTGCTGCAGCATAGCTCTGATCACAACATCACAGAGTGAATCTGGGATAAAGAGACAGCAGACAGTGAACTGGACTAACCATACATAAGACCTCTTGGATGCTCCCAATAAAAAAAGAAAAAGATGGTAGCCTTATGTTTCAGGCACATGCAACACAGTAACTGCATCGTGCATGATTTGATTCACTGCATTTTACATTTCATTCCTCTGTCTCTTCTCTTGTTTTGTCTCCTGTTTTCTGCCTATCTACAACCTACCTGCTGCTTACCTTGAAAACGTGTGCAAGTTTAACATGCGTGATGTTGTTAAAAACATCCATACTTCTGAGCACACAAGTTTTTCTCAAATTTCAGAATGCATGCTGCACGCTGGTCAACAGCACCTACTGAGCAATGCTAATTGTGGGTGCTACAAGAGTAGTCTGGGGTTGAGGAAACTATGCAGAGAATCCATAAGGGAGCGGGACACATCGTTATGGATTTGGTTGTTTGATACTGACGGACTTACACTGACAGACTCACAAGAAATATATTTGTTATGAATACATTTTTGGCTGTTGGTTGAAAGATATGTGGACATCTTTTTCAATAAGCTCAACATTTACTCGATGAGAAAATTTCTGCCTGCTCAGAGTAAAAAGAAGAGTGCTGAGAACGTATGGAAAACCAAAACTGTGATTTTGGATGCCAGAAAGCTTTACTGTTCATTATACTCACTGAACACTTTATTAGGTAGATCGAACCTCCTTTTTGAAATCAGACTCATCAGACCAGGCAGCGCTTTTCCAGCCATCTATTGTCTCACTGGTTATTTTCTATTTTTCAGACCTTTATCTGAGATGAAATCACAGGAGATCAGCAGTGTCTGAAATACCCAGACCTGTCTGCCACCAACCACCATGCCACTTTAAAGTCACTTAAATCTCCTTTCTTCCCCATTCTGATTCTTGGTTTGAACATCAGCAGGTCATCTTGAACACATCTACGTGCCTAAATGCCACTTTGTTTTTATTATCATATTTTTATAATCAGAACAAACTGTTACAAACAAAACATCCATATACATATAACCATAGTCAGCAGTTGGGAGCAGCAGTCCAAGCAAAAGTCTATGTTCCTCTTTTCCTTTATTCAATCAAGATTGTCCTGGGTTCTTTGTCGCTGTTCTGTATACTGTCCATTTTGACCATTTCTTTTGGTGTTGGTCTTCTTGTAGCTTTAAGCGGTGTGTTATCTTTTCCATAAGTTGAATTTCTTCTACCGTCTGTATCCATTGGACCGTAGTAGGGGGGTCTTTTTTCCCCCATTTCCTTGTAATTGCCTTTTTACCAGCTACTAGCAGTATTTTAACCAAATATCTGTCTCTTTTTTGTATACTTTCTTCAGGAAAATTACACAGGTATAGTGTGGTGCAGGTCATAGGAGTTTTGTAACAATGTGCCTAAATGCATTGAGTTGCTGGCATGTGACTGGCTGATTAGATATTTGCATTGTGACCCATAGGATCTCATTAGCACTTAATAGACAAGTGTTAAGCCACAAAACAGCCCGTAATATATGTTGTATGTTACAGCCCTTAGCCTATTGCCCTGGCAGACGTATGTAATCAAACTGAAAGGCACCAAAATCTAAGACCCTGCTGCTTTACCATAGTACTCACACTGTAAACCATCATGACTGAGCAAGATCCAGTTTATGATGTCCAGGGTGTCCCCCTAATCAAATGAGGGGTTTTATATGAGCCATAAAATGTGTGTAAGTGCAAAAAAGTCCCTCCAACCATTATATAACAGTGATTTCACAAGCCTATTAATTGTGTGTTTGAAATGTACTTCTGCACATTCCAACAATGTTCGGTCACACCACAATATTAATATACTCTATTCCAGACCTGTATTCATAATTTTATGTGCTAGTAATTATTCTCAGTAAAATCTATTTCAGTGATCACAAAAGTAAAGTGCAGCATCATGACCCTGAATCGGAAAAGCAGAAGAAAATAGATGGATGGAAGTAATAATACAACTGATTCATTTAAAGACATTACTATCGTAATGTTATTTCTGGTATATGGTTAAAATTTTAGGCCACTTCTAACTTCATTGAATGTGAGTCTTACAACTCATCATCTTCAGTGTACCAATAAAAAACCACTTTAAATCAACAACACAGGCAAACTGAAAATAAAGGAACCAGTGCTTGTGCAGAGGTTTATCTTTTCTTTTTTTTTTGCATTTTTGGCCACAGTGGCTTTTTATGGGCAGTGGAAAGAGACAGGAAATGGGGGAAAGATACAGGGGAAGACACACGGGCAAATTGGCGACGGGCCGGGACTCGAACCGCAGCATATGTATGTGGTCGCCAGCTTCACCACTAAGCCACCCAGGCACCCCAAGATTTATCTTAATAGTCACATATTCTGTCAATATCCATATCAATAAACTACATTATATTGCCAAAAGTATTCACTCACCCTTCCAAATCATTGAATTCAGGTGTTTCAGTCACTTCCATGGCCATAGCTGTATAGTACCAGTCAAAAGTTTGGACACTCTGTATAAATTTAAACACCTAGGCATGCAAACTACTTCTACAAACATTTGTGAAAGCATTGGTCGCTCTCGTGTGAAACAAGTGCAGTCATGAAATTTCCTCACTTCTAAATATTCCACAATCAACTGTTAATGGTATTATAACAAAGTGGAAGTGACTGGGAATAACAGCAACTCAGCCATGAAGGGGTAAGCCACGTAAAATCACAGAGCCGGGTCAGCGGATGCTGAGGCACATAGTGTGCAGAGGTCCCTAACTTTGTGCAGAGTCAATCGCTACAGACCTGCAAATTTCAGATTAGCTCAAGAACAGTGCGTGGAGAGCTTCGTGGAATTGGTTTCCATGGCCAAGCAGCTGCATCCAAGCCTTACATCACCAAGTGCAATACAAAGTGTCAGACTCTAGTTAGCTAGCTTTTCTCCAGTTTAGATTTTCTTTGGTTTTGTAACCTGCCTTGGTTTATTCATTTGTATCATCAGCCACAATAAAGGCTTGCCTTCTGTTAAATCCCCTCAGCCTAGCATCCTATAATGTAAATGGGTTGAGTAATCCCATCAAAAGGAGTAAAATCATGGCTAAATTGAAAAAGAGAGATTGGAGGTGGCCCTTCTCCAGGAGAGCCATCTATCATAGTCAGAATATGACAAACTCAAGAGATGGAAATACAGGCACTTCTCTTCCTCCTGTTCTCAGAGCTCTAAAAGAGGATTGGCAACTCTGATCTCCAATAGCCTTAATTTTGAGAGCATTCAGGTAACTAGGGACAAGGAGGGGAGATTTGTACTGGTGACTGGGTACCTACAGGGTATTTTAACCACCTTTATTAATTTATATGGTCCCCCAGGATCAGAATGAAAATTTTACAAACACATTTTTGAACTTATGTCAGGGGAGACACAAGGCATTCTGATCTTGGGAGGAGATCTAAATATTAGACTAAACCCTTCCCTGGAAGGGAATGAAATAAATTAAATCTACTCAAATGATACTATGAAGTAGGAGGAAAGTCAGCTAAATTACAAACTAAAAAAAACAACTGTAAAATACCATTTATAAAAAAAAATCCTCAATACAAAAAACACACTTTGTAAATTGGAAGATATTCAGCAAGCTTTTCTAACATTCTACAGGGAAGTATATACTCAATCAGAAGTAGATGACAACCTTATGACTGCTTTCTTAGACACAATTAATTGAGCTACAGTGAAAGAAAATCGGAATACATGCCTGATTGCAGAAATAACAGAACCTGAAATCAAAAAGGCTATTTCAAATTCAACATCAAACAAAGCTCCAGGGCCAGATGGGTTTCCATCTGAGTGGTGTAAGGAAATGAAAGACCTTCTCATACCTATAATGAATACCACTTTTAACTGTCTTAAAAACAGGAATAACTCCACCTTCCTGGAGTGAGGCAGCAGTTTCCTTAATAGCCAAAGAGGGAAAGGATAGACTCAAGTGTGGGAACCATCATCCTATCAACATGCTGAACCAAGATTATAAAATATTTACACACATTATTGCTAAAAGAATTGAGAACATCCTCACCCAGGTGATTAGCTTGGATCAGACAAGATTCATTATGCGGAGGTAGACCCAGGATCATATCTGTCGAACATTACATATAATTGAACATGTGATTAAAGAACAAAATCCAGTGGTACTTAAAACAGAAAACCACATCCACTGAGATTTCCTATACAAAGTCTTGAGTAAATTTGGATTTTACCTGTCATAAAAGTCATTAAAGCAATATATAAATGTCCGAGAGTAAGGAGCAAGGATTTCAGATACATTTGAGTGAAAGAGAGGGACCTAACAGGGATGCCCGTTGAGTCCACTACTTTTTGCCATCTTCACAGAAGCCTTGATCCGGAGTGTCAAGCAGAACAATAATATCAGTAGAGTAAATTGTTGGGGTAAGAACACAAAAGCTCTTTCTTCGCAGATGATGGCTTGATTTATTTAATAAACCCAAATTCATCTTTTACTAATTTCCTAACATATCTGGAGTCATTCAGCTCAATCTCAGGCTATAAATTCAATATCCCTAAAACTCAGATATTGATAAAATACCTTTGGAGTGTACATCCGGAGAGATCTCTCAAAATTATATAAGGCAAACTTCAAGCCCATGTGCCAAAAAATAAATGAAGATATTAAACGATGGAATCTGATACCAATTCTAAATTTTGAGGCATGGTTAGAAACTGTCAAAATGAACATCTTGCCTAAGATTCTTTTTTATTCCAAACACTGCAAATTGAAATTGCTGATAAACAATTTCATGAATGGGACAAATTACTCTCCAGGTTTAATTGGCTGGGGAAAAGCTGAAGAATGAGGTATCAAACACTTCAGCTGGTGAATGATAAAGGTGATCTGGCCCTGTACTGTATGAAGGACTACTATTTCTCAGCTAACCTTAGGACCCTGGTTGTTGATGTGATACAGAGTACCAAGTGAGATGGAAAGAAATAGAAATGGGAAGCACTGGAGAATGTCCACTTCAGGCAAGTCTATGAGATAAAGTACTTATTAAAAAGCAGCTGGAACAAGGCAACCAGTGGATTAATCTACCACTCAAAATATGGCTAAATATTATCAATATAAATCACTGGCAACAAGAGCCAAAGATCCTAAGATGGTGCTTATTTGATCTTGATTTCACTCCTAATAGGCTGGATGGTAGATATAAAACATGGCCTAAACAAAGCAAAACCTCATTCTGAACCCTGTTTCAGTGACCCTAAAAGATTTTGATTAAAGAATGAACACCATTTCTTCATGCATATTAAAGACCTAAAAATGCAAGAAGACAGTGCAAGTGACTAAAGGAAATGGACACTGTAGTTCCTAAATATGAACAATCTTAATGTATTTTAATTTTTTGTGGTACTAATGTTATTGTGTGAAGATCTGTGACAGGTTGCATTACGTTCAAGGCTTTGTGAAAGGCACCTTACTGTATTATTTATTTTTACTTATATTTCTAAGTCAATTTCAGTTCTATTGTTTAATTTAATTATTATTACAATGGGTTTTTTTGTTTGCTTTTGTGTACCTTTTGCTTAAATCATTGAAAATTCAATAAAGATATTTTGGCAAAAAAAAAAAAGAAGATTTTTTCAGATATCTACAAATCAGGCACCACATACAGAGCTTTGCCTTTTGGCATGAAGTTCTGTATGCGGAGTCTGATTTGTAGTGCCTATTTTGAGGATTTTTGTTAAGACATATAAAACAGAACCAAGTCTCAAATTAATTTGAAGAATATATATAGGGCCCTTCTGTCATGATCCTGGGCTGTTCATCCAGTGTGGTTTGTGTGTTTTCCGTGAGTTGTGTCATAATTTTCTGTTATAGTTATTTGTATTTAGTTCCTGTTTCCCTCGTGTTGTCTTCCCTGTGTTGTGTCAAGTCTTTGTTGTGTTACGTTTGTTCACTTCCTGTTTTATTTTGACAATCCCTTGTCCTGTGTGCTTTGTGTTTGGTTTTGCTTCCTGTGTCTCGTTAGTGTGTTCTGTCACCTGTTCTCCCCAGATGTTTCCACTTACCTCATTATCCCTCTGTATATATATTGTCTGTATTTTCCCCTTGTTCTCTTGCTTGTTTCCTCTGCTGGGTGCCTTTATGCCCCAAGTTCATGTTATGTCTAGGCAAGCCGAGTTTGAGTAGTTTTTGAGGTACAGCTGGCTCTGTTACATTGTGCATTTTTTGCTAATAAAGCTGAGAGTATAAAGTTAACTCTCGCCTCCAAGTCCTGCATTGGGGTCCCCTGCCTTGCCGGTCACAGCAGCAACCCTGACACCTTCAAGAGAATAAATCTGCAAGCACAATTCATATTAAACAAAAATGGGTGAAAAATGCAAATTTTTCAATCCCTAATGATATACTTGGCTACAACACCTGCACAAAGAAAACATTACTCAGGCTACTCCAGTTGTTGGAGAAACTGTGAAGCCCAAGATGTAAATCACTTCCACCTGTTTTGGACTTTTATTAATAAGTTCTGGAAGTCAGTTTACGTTGAGCTGGTGGTAATCTTTGGAATGCAAATTACGTTTAACTGGGGTGAACTATTATTTGGACTCTTGTACACAAAAGACACAGATGAAGAGACTAAGCACTAAGTTTGGAATTCTGAGTCTAGCAGCTAGAAAGTCTATTACTAAGAAATGGTTGTCAAAATGCTCCAACAATGGACAAGTGGCATCACATTGTCTATGGAATTTTTAATATGGTGTAAACTGCTTTCTCTATTAGATTGCAGATATGAGATATGATATGGGAGAAGTGGAAGAGTTATATATTAGTAAGATTACCAGACTTTGAATAACCCCATTTACTACCAATATCATTGTGTTCCTCTGTACACCTTTCTCAGTGGTTTTGTTTTGTTTCTTTGTTGGTTGTTATTATAAGTTTACTTGTTTTTGCTATATTTGTATAATCAAAATTTGGAAAAATAAAAAAGTATTTAAAAAAAAAATCCCATCAGCCTGCCTCTGAGTCCTGCGTTTGGATCCTCACCTCCACACACGCCACACAGTCCACTTTCACAGACCATGACTTTCCCAGAAGAGTTGAAGCTATTATAGCTGCAAATGGTGGGCTGACATCATATTAAACCCTTTTGACAATATAGTGTAAATAACACCTGAAGTATTTACTTCAACACAACCTTGTAAAATTAGCTAATTTAGTTAAATGTGCTAATTCTGGGAGTGGTTTTAAATCTGTCACAACTTCCTAATCTTGTAGCAGTGATAAAATTATGTATGCTAGCGAGCAACAGTTATATTTGCACAGGTTTCTCTTGGTCAATGTTAACCAATAACTTATGGTTATAAATTGATGTAAGTCAGCTTGCAGGCATCCAGTGTTGGACAGCAGAATAATCATACTGAATATTTTTTTCAAAAAATCTGCCTCAAAATCATACCTTTTTTTTTCTTTGAAACTTGTTAAAGTGAAATGATCCTCCTCATTTTCCAGAAATAGCTAGAAAATGCTACCGAGCATGCGCAATAGTTTCAGAACAACAGTGTGTTTCTGATTGGAAAGCATGTGTGTGTTTCAATCCCAGTCGGTGGTTGATGGTATAATTACACCCACCCTCCACTAACTACATTTACTTGTACAATTTTGAAATACTTGCACTATAGCTACTTGAGTATCTATTCCCTGCTGCTATACACTTATATACTCCCTTCAGAAGTATATATATCGCTCTTTTTTACTACTTTTTAAGATTCGAATTAATAAAGTACAAAATATATTCCACAAATATTTATTTATTTGTTAATATAAAATGAACGATAAATATATTCAACAAATTCATATCATAATGTGTCATTACAAGGCAAAACAAGACGTTGTTTATTCCCGGGAGGGAAACTCACAACTCAGCAGTATATTAAATCAATACGAAAAAGGCCCACCTTACAGTAGCAGCTGCAAAATTAGTATCTTTTTTTTTTTTTTAAGAAAAAAGGAATAATAAATTATAACATAAAGAATTTGAAGACAAATGAACAGTCTTACAAAAATATTGAAAAGGTTGTACGTTGTCTGAGATAATTTCTTCTCCGAGTTTTTTGTTTCCCCTTTAACGCGCACAGCTGATGACGTCAACCGGACGTTCAACAAGAAGCACAACAAGGAAGTCTTCAGAGTCCGCAGTTCAACTCTTCTAGAGGTTTCTGAGAGCAAATGTTTCCCTCGTAGCGCAGGTGAGCAGAGCTGACAGGCCGTGTACCTTCGTGGTGAAAGCAAAACACACCTCTGCTGTCGCCGACATAAATTGCTTTTGCGACTAAGAGCAGCTTCAGGGACTAAATATGGCAGCTGTAGCCGCTGGTTTCACTTTCCTGTTGGCAAAATGACAGCGTGCTGTACCTGAACTTTAGGTGAAATACGCAGTAAAAAAACAAAGAACTGCGCTGCTGTAACGCACATTGTCAGACTGTGAAGGATATTTTCTGTGTAGAAAAACTAATTA
The DNA here is from genome assembly GCF_007364275.1 of Archocentrus centrarchus. Taxonomy (NCBI): domain Eukaryota; kingdom Metazoa; phylum Chordata; class Actinopteri; order Cichliformes; family Cichlidae; genus Archocentrus; species Archocentrus centrarchus. The sequence goes on along the minus strand of NC_044356.1, from coordinate 27,809,104 downwards.
AAACAGCAACGCGGCATTTTGGTCCTCAAAAATATGTAGGGACCGGGCTTCCTGTGAGGGAGCAGCCAGCAGCGCTGTGTAGGCCGGAGCCGCTGATACGGCAGACTTGCTCCTGATAATCATCGGAATTTGGACAGCAATGTTCCACATTAAAATTAACAAGCTGAACTATGACAACTCTCAAACTAACTGTCAAAGTAAACTATGTAATTAGCAGTTTTTTTTTTTAAACTGCTTAAAACTTTGGTTACAATTGTAGGCTCATTTGTCCTTAAGTTAAATGTTTATTAGAGTGATCAGTCTTTTCTGACTGTTATTTCAAGACAGAAACCGTGACATACGGTGGTAATGGCAACTTTCTGTGCCAGTTCTTATTAACAGATGTCAAACTTTGTACCTTTTTGTGTACATCCCAGTACTATACACGCTCGCATGCGTGGTAGGGCTACGTGTGCAGCTGTAATACTTCAGGAACTACTTTTTAAATGAGTGAAAGCCTTCGAGAGCAATGATGACCTGACCACAGTACTTAGAAAACAATTAAAACACACACATACATTATAAAATGTATAAAATATTCATTTGCTACCCAACTTTCATTTGAAACAAATCAGTATGTACCAAAGGCATTCCCAGTTCTGAATCTGAGTAAGGATATGGAGAGGTATGAGGGTAGGGGTAGTTTAATGCAGGTAATTTATTTCATCATAATCCATAACAGATACAAAGGTTGATTGAATACTTTGCTTTCTATAACTCTGGTTGTGAAACAAAATATCAGTTTTGGTTATAATTATATAGTTAGTTCATTAACAGGTTTTTTTTTTGTTTTTTGTTTTTTTTTTTGAAGCTTGCCATTGATCTAGAAACTTGAATGTTTATAAATTGATACTTTTTCAGCTTCTGCTCCATTAAATGTAGCAGTTTTCACTGTGCTACTGCTAGACAACATTTTAGAGAGCAGCAGTGTATTTAGTTTGAGCTTAACAATAATTTTACCTTACTTAAATACTGCTGCACAGGACAAAAAATAAACTGTAAGTTTGAATCTGCCTGAGTAACAGGCTCAGCCGATTTACCTGTTGAACATCTCATGCCATCACTGCTTTTGATAAAAGTTTAACTTTTTGTGGAAACATGAGAAACTGCATAAACCATAGTTTTGACTGAAATTTTTAGACGTAAGGCTGCATTATTCACATCAAAGAATATTCTGCAGTTTGTCTTCATTTGATTCTTCCATTATTTTTTGATTTACGTTTTCTCATAAAAAAGTACATATGTACTACACCATCATTTTAATTGCTTGTTTTGTCATATTTGTCCTTTTCTGAAGACAAAGTCCATCAATTTACATTGATATGAAACAGAAGAAATAACCAGGTCCTCACAGTTGAAAAGCTGAAACAAGTAATTGGCTGATGTGAATCATGTTAAGCAGTATTTTATAACCTTAGTGTTTCTGTATTTTTTATTTCCTTCAGGATGCCTGGTGAAAGACTGGAGGAGAGGACGTTGGAGGTGTCACAGCTGCCTGAAGGTGTGGATGAGGAGCTTCTGTCTTTATACTTTGAGAACAAGCGGCGCTCCGGTGGAGGTTCACTTGTATCTGTGAAGAAGAACGATGACCGCGCCATAATTGTGTTTGAAGATGCAGAAGGTAAGTCACTGTGAACAGATATCATTGTGATTCATCTTTGAACTTTTCTCATCCTTTATCCAAATTTCTTTCCAAATTATTTTTACCTATAGTCCTTTAAAAGGACTAAACTCCGTCTTAAAGTGGACCAAGAGAAAAAGGACTGCCAATTCTTTTTTTGTTCATATTTTGAGCGGTTTTGGAAAAAGGTTGTTTTCTTTCTAAACTCTCAGACCTTTACTGCTTTAGATTATCACTTAAAAAAGCGTTACTGCTATTTTCAGTCTCTTTACAAACCAATCAATATAACCCCAATTCCAACAAAATTGGGACGCTGTGTAAAATGTAAATACAAACAGAATCCAATGATCTGCAAATCTCATAAAACCGTATTTTATTCACAGTAGTATATAGAAAACATATCAAATGTGTGAACTGAGAAAACGTACCAAATAAAGACAAATGTTAACTCATTTTGAATTTGATGGCAGGAACACATTTCAGAAAAGGTGGGATGGAGGCAAAAGAGGCTGCGAAACTGAGTGGAACTAGAAAGAAACAGAGGAAAATTTTGTACCTAATTAGGGCAACAGGTCAGTAACATGACTGGCCATTAAAAGAACATCTTAGAGAGGCAGACTTTCTCAGAAGTAAAGATAGGCAGAGGTTCACCAATCTGCAAAAAACTGTGTCTACAAGTTGTGGCTCCATTTGTAGTCCAGCAGCTGTACTCCTCAGTTCCCAGATGTTTACGGGTGAAGAGAGGATACTACAGTGTCCCCCGTCCCAACCTTTCTGAAGTGTGTCTGCCAGCAAATTCAAAATGAGCCAATGTTTTTCCTTTAAATGGTACATTTTCTCAGGTCAAACATTTGATGTCAAATTCATAAATGCTCTAATAAAACAGTTTTGTGACGAACACAGAACTGAGCTGATTATTTGTCTTTTCATCCAATTCAAAACCTAATCTCATGTTTGGCACCAAACAGGCTTGAGCTGTCCATATTATCACTCTGCTGGGCAATGGCGTTCCTCTTCAGTAGCAATTTTAGGGTTGGTACAGGATACACAGCATATTGTCTAGAGCCTGTATTCACAGACATTTGGAGAATCTTCTCAGTGCTGCAGTCTTAGCCTAAAAAATTCTATCATGGAGTGACAGTTTAGGAGTGATTTAGACTGTGTGGTCACTCTGCCTTATAAACGTTGGACACACCCATCTCAGCACTACTGCACTATTGCATTTTTTCCATTTGCTTATAAACTGTTGGGTAGAGATGTGAGTGAATCTGAAATGTGATTGGGCACAAATATTATCCCTGAAAGGTTACCCTGCAGCGTTTCATTAACTCACTGTTATTAGGTGCTGTATTTCTCTTCCATCTTTGTAGTGCTATTCCTTTAAGTACTGGGGTGCACCAATAAACTCATATATATACCAACTCACTGCAGCATCACTGACATGTGCGTAGTCTCCTAGAGTTAGGATATGTACAGTGTCTAGACAATCATCTTGGTAAAGAGCCGTTGCTGTGTAAGAAAAAATGTCATCCTACAAGTTTGTTGAAGACTCCATTGCTCTGTATAATGCCCTGTGATAACCTGTCTGTTTAAAAACCTATAAACATCACTCTCTATAGTAAGAAGCACTCAGTTTATGTTTAAAAGAATGTTTTAATTCATTTAAACATTTAATATACTGTATACTAATTCTCTTCTTTCTGTTCCACTCGTTTTGACAGTTGCAGCCCGAGTGCTGTCTAAAGAGCACCACGTTCTGCATAATGTTGAACTGAGTGTGAGAAAGCTTGCCTCAAAGGACCCATGCAGACTCCTGCTGCGGGGGATCAACCCCAACACCAGTATAGAGATGATAGAGCTCTATGTGGAGAACATGACGGCACAGGATGACTTCACCCTGTGTCCCTCACCGGGGAGAGATTTGATCCTCATTCATCTCGGTGAACCCCTCTCAAAAGGTCTACTGAACGCATAGCTTTTCATTTACTTACAAAGTGTTGATATTTTTTTTTTTTTTTTTTTTATAAAATGCTCTGAGAGTGTCTGTCGAGCCTCCACTTTGATGGACTGAAATTGAGTGCCGTGATATTTTAGACCTCCCTCCAGATAATGAATCCCAGTGACTTTGGTTCATGGATTTTCCTGTTTTTGTAGTAGCAGGCCACTCATGAAATGATTCAGCTTCTACTGGATGAATTGGTGAAATTTTTTTTTTGCAGTCATTCTCAGTTCATCAACTTTAATAATCCTTTCATTTTTTCACAGTCCCACAACTTATTTCCCTTTTTGTTGGTACCCGCATACAAAGTATGATTATAAAGTTCTGGGAATCAACCCATACAAATAAATAAAAACTTGATTAAAATTGGTCCGTTTTTTTCCTCTCATTATCTTCTCATGCTGGCTGCTATCTCTCTATCAGTCTATGTGCATGAGATAATGATCTTGAGGAGGAAAGGGGCCAAATTTAAATTATGTATAGATTTAGATTTTTAGGGGCCACTTCCCAGCATACACACCTAAAGAGAAACTACTGTAACTTTCTCCCCCCCAAGTTTCTCCTTTCATGCTCTTTCTCACCTGAGTGTCTTTTGTCACTGGCTTTCCATGTATGCACATAGAAGGGTGGAGAGGTGTGCTGTCCCCACCTATGCATGTTTAAGGACAGGGAAGTCCCAGAATAGATAAATATAAATGAAAAATGCAATGTCATCTTTTTACTGTAGTGGTGCTGACTGAAATGTGTTGTTGTTGTTATTACAGATTTCCAAACACTTAGCACACAAATGTCCAAGAGGGGACTTGATGGGGCTAAAGTAACTCTTGAACAGGTTGAACAACCTGACTCCATCCTTGTGGAGAATTTGCACCCTGGAGCCACTCCGGACTATCTCACTTTATACTTTGAGAGCAGTCGTGCTGGGAATCAGGATGTGAAGGAGGTCACCATGCTATCAGAGAGTACAGCGAAAGTGTCCTTTTGTAAATATGAATGTAAGTTTTGCACTGTACAACCTTTAAAACTCCTGCTGTGCCTTTACACTTTTTTTTTTGAAAATGTCTGTTTTTCTGTGAACAGCTGTGGATATTGTCCTGGATCTCTCACACAAACTTGAGGATGCACAGCTCTCAGTGAAGCCCTACTTTGATTTTCTTTTACCTGCAAAAAGTACATCGCAAGAAGATGAGAGCCAAGACATAACTGAGAACTCTGAGGATGTGAATGATATTCAAATGCAGACTATTGCTCCCATGGCGGTCAGCTCCAGCAATCCAACCCCCTGTGAAACATCTTCGGAGCCACTTGCTGCTCATGAGGTTGTAGAAGAGGTGGCAGAGGCAGAGGAAGTCATGGAGGATCAAACTGACGATGCAGATACACTAACGTGTCATATTGCTATCACAGATCCAGTAAAACATGCTTTGTTTCAACACAGTACGATTCAAGAAGATATAAAGAACACTAAACCAAATGTTAGTATCCAGACTAAAGATGATGGTGTTTACATTGAAGGACCTGATAGAGCACAAGTAGAGCAGCTTAAACAAACCATCTTGGACTTTCTAGGGAACATAGCAGAGACTCACTTCACCCTTGAGCTGGAAAAGGCTCAGTTTCTTGACAGAAAAGATGTGAAGGAGCGACTGCTAAAAGCCATGAAGCAAAGTGGCGCCTCTGCTCTGTACGCTGTATCGGACTCTAATGTTACGGTAATGTCTCTATCCCAGAACTCAGCCGAGCAAGCGTGTAGCTTTTTAAAATCTCAAGTCTGTCACTTCAGCATGCCTTTGAACACAGAATATGAGGGCATGATGTATTGCAGAGAGTGGTCAGAGTTCCTGCAGGCTCTGAGTTTCTCCTCTGTAAAAGTGGCAGAACGAGGAGGGAATATTGATGTTTTGACTCTGCCGGGGATGGAGAATGAGAAGAAGGCTGCAATCCTGCAGTTTCTGTCTACACCCATTGAAAGGGAGACGGTCATCTCTATGGAACCAGGCATGCTGAAGTACATTCAGATCTTCTGTCATCAGCTCTTGGCCGACATGGACCAAGTGTCTATTTTTCCATTAGAGGCTGAGGATGTTTGTGGGTTAAAGGTATGTGGTACATCAGAATCACATGCAAAAGGATTTATGACTCTAGTGGTGTAAATGTCATTATATTCTAAGTGTTTTTAAATTCTAATTCTCACCTGATCGTTTTATGTCTGTGGATGTACCTGATAGATCCACGGCCACGCTGTTGCCTGCCAAATGGCAGAGGAGGTGCTGCAAGGTGTAGTTTCCTCAATCTGCACCAGAACCATCACAGTAAACACTCCAGGAGTGGCCCGATTTTTAGATGAAAAGGAGTGTCGAAGCATTATGAATGAGATGGAGACGAAGTTTAGTGTCCACATCAGCCCAAAATATGTCCCCTGGCAGCCCCTGCCACACCAGGTAATGCAATGATGGAAGAAAGCAAACTTTTTTGTGTGTTTCTGTGCTTTAAATGCTTCCTCTTATCTGGCTGATTTTGTAGGTTGGCATTCTTGTTCTTGAGCTTTATATTTCAACTCCTTCTACATTACAGCCTGATGCTGAGTTTACAGCTAACCAAAGCAAGTCTTGAATAGTTTAGTCAAGTCAGGTGACTTTTATTTTTATAGCACATTTAAAATATCAGGAGTTAACCCCAAGTGTTTTCTGCATGCAAAAATGTGATGCAGCACTAGAGACAATGTGGTCAGCTTTATTTTTTTAGGTGAGAGTGGGAGACTGAGAGGTGAATGGCCTAAGAGATCAAGTGGCAAAATATGGTTTTAACAGATGCATAATCTGTTTTGGAGCTGATCCACGGAGGACTTTCAAAACAAATAAAATCAGTTCAGCATTTTTTCAACCAAAGCAGGAGTGATGAGTTGTGTTTCTTTATAGCACTTTTAAAAAAAAAAAAAAAAAGCTGCATTTGAAACGTTTTCAGTCAAGAAAGACTGAAAATAAGCAGTCTTGAGTTACAGTAGTTGCTGAGAGGTGATAAATGGATGTAAGCCCATACAAATCCAATAAGTCTTTGGGAGATAAACCTGGTTTTAGTTTAGTGATTTCTTAGCTAGGAAAAGCTGCCCTTCACAAGTTTTGGTAAAAGCTGCTATAGAAACGCCAAGATTTGTATCTGAATTTTGAAGATATATTTAGCTTTAATGTGTTTTCTTATTGCTTGCTTTGATGAATATGAATAACTTAATATGAATGACTGAATTCCCAAACATTGGGTCATAAATGCTAAAAAAATTTGTTAGTTTTACATCTTTAGCTACAGTATTTTCCATTTAAAAATATGCTAAAATTTTAGGATGGATGAATGTACTCTCTGGAATTCTTAACTAAGTTGTCCAGTTACACAAAACTACTCATATAGTCTGTTAACATATTAAGGATGCCTGTTAAACTTATAATTCTTTAGCAATAAGTTAGACTTTGCTAATTAATATACAAATGTTTTATTTATTACAGGATATTTTTGAAACTGCGTGGCAAATGATGTCACACAAAAACCTCGAGAAAATGTCTGTGGGCGATTCTCCGCTGGAGTTGAAGTCAGATTTGATGCAAATTGATGCTTCAAATGGAGGTAGTATCTGCTGTTTCTTTACTGGTGTCTCTTATTTCTGTGCAGCTTCAAACGGTGTGTTTACCTCTTTGTAGGCCTTTTAGAGGAGGCAAAGAAAATCGTCTCTGCTATCGATGAAAGACATGTGGAAGGTGTGTCCGCGTCAGACGAGCAGGAAGACATGGATAACTTAGACCTGTACACAGCAGACGACCTGAGCAGCGTGATGGACCAGGACTCTGATGTGACAGCTGCTGAGTCCAATCAGAGCACTGCAAGCAGTTTATTCTTCAATAAAGGAGGCGTGGGCCTTTCTAGCAATCTGGAGGAAGAGGCCCAACTGTCTTTAGCTATCCAGTACTCTATGGAGTCAAGGCATTGGTCCCCAGAGGATGACGAGGAGCAGCTGCAGAAAGCCTTGGAGTTGTCCAGGAAAATGTCCAGACATGAAAACTCTTCTAATGGGACTGGCAAGACACCCCAAGTGAACCAGCTGAAGAAGGCTAACAGTAATACCACTCTGCAAGATGCAATCAAGGCAGCCAACACCATCCAGTTATTTGTGTTTGCAGGCTATAGCTGTGACCTGATTCGGGTGGACATAGCCTTTAGTAAGAAGGTCAGCCAGAGACAGGTCGAGGAGAAAATGGAGCACAGGAGCATAAGGAACATGTCCGAATACCACAAGACATGTCTGGAAATGATCAAGAGGAAGCATGCAGTTGAGATTCAGGTTCAAGGGACCATAATCACCATATCTGGTTTCAAGGACTTTGTGACTGGAGCTGTGTGTGATGTGAAGTTGTTGCTGGAGAAAATTTCCAATTCTGTGTCTGACAAGGAAATCCTGAAGACTGTCCAGTGGCTGCAGCACGACAAAGTCTCCTCCAGCACTACTCCTTATTCTCCCGATGCTACGGTATTCATTGAGAATGCTTTTAGGATGAAGCTGAAGAAGGTTGATGTCTTGCTAGACAATCAGCCCCACATTATCAACTTTGAGAAGATGCAAGAATATAACATAGTTTCGGGGAAATCAGTGAAAATCTCCAGGAAGTCGCTGGAATTAGGGGATTTGAATGAGGATTTACCAGGTAAAGTGAGTTTTATAAAGCTGTACTGCTCAAGGTCTTCTATAGAATGATGCTATGGCTGTGAAACTGACAAAATGTAGAAAAAGAAGACATGTCAATAATATAGCCATCTGGCTTATGCTGTGTGATTTGTCATATAATTCCATTAAAGGTGCTCCAAAAGGCACCAGCAGCACAAACATTGTGAGAGGTCAGGTTCAGTGACTCCAATTAGCTGAGGTTAAACCAAGCAAACAGCTATTGGCTGCAGACGCCTGTGTCATCACACCAATAATTGAGGCTCTAACAGTATCCATGTGGATAGGATGGATTAGCTATAAAGATCAAATTGGTTTTTGTTCCTAGACTGCAAACATGATATTCATGGCTAAAGTTGGGCCTTGTAACATTGGGAGTCTGTAAGGATTTACTTACTTTTGGAACCAGACTTGTTTCCTGGCCATTAGAGGAACTGCAGTTTGTTGATCTATCCTGTTAGATTATTGACCGGTCTTTGCCTTGCGTCAGTTTTGCAGCTCCACGTTCATTTTGATGAAATCATATAACAAATTTTAAAAACTAAAATGATACCTACTAAATTCATTTGTTTAACAGAAGAGGAATACTCTCTGCTGTCAAACTTCCCTGAAGCAACCAAAGTGGATGAGGAATCTGACGAATTTCAGAACGTGGTGAAGCAGTTCTATGAGACCATACAGGAGTACCACAGCAAAATCAGAATCATACAGGTACAACGACGAGTTTTATTATTTGCAACAAGTGACTGTTGCTTTAGGGATGACTAGAATTTTCTTTATTTTTCTTTGCAGGTTGAGAAGCTCATGAATCGGCTGCTGTACAATCAGTACAAGTTGAAGAAGGCGAGTATACTGAAGCATGCCACCTACCCGGTGATTGAACGCACTCTCTACCACGGCACGAGTGAGAGCAGTGTCAAGGAGATCTGCGTTCATGGCTTCAACAGAAGCTTCTGTGGAAAGAACGGTGTGTTTTTGTACTAGCTTACTTGTTTTATTTACACTCAGTTTGTCGCTTCTAATCCTCTGACGTTACCGTTTCTCCACACAGCCACTGTCTACGGTCAGGGGGTGTATTTTGCTGTGAACTCCGCTCTGTCCGTGCAGGATCAGTATTCCCCCCCAAACGCAGATGGATACAAGTTTATTTTTGTGTCGAAGGTTCTAACGGGAGATTACACCAAAGGTTGCCATTCAATGAAGACGGCCCCGCTGAAGGAGACTGGAGATATCCCCCTCAGATACGACAGCGTGACTGACAACATCACCAAGCCATCAATGTTCGTCATTTTCAACGATACACAAGCTTTTCCAGAATATCTCATTACATGCCAGAGAATCCACCGATGAGGGAATGAATTAGATACCGACAATTAAATTTGGAGAACAGACTACTGATGCTTTAAGGCTTCTACCGTCAGTTAAAAGAGCAATTTTGATTTATAAAGAGCTAAGGTTGTGATCAAACTCATAAAACTATTGAAGGGTTCCCCACTTTCACTTCTTCAGTTTGTTTGAATATGATTAAAAAGAATCAAACAACTGAACCCAAGAAGCCAATTTTAGTTCAGTAACCTTAAACATGCCCTTTCAGCACATTTACAGCTCATTGTGCCGTGGCTTTTACATAGGCAGCACTTACTGCATGGCATTTGACTTGTAATAATCAATTTGGTACTCACTGGTATCACTCCCACACTCCAGTTAATATTACCCTTGCTTTTCCTCACTAAATGTACCGTATTTTTCGGACTATACGTCGCTCCGGAGTATAGGTCGCACCAGCCAAAAAATGCATAATAAAGAAGAAAAAAACATATATAGGTCGCACTGGACTATAAGTCGCACTTTTTGGGGGGGGGGTTGATAGAATCTGAGACCCAGAGCAGAAATTCCATCTTGAACGGCAATTTAAAATAATAATGGATTAAAGAACAGGACGAACACGGTTACACCTACGTTATGCTAACGTAGCACATTCAGCTACATGACGAACACGTGTTCGGTATGTTAACGTAACATTAAGTTATTCAGATAACCATAGCATAAAGAACATACTAACAAGTTAACCAAACCATCAATCCATTGAATTCTTCATCCTCTGTGTCACTTCTAAACAATTCCGTACACTCCGTAGACGAAGCGCCGCTTCCTCTTCTGTGTCGCGTTAGTCAGACTCGTCGTCAGCTGCAGTTCCAATTATTCCAGCCTTTCTGAATCCCAACAGGATGGTTTGTCACTGAAGCCCATGTTTTCTTGATCCATCCAATGACTTCCAGGAAAGTTGGGTGGCGCATTCTCCCAGTTGCCGTTAAGCTGTGCTCTCCATGCATCATCCACTGCGCCCACAGGTTACGCAAGACTGCCTTAAAGCTGCAGTTCACGGAGATGTCAAGTGGCTGGAGTATTTTGGTTCATGTGTTATAAATGTCACATATACGTCGCTCCGGAGTATAGGTCGCACCCCCAGCCAAACTATGAAAAAAAGTGCGACTTATACTCCGGAAAATACGGTAATTGTATTCCTGTAAGTGGAAGAGAAAGTTTTAAATTTGGACTCCTGTAATTTGCTGACAGTACTACAGACACTCCAGTCTGGCTGCTTCCATCACTAGGAGGTTAATGTAAACAAACTGAGTCTGATAGTACAGGAATATGACTGATATTTATTTTCACTTTTGGGTTCACTTATTTGAGTTTCCCCTGAAGGTTTTTCTTTTGGCTATGCAAGAATAAACCCTGAGCGTGGTGAAAATAGCACTGGAGAGGTGTCTGGTCCATTCGCTCTACAGCTGGACCCCGAAAGATGTTTAAATACGAGCAGGTTTGGGTTGAAAGTAGAATTATTCTTTGTCACATTAAAGCTAATTCTATCTTGTTTTTGGTTTTAAGTCACATGATTATGTTCTATTGTAAAAATTTTAAACCTTACATCCATCACAAGTGCTGCACACTTTAAAGACTGTGTATTGTTGTGTTCCTGAAACAAAATAATCTGTGCGCTCCAGTATGCTGTGTATTGCAAAGTATGTGATAGTTGTTATCTGTCTAGTTCACCTGATCCTTCCTAACCCTAACCCTAACCCTGAAGTGAAGACAGACATCATTACCTTATTACAGTGCCTCTTTCATTTTTCCAAGTGCTCTGATCACAACTTTAATTAAATTTTTGACTACAGTCCTGGAAAGTGTTGGTCGTAGATTTTTGCTGTTTAATTTAGATTTTATTACAATTACTACAAAAATCTGTCGTTTTTAGCATTTTTTTTTTTTTTGCTTTTAATAAAGAATGAAGAATGTAGTTTCAAGAGAAACAATTAAATCAATGTCATTTATAAGAAAATAAAACTTTAAATGAGAAACTTGATGATCGCCCTGCTTAGTCCTCAGTGTATTTCTAGGTTTTAGACCAATATTTACCTACACTATATTGCCAAGAGTATTCGCTCGTCTGCCTTCACACACACATGAACTTGAGTGAAATCCCATTCTTAATCCATAAGGTTTAATATAAAGCTGGCCCACCTTTTACAGCTACAGGTATACCAGCTTCAACTCTTCTGGGAAGGCTTTCCACAAGGTTTGTTTCTGGGAATTTTTAACCGTTATTCCAGAAGGTTCACCCCAAAGGTGTTCTATTGGGTTGAGGTCAGGACTCTGTGCAGGCCAGTCAAGTTATTCCACATCAAACTCATTCATTCATGTCTTTATGGTCCTTACAGTGTGCAGTCATGTTGGAACAGGAAGGGACCACTCTGTTCCCACAAAGTTGGGAGCATAAAATTGTCCAAAATGTCTTGGTATGCTGAAGCATTAAGAGTTCCTTCAACTGAAACTAAGGGGCCGAGTCTCTGGAGCTTGAAAAAGGCGACTGGACTTCTTTTTGTTTCTTGAAGACGTTTCACCTCTCATCCGAAAGGCTTCTTCAGTTCTCAACCAAATGGTGGAGAGACCCAGGTATTTAAACCCCTGTGGGCGTAGTCCCCTGGAGGTGGTTATGACCCTCTATTGATCATGTGCGTGAACACATGTGCCCAGGTGTGAGGGGGGCGTGGGTCATATTTAATCAGTGGTTTCAGTTGAAACCAATTTAGGACTCCGCTCCATTGTTTCCTGTGGCCTATTGAGGTCACTGGAACAAAGGTGTGAATGGGGGTTGAGACGTCTGGGAAGGGAGCTCAGGACAGCACTGTAAGCGGGGGAAAGTTGGTGACGTAATCCACCTCCTCTGTTCAATGATGGTTGTTCACAGTGGACATAGATGGCTTCTTTCACTCCTCTTTCAAACCATCTGTTTTCCCTGTCCAAAATGTGAACATTGGCATCCTCAAAAGAGTGCCCTTTTTCCTTCAGATGCAGATGTACTGCTGAATCTTGTCCTGTCGAGGTGGCTCTTCTATGTTGTGCCATTCGTTTGTGAAGAGGCTGTTTGGTTTCACCAATGTAGAGGTCCGAGCACTCTTCACTGCACTGAACAGCATACACTACATCGCTGATCTTGTGTTTGGCGGGTTTGTCCTTGGGATGAACCAGTTTTTGTCTTAGGGTGTGACTTGGTTTGAAGTATACTGAGATGTCATGCTTGGAGAAAATTCTTCTGAGTTTCTCTGACAAGCCCGACACATATGGGATGACAATGTTGTTCCTCTTGTCCTTCCTATTCTCTGTAGTTTGTGTTTGGCCTTCATTCCTGTGCGTCTTAGCTGATTTGATGAAGGCCCAGTTGGGGTAACCGCATGTTTTGAGGGCTTTCTTAATGTGTGTGTGTTCCTTATGCTTCCCTTCTGCCTTAGAGGGAACACTTTCCGCACGGTGTTGTAGGGTCCTGATCACCCCAAGTTTGTGTTCCAGAGGGTGGTGGGAGTCAAAGAGGAGATACTGGTCTGTGTGTGTGGGCTTCCGGTAAACTTCAATGTTGAGGCTTCCATCTTCCTCGATAAGCACCGCACAGTCCAGGAATGGTAACTTGTTATCTCTGGTGTCCTCCCTGGTAAAACGTATGTATTTATCCACTGAGTTGATGTGACGAGTGAAAGCTTCTACTTCATGGGTTTTGATTTTGACCCAGGTGTCATCTACATATCTGTACCAGTGGCTAGGTGCCATCCCTTTGAAAGAACCAAGAGCTTTACTTTCCACTTCCTCCATGTAAAGGTTGGCTACAATGGGAGACACTGGGGAGCCCATGGCACATCCATGCTTCTGTCTGTAGAATCCATCATTGTATTTAAAATATGTTGTGGTAAGGCAGAGATCTAAAAGTGCACAAATCTGATCTGGGGTGAGGCTGGTTCTGTTCAGTAAGGAATCGTCTTCCTGTAGTCGTCTTCTGACGGTCTCCACTGCCTCAGTTGTGGGTATGCAAGTGAAAAGTGAAACCACATCAAAGGACACCATGGTTTCATCTGGATCCAGTACAAGATTCTGGACCTTGTTAGTAAAATCTGTAGAGTTTTCAATGTGGTGGGGTGTGATGCCAACAAGCGGTGATAAGATGGTGGCGAGGTGTTTGGAAATGTTGTAGGTGACCGAGTTTATACTGCTGATAATGGGTCGAAGTGGGACTCCTTCTTTGTGGATCTTTGGGAGTCCATAAATGCATGGAGTGGCTTCTCCAGGGTACAGGCGGTAGTAAGTGGGGCGGTCAATGGCTTTTTCCTTTTCAAGTTGTTGCAGGCAGCAAACAACTTTTTTCTTGTAGTTGCTTGTGGGATCACGTCTCAAGACCTCATAAGTATTGTTGTCACTGAGGAGTGTAGTAATTTTGTTGTGGTAATCCGATGAATTCTGCAAACCAAGGCATACCATTCATCTGTTAACAAACAGGACGACACGATAAGCAATGGAAACCAAGGAAAGTGGGTGAAGAACCTATCAGACAGGGTCCTCACCAAACCAGAAGAAAATGTGCTAGCCAAAGGACTCAACTTTGCCATAGCCCCACAACAGCTTCCTATAGTAGACCTCATCACAGCAACAGAAACCGCTATAAGAAATAACAAACTTTCTCATCCTGTAGCAGAACAGATCAGGATGAAAGTTTCAGCCACTCTCTCCAGTGCAAGACTTCCTCCATCCAACCTCACCATTCAGGAGAAGAAGGCCATCACAGCCCTAAGCAAGGATCAAAACATCACCATACTGCCAGCCGACAAGGGGAGGTGCACGGTTGTGCTGAATTCATCGGAGACTACTATGACCTGGATGACTGAGAATCTACACAGACATAAGGGGCCGAGTCCAGTTCCTGAAAAACAACCCCACACCATAATTCCCCCTCCACCAAACTTTACACTTAACACAATGCAGTCAGCCCAGTAGGCTACTGTTCTCCTGGCAACCGACAAACCCAGACTCATCCACTGGATTACCAGACGGAGAAGTGTGATTCATCGCTCCAGAGAACACGGCTACACTGCTCTTGAGTCCAGTGGTGGTGTGCTTTACATCACTCCATATAACACTTTGCATTGCACTTGATGTGAGGCTTGGATGCAGCTGCTCAGCCATGGAAACCCATTCCATGAAGCTCTCTACACACTGTTTTTGGCTAATCTGAAGGCCACATGAAGTTTGGAGGTCTGTAGTGATTGACTGCAGAAAGTTGGTGACCTCTGTACACTATGCACCTCAGCATCTGTTGACGCCACTCTGGGATTTTATGTGGCCTGAGTCGCCGTCGTTCCCAATAACTTCCACTTTGTTATAATACAACTAACAGCTGACTGTGGATTATTTTGTAGTGAGGAAATTTCACAACTGGACTTGTATCACGGTACCACGCTGGAAGAATGGGTCACTCCTGAGAGTGACCCATTCTTTCACAAATGTTTGTAGAAGCAGTCTGCCTGCCTAGGTGCTTGGTTTATACACCTGTGGCCATGGAAGTGATTGGAACACCTGAATTTAATGATTTGAATGAGTGAGTGAAAACTTTTGGCAATCTGTTGTGTGCACATATGTTGTCCAGTATGTGCTGATCTTAAAACTTAACATAAAACATAATGAAGGAAAAAGATACTAGATGTACACTGAATCTAGTATCTCTAGTTTATCTACACGGAATTTCCCCATTGTGGGACTAATAAAGTTTTTTTTTTTTTTAATCTTGTGTAATCTGGAGATAACATACTTCACACCTCATAATAGCTAAGGGGAAAGTTGTGTGGAGTCAGGTGATATTTCCCTATGTAGTTTGTGATATATATATATATATATATATATATATATATAGGCAATGAAATCTTGGATTTATTTCTCTACGTGTCCTTCTTATGATTGTAGCACATAATCTCACATATTCCTCATTCTGTGAGGCACCTCTGACAATCTGACGCATTGGCAGATCTACACACTCCTCCACAAAAGTTGTTTTGAAAAATGACTAACTTGGCGCGCTCTGTTTTAAACAACGGGATAATCCTGATTTAGTAATTTGTATCTCGAGTTCCGAAACACCTCGTAGAATGAAGTTATTGTCAAAATTATAAATATAGGGGGCAGTATTACACCTCGGAGTGGTTGGCCTAAAAGAAAAAAAAAAAAAAAGCTCATGAAGAAGACGACCAGCGCAGGCACAACAGCGATAGCTAACCTGGCTATCGGTTAGCTAGCTTAAGTCGTTATCCAATAAAATATGTCACGCTCAGTGTGAACAGGAGAGGAAACAATAAAGCTGCAAACTCAGATAACGTGCCGGGCATAGGTACGTTCACATTCGCTGCTCGTTAAAACATTTCAAAAGCTGTAGCCCGGTGCTGTGCCATTCCAGCTACAAATGGGCACGTTAGCGTGTTGCTAACGCAGCCGGTTAGGCTTTTCCCATACATTTGCCGTGCGAAACTAACTAAGCTGAAGCTGAGCCTAACAACACAAGTTGATATGACTGGTGCTTCATGCACGTCTTGTTAGGTTAAACTAGTTTTCAGAATAAACGCTAGTAATTGACTTTGACAGCCAAAATGTTACGCTACTTTGTGGTATGTCATAAGCTAGCTAGCATTTGATAGTGTTGAAAGGATATTTAAGCGTATTACAAGAGCTAAACATAACCGTGTCTGTGCCATCTGTGTGGGTATTTTGGTGTAACCCACACACACTTGTACCAGTTGCTTTAGTGGCAAAGAAGTCTTGACGTGAGTGTTGTCACCTGTTAGATGCTGAGGGCAGCCTGCCACCATGTATGCCGTGTACAGACAAGCCCACACGCCGACTTCAGTGGAGTTTTCTGTCTACTGTAACTTTATATCCAGTAAAGAGAAGAATCTGGTCGTAGCTGGAACGTCTCAACTTTTTGTCTATAGGATTATCCACGATGTGGAGGTAACTTTAACTCTCGGATTGGTCTTGTTTCTTTGTGACAGTTTTTCAACATGCAAGCGTAAAAGTGTTTTCGATACATGCCGTATTTCTGTTCTTTCAGAGTACTTCCAAAGCCGACAAGTCATCTGGTATGGTCAATGAAAGCATCTCATTCAAATAAACATTTTACTGTTGATAAAATTCATGTTTTGTTTCGTGTTTTTCCTTTTGCTGAGGCTTGACTTTTCTTGTGCAGATTCCAAATCTCGTAAAGAGAAGCTGGAGCAGGTGGCTTCTTTTTCTCTCTTTGGCAACATTATGTCTATGGCCAGTGTACAACTTGTTGGAGCCAGCAGAGACGCACTCCTTTTGAGTTTCAAAGATGCAAAGGTATCACTGAGCAAGTGATGCACTGCTTAAACCATCTTTTTAACCCCTAGAATTGTTTATCACTGACCTCTGTTTGTGATTTTTCTCTCACCAGTTGTCTGTGGTAGAGTATGATCCTGGGACACATGACCTCAAGACACTATCTCTTCATTACTTTGAAGAGCCAGAGCTCAGAGTATGTAGAAGCAAAAATGAACTGAAGTTATTCTTGTGGCGCAGCTCTGAATATAACTTGTGCTGTTTTTGTATTTTCAGGATGGCTTTGTACAGAATGTACATATTCCCATTGTGCGTGTAGATCCAGAGAATCGCTGTGCTGTAATGCTCATCTACGGCACCAAGCTTGTGGTGCTGCCATTCCGAAAGGACACCCTGACTGATGAACAAGAGGGCGGAGTTGGAGAAGGGTCAGTTATACATTTTCTTATTAAAAGTGGATCTGTTATGCTCAATTTCAGCTTTTTTTTTTTTTTTTTTAATTTTGGACTCTATTAGAGCAGTGTTGATTCAGTTCATAGAAAAATGATTTGTTTTATCCTTGACCTTGGTTCAGCTCTTCAGTCCATCCACTGTCTGAAACAAACAATATTAGCCTAGGGCCTCCTTCTGTTTTAGCCAGCTTTCCTTATCAGCTTTTTTTCACGTTTAATTCACAGGGATAGCTTCAGGGATATTCTGACTTCATTATTGTACACTTTAACTGCTGAATATGAGCATCTAGCATTGTAACAGTATACATTGTGCCTCTCAGAAAAAAGTAAAAATTTACATATTCTATACTGATTACATGTGAAGTGAAATATTTCAAGCCTTTTTTGTTTTATGGCTTATATCTCATGAAATCAGCAATCCAGTATCTCAAATTATTTGAATATTAGCTAAGATCAATGAAAATGCTCCATACTTGACCTTTATCAAGAATTGCTGCATCACTGTGGGACAGCATAGAGGTGATCAGCTTGTGGCACTGCTAAGATGTTATTGAAGCCCAGGTTGCTTTGATAGTGACCTTCAGCTTGCTTGCATTTTGGGTTGGGTGTTCCTCACCTTTCTCTTGACAGTACCCATAGACTCTCCATGAGGTCAGGTGGGCTTGTCAGTCAAGCACAGTAATAACATTATCACCAAACCATCTGGTCATAGGGTTGGTACTGTGGGTGGGTGCTAAGTCCTGTTGGAAAAGGAGATCACCATTTCCATAAAGCTTGTCAGCAGATGGAAGCATGAGGTTCTCTAAAATCTCCTGGTAGAGGCTATGTTGATGTTGGACGTGATAAACCTCAGTGGCCCAGCTGACCCCAGCAGATGGTATGGCACCTCAAATCATTACAGACTGCAGAAACTTCACACTGGACTTCAAATACCTTGGATTCTTTGCCTCTCTACTCTTCCTCCAGACTCTAGTACCTTGATTTCCAAACGAAAGGCAAATTTTACTTTCTTCTGAAAAGAGGGCATTAGACCACTAAGCAACAGGGCAGTTATTTTTCTCCCAAGTAAGATATTTCTGACGTCTCTGGTTCAGGAGGGTCGTGATATTAGGAATGCGAAGGTTGTGGTTTCTTTCCTGAACATATCTGTTACTACTTTCCCACTGCCGAGGAGCCGGTGCTCGTGCCAGTGCTGGTTTCAATGAACCGGCGAAACGCTTAAGAGTGGGCCTGCGTTTCCACTGCTTTTCTGTGAACTGCTCCTTTACATATGAGTGTGGGCGGGTCCTCGTCTGGACACGGAAACTGAAGCGCACAAACGTGGGAGAACACACTCCCCTTTCTCGTGCTTCAAATGCGTTTTACGGTCCAAACCAAACTACTGCAGCATCTGTGTGCAGCACAGAGGTAAACACACAGCGATTAGAGCAAGACGACAAGTACGCACTTTGTGTCCTTTTATCTGCGATATGAACTGATACAAAGCAGCAAGTTCAGCCTTAGTGCCCAACCTAATTCATAGCCGTGAAAATCGCTTCGCTTTTCTCACGTAATACACATGTAATATGGTAGAAAACTTGATGTTGAGACCTTCTGCCACTTTCATCACGCGTTCTTGGTTCGAGACCAGCTAGTTTGCGGGGCCGGAGTTGAACCTGTTTTTCGGCCGAGCACCGAGTGCTTCCGCACTGGAAAACGCGCCTAATGGTTCAAATAAAGGCACCGGCTCCGGAACCCTGTTGATGGGGAAAAAGGCCACAGTGTGGTGGCTCTTGGTGCTCTGACACCAGCCTTAGTCCACTCTTTGTGAAGCTTTCCAAAGTTTGTGAATCAGCTTTTTTTGACAATCATCTCAAGGCTGCAGTCATTCCCCCCCACTTTCCCTTCCAGTCAACTTTCCATGAATATGCTTTGATACAGCACTCTGAGAACAGCCTGTCATTTGAGCAGTGATCTCCTGTGGCTTATCGTCTTTGTGGATGGTGTTGATGATCATCATCTGAACAACTTTCAAGTCAGCATTCTTCCCCTTGATTGTGGTTTTGTGTGTACTGAGCTAAAATGAGAGATATACAATATTTATATGGTTTGAATAGTAATTTAAATAAAATATTCCAATAGTCTGAGATCATGGATTTCTGATTTTCACAAGCTATAAACAGTAAACATTAAAATTAAGAAAGGGCTTGAAATATTTCACTTTACATGTGATGAATATAGAATATGTGAAACGTCACATTTTTTAATTAAACTGCAAAACAAAATGAACTTTTTCACAATATTCTGTTTTTCTTAGATTAACTGGAGGAAAGGATGTTAGATCCTCTTTAATGTCTCTGTACTCGATGTGCCTCAAACCCTTTCTCTTCTAATGTTGCTGCAGTTTTCAAACTAACAGCATCTGTTTATCTCATCCACAGACCTAAATCCAACTTCTTACCCAGCTACATCATTGATGTTCGTGAACTAGATGAGAAGCTTCTAAACATCATTGACATGAAGTTCCTCCATGGCTACTACGAGCCCACATTGCTCATTCTTTTTGAGCCCAACCAGACATGGCCTGGGTTAGTGCATTATGCTGTAAGATGTTATGCTGGTTTTCCTCACAGAATTCAGTTCTGTCAGGGGAAGGAAAAAAAAATACAAAAATGAGTTGCCTGTTATTGACTTGGTGTTCCACCCAAGTAAAGTCTACGTCTGTGAAACACTGTATTGGCAACCTGCTGTTCACATAAACTTCTAAGCAGCCACTGTTATCAAAATCGTAACTTCTACTGTATCGTCTTTCTTCCAGGCGCGTGGCTGTCCGTCAGGACACTTGCAGCATTGTCGCAATCTCCCTCAACATCATGCAGAAGGTTCATCCTGTCATCTGGTCTCTCAGTAATCTGCCCTTTGATTGTACACAGGTCATGGCTGTTCCCAAACCCATTGGTGAGTTCAGTTGGTCAGTTTTCTGTTGGACTGCCAGATACGAAGTTGTACTATGGGACTGCTGATCACACTTCAAATGTTTGTAGGTGGTGTGGTGGTGTTCGCTGTGAATTCATTGCTCTATCTGAACCAGAGTGTTCCTCCATATGGAGTTTCTCTCAATTCTCAGACAAATGGGACCACAGCCTTCCCTCTGCGTAAGATTTCTCATTTAAATCACACGCCTGTACATATATCTTCTGATATGCTGTCTTGCTCATCACTTTATACCATGTCTTGGTTGCGTAGGTGTACAAGATGAAGTGAAGCTCACGTTGGACTGTTGTCAGTCTGATTTTATTGCTTACGACAAGATGGTGATCTCGCTGAAAGGAGGGGAAATGTGAGTTATTGTAACACTGCCAGCAGCATGCATGTAATCCCTGATGGCAGTTAATTGTTACTCACTGTTGCTTTGCAGTTACGTGTTGACATTGATAACTGACGGCATGAGGAGTGTTCGGGCTTTTCACTTTGACAAAGCTGCTGCCAGCGTCCTGACAACCTGCGTAAGTCCTGCCTGTACTTGAGCAGTGATAGTCTGATGATACGAGAGCTCTCAGCCTTAAACAAATGCTCCTTCTTTCATGTTTCTGTGGACAATCACAGAGGACGTCAGGGTTTAGGTTTTGATCAGTAAGATGTGTAAAATGTTGCATTTTTTTGCTCCCTCTGCTCCAATCCATACCCCTATTCAGAGGGTTATAACAATAGGAGCGAATCAAACCACTGTTAACTTTTTAACATACAGAAAAAACAAATTAGGGTACCATAATTAGTGAACTTGGGTGGATTGATATCAGATGAACAACTTAAAAAAAAAAAGCCATGACATTTTTCTGTGTTCCTTATTTAATTAAACACTTCCTTGTTCCACTAACTTTTTCAGGCTGTTCACATGTTTAAAAATACTATATTTAGATCTTGCAATACAATTGTGGAAATCCACAGTATGATAAGAAAGGATTAGGCCTTACTAGCCACTGTACTAGTTAGTTTATGGAAATGGAAATTGTAAAATGTATTAACCAAAAGCTTGGGAAAAATGATTTCCTGTTTTTCCACCCAAGGCTGGTCTTAAATTATAAAATGACACTTAAATGAGTCTTTAATGTATCTTCCTTGTAACTGTAGACCCCCTGATGATGCTTTTCAGGTTTCAGAATAGACAATCAGTTAGACTGTTTGTGGCCTCAGATTGCACTTTCTCCTTCAGATGGTGACCATGGAGTCTGGATACCTTTTCCTGGGTTCCCGCCTCGGAAACTCTCTGCTCCTGAAGTACACAGAGAAACTGCAGGAGACACCAGCAGAAGAAGGCAAAGAAAAGCAGGACAAAGAGAAAGAAAAACAAGTGAGTTTGTGCAGATTTAAATACAGCCTTCAATTTACATATGGTACTGGCCAGTTTTAATCACTGCACTTTCAAGGTGCTGTTTTATTTGAACAGCGTGTTATGAAAATAAGCTTTTTTTTTTTTTTCCATTCCTGATGACTTGAAGGAGGAACCACCGAACAAAAAGAAGCGAGTTGAATCTTCCACCAACTGGACCGGTACGTTTACTGTCTGTTTGATATGTGCTACAACACGATGTGTGTGACCTGCCAGTCTGTGTTATACTCAACTTCTTTGTTTTGTCAGATGAGGTGGATGAGATTGAGGTCTATGGAAGTGAGGCCCAGTCAGGCACTCAGCTGGCCACCTACTCCTTTGAGGTAAAAAGCTTAATTATCTTATTACATATGGGGTAGCTGTACAAGAGGATGAGGGAGAGTCTTTTTGTGTGTCTCTTACAGGTTTGTGATAGCATACTGAACATTGGACCTTGTGCAAATGCCTCCATGGGTGAACCTGCTTTCTTGTCTGAGGAGGTACAGGCAGTTGTAACAGTCTTATCTTGATGCTACGTTTAGCTGTTGTGAATTGTTATTTAAATTTTGTTTTACGCACAGTTTCAGAGCAACCCTGAGCCTGACCTAGAAGTTGTAGTTTGCTCTGGCTACGGCAAGAATGGTGCCCTGTCTGTACTTCAGGTAAACCCACCCTGCTAGATCTGTCTCTTTTTAAAGTGCATGTTTGCAAAGATATTCTTATGCACGATTTCTGGTACCGCACCGTCCAAAAACCTGTGGTCGTGAGGCCCATCTGCCACAGGTCCAATCATGGTGCTAAACTGAAGTCTGGGTCTACCAGGGCTGCCTCAGAGATCTATGGAGTAGCCTGTAAACACCCCAGAAACAACAAACCTCAGTGTCTTCTTAAAATGAGCAAAAGCTTGTGTGAGTCTCAACGCAAGAATCCTGTCTGTTTGTTCCCTTTCTTTCATTTGTTAATTTGTTTCCATTGTATTCTCAGAGAAGCATCCGACCCCAAGTAGTCACTACGTTTGAGTTGCCAGGTTGTCACGACATGTGGACTGTCATCTCAAGTGAAGTCAGAGAAGACAAAAAAGTACAGCATTATCTCTCTAATAAACGTTGAAATCGTTTCTGGTGACACCTTATACAGCCATGTGTTTCTTGCGCTTTTCCCAGGCTATGAAAAGTGACGAGTCAGAGGATGGGGCTGAGACTGAGGCTGGTGATGATGGTGAAGAGGGAGAAAAGGACAAAGAGGAGGTGGAAAAAGAGGAGGAGGAGAAGAAGCCAGAACCTCCCCTGGAGGATGACGCAAAGAAACATGGTTTCCTCATTCTGAGCAGAGAAGATTCAACAATGGTAAAAACATGTTAATACACTTTGTTGTGGTTGGATTTAAGTCAAGTCCTGGTTAAAGACTGTAACAGATACACAGCTGCTTTTCTTTGACAAGAGGAGGAAGATTATGTAAAACATGGAACAGAGACTGTGTATAAAAGGTGGAAGTAGCTGCAGTGATGTTATCTGTTGGTTTCGGACTCTGCATTTTGAAGCCTTAAATTTAGTGTTAGAAGTGAAAGTAGATCAGGTGACTGATTGCCAGCATAAGAACTAATGCAAGAAAGCTGAGTTAGCCTGTATGAGTGAATCATATAGACACAGATACTTGGTAACTAGTGCTAAGTAAGAGACGATTAAAAAATTAGAACTTCACTCACCCAATCTGAAGCTCAAACTTCGTGGACAGATTGTACCTCACAGAAAGTCAATATGTACAGCACACACACAGTGAAGAGGTTCAGTTCAATGGCTCCAATTAAGGGAACTTAGCATTAATTAGACATGTGTGTCTGTGCGTAGCATGAATACAGCTTGCTAGTGTTACTTGATAGCTTAGCACTTAACCTTCTCAGCCAAATAGGGTCACTTCTGGCTCTAAAAAACAACACGCCAGCAAACCAAAGCTTTTCAAAATATAGAATTCAAAACTGATAGGTGACATCACAATGGCTACGTTCATCCTTTATATTTAGTCTGTTGTAGCTATTAAAGTGGCTATTAAAGGGAATGCAAAAGTGCCATCTTTGGCTTCATTTTTCAGCCTTGGAAGTTCAGCTCTGTTTTTGAATTTGGCTGTAAGCATCTGTTTTCCTGAAGATCCTTCAAACAGGGCAAGAGATCATGGAGCTGGATACCAGTGGTTTTGCAACTCAGGGACCCACTGTGTACGCTGGAAACATTGGGGACAACAAGTACATCATCCAGGTCTCCCCCATGGGGCTTCGTCTGCTGGAAGGAGGTAAAATAGGACTGACCGGTTGGCATTTGGCCTTTGCTATAAGTAATTGTAATAGCAAATGGAAGCTATTAAGCAAAATCTACACTAAGTGAAGTAAAACATATTCAGCTGTTGTATTTTAAAAGTGTTGTAAAATTTTTTTTTGTATTTATCTGTTTTAAGTGAGACAGCTCCACTTCATCCCTGTGGACCTGGGTTCTCCCATAGTGCATTGCTCTGTGGCAGACCCATATGTGGTTATTATGACTGCTGAGGGAGTGGTCACCATGTTTGTGCTGAAGTCTGACTCGTACATGGGGAAGACGCACCGACTGGCTCTGCAGAAACCACAGATTTCCACTGTGAGTGACAAACACACTCGCTGCTGGCCAAAATGAATCTCACCCAAAAGAGTTGGCTGACTGATTCATTTCTTTAATATTGGCAGCAGTTGTGATGGCCTTTTTTATAGAAATTATATTTGCAAAATGCACTTAAATGGTTCTCAGCAGTATTAACCTTGGTTAAAATGGCTTCTCATTTAACAGCAGTCTCGTGTCATCACACTGTGCGCCTACCGAGACGTAAGCGGGATGTTCACCACAGAAAACAAAGTGAGCTGCTCCATCAAAGAGGACACCATCAGGAGTCAGTCTGAAGCTGAGACCGTCATCCATGACATGAGGTAAGAACTCAGTTCACCTCCTCACTGAGGCCTTCAGCCAGTTCCCGCACCACTGACTGTTGTTAAATGTGTGTGCAGCAACACCGTGGATGATGAGGAGGAAATGCTGTATGGAGACTCGAATGCAAGCGCGACGCCCGCGAAAGAAGAAATGAGCCGCAGCTTTGTGGCACCAGCACCGTCTGGGAGCGAGGCAACCTCGAGCAAAGCGGAGCCCACCCACTGGTGCATGATCATCAGGGAGAATGGTGTAATGGAGGTATGGTGCTAGTTGTTGTTGTTGTTTACTGGGGTTTACTGAGTCAACTAAATGGTGATACACAATGCATATTTATTATATTTAAAATGAAAGCAACGTGAGATGTTACAAGATCTTTTATTCAGGCTGGATGATATAAAATGCAAAAAAAATGTAATTTCATAGGTAACTTTTAAAAGCAGTTTGACAGTCGAGTGAAACCATTTCACGTACTTTGTGATTTAAAAAATAATAATAGTCAGTACACCGGGTAAAATGTCTTCACTCATTTGGGGATGGTTCATTTTCTTTGAAGTGGGACTTTGACGTCAGTACCGACCTGCACAGAAACTAAAGCCATTTACTGCTGTGGATACAATCAGCCGCACACTGATTGGAAACACCTGAAAGAATCAATATGGATTCAAGTGTTTGCTGTCTTAGAACATTTTCACCACTTCATCCACCATCAGAAAGCTGCTTCAGACAAGGAAGTGAAGCCATTACACTCCGCTAGACACTTCATCTACTCCTGTCTCAGTTAGTTTGTGTTATTTTGTGACTTTGGTGTTTTAGTGGGTTAGTGTGCATTCAAAGTAACACAACTGCACAGTCACACAGGGTAGACCAGCAATTCCTGTTTTCTGATGGGTAAAAATCTTTATTTTTTCAAAGTCTAATGACTTTGAAGAGAATAATTCCTTATTTACAATGTTGTTTCCATAAATCAACAGCAGGGAGAGTGGGTGCTGTGAAACATGGAGTGTAGTAAGAGGAGAGCTGCAAACACTGGCAAGACTTTTCTGAGGGAACTCTTAACAGTGTGAACACTGTTGTTTAATTCAGTCTCTTTTGAGACTATTTTAATATATTAAAAACAAAGTCAAAGTCATGAACTTTGACGGGCAGCCTTATAGCCCCAACATTTCCACAGTTGGGTCTAGCTGCTCATGTAGCTCGCTTTTCCCTCAGCTTTATTGCGATGAGAAGTAATCGGACTAATGAGTGCATCTTCCTTTGTCAGTGATTTTTATGCAGTTAAAAGGACGTACAAAAAGCTTATTTTCTTACCAAAAGCATTTGAATGAGCTCTCATTTCTAGTATCAACTTAATAACAGTCGTCAGTTCAGATGCCTTCAGCTGAGCTGCTGTTGGTAATATGTTTGTTTGTTCTTTCAGTATGTTAAAACTGTATTCTGTATTCTGTTTAGGTCAGACATAATTAGTAATTTCCAGGTCCAAAGGTCAAAAGTAGCACCTGTAATGCATTTCATTGGTTTTGTACATGTTAAGGGTCAGCAGTGCTATCATTGCACCCTCATATGATGGGATTAAGACACTACATGGACAAAACGCAGCCATCAAAGTGTCTGAGATGCTCCATCCACAACGAGGTTGCAACATAAATTTCATTTATTTGCTTCCAAAGAGTTATGACTCTGAGCTGATGGAGATTAATTTTTGATGCGTCAAAATATTGTTGTCATGCTGTGATTCTGAGGTGGTGAAGTGCACAGCATGAATTTAAGATCAGCTCAAAGGTGTGCTACACTTTAATAATCGTAAAACGGTTGTACAGCTCTAGAATGACAAACGGTGAAAGAGTGTCGACCAACACACTTGAGACTCATTATGTCATCACTTAACAGACTGGTCTGGGGTTCATGACCAGTTAGTGTTGCTTTCCTGTGTGTTGAAAATCAGTATATGCAGTAAAGGGTCAGGAGAACATTGTGGCTTTTTTTTTTCACATTCTCTTATTTTCACTTTTGTTTATTTGAACAGATTTATCAGCTGCCAGACTGGCGGTTGGTGTTCCTGGTGAAGAACTTCCCAGTGGGCCAAAGAGTGCTGGTGGACAGTTCCTCCGGCCAGTCGGCAACACAGGGGGATGCTAAAAAAGAAGAAGTCACCCGTCAAGGAGAGATTCCATTAGTCAAAGAGGTGGCTTTGGTTTCACTTGGCAACAATCACAGTAGACCATATTTGCTGGTGAGTTTTCACATTTTTCAGGGCTGAGGAAAAAGCAGCATAAGAAACCAGATTTGAAAAAAGCAGAGAAAGTGTAAAACTTAAATTGTTTTCTAGGTTCATGTTGAGCAAGAGCTTCTGATTTATGAAGCGTTCCAATACGATCAACAGCAGCCACAAAACAACCTGAAAGTCCGCTTCAAAAAAGTAAGAGCCTGCACTGATTAAGTGACAGCAGGCCAGCTTCAACTTCGCATTAACAGTGTGACCGGACTCTCCGCAGGTACCCCACAACATCAACTTCAGAGAAAAGAAATCCAAGCTCAAAAAGGATAAGAAAGCAGAGAGCAGTGCCACCGAGGAAAATCCCGGTGTGAAAGGTCGGATTGCCAGGTTCAGATACTTTGAGGACATCTCTGGATACTCAGGAGTAAGGATGCCATTAATAAGAGCTGATTATAGACCTTTTTAAATAAGGTCTATATAAGGTCTAATTTAATTTAATCTGCCAGTTTTACTTCCAGACATGTAGTTTTAACCAAGTGACTTTCCATGTCTTTGCTGTCTCAGGTATTTATCTGCGGTCCGTCCCCTCACTGGATGCTGGTCACGTCTCGCGGAGCAATGAGGCTTCACCCAATGACCATCGATGGACCCATTGAGTCATTCTCCCCCTTCCATAATATCAACTGCCCCAAAGGTTTCCTGTACTTCAACAAACAGGTACAAGAACAATTTTTCACTGTTTCTTACTTCAGTAGTCTGCACTGAGCTGACTTTATTATTAAATGAATTGTGTGAATGAAGAGAGAATTTGAATGAGTCCACACAAATTATAATGTGCAGACATTGATCCTCAAAGGCTTTTAAGTGTTACATGAATACACATCTATACAGTGTGTGTGTGTGTGTGAAAATCACTTGAGCAAGCCAGAAGTGACATTAGAACAACAGTAAAAAAAAAACAAAACATCATTCTATAAGTAAGATTGTCGTGTTCACTTTTGTTCATCTTTGTTCATTTTCTCATTTAGTTTTTTGTCTTTGCGCGTTCTCTCCTACAGGGCGAGCTAAGGATCAGTGTGTTGCCCACGTATCTGTCCTACGATGCCCCGTGGCCAGTCAGAAAAATCCCTTTGAGATGCACCGTCCACTACGTCTCCTACCACGTAGAATCCAAGGCAAGCCTCTTCTCCCTAAGCCCTCACAGCACCAAAGGCACCAAAGCCTTGACACAAATTCAAGGCGAAACACGTTCCCCAGACTCAAACACATCCACTTGCATAACATATTGCAAAATAAAAGCATATTGATCGAGGAGATGAAAGACCTCTGGCCTTGAAGTTTTTCTTACTGCAAAAGAAAAAAAAAATCAATGAAGGGTGACTTTGAAGGGATTAAGGCTTTGATGTGAACTTTTTTTTTGGTGGGATTTTGTATTTTTTCCTTTCAGGTGTATGCTGTGTGCACCAGTGTGAAAGAGCCATGTACACGCATCCCAAGGATGACTGGAGAGGAGAAGGAATACGAAGTCATAGAACGAGGTCAGAGAACACACACTTATTGTTTATATGACCTCAGCTGTCTCCTCATCAGCACCACGTGCCATGTCCCACATGCAAAGTAGTTTCTTGAATAGATTTATTAAATGATTGGTGTTCAACTGATATTTTTAGCTATTATTTCAGTCATAAACCAGTTTCATTGAACCAAAAACAGCCCGTGTATGAAAGTATTAGTGATCAGCCTTTCCAGCAAAAATGTTATTCAGTGATCACTGAGAGCTGTTAAAACTGTAAAGAATATTTATTCTAAGTCACACACAAAAAAAATCAAGAATATTTGATACTTATTTAATTGTGGTTTTAAAAAAAACCCCTGAAAATCATGACTATTTTATTCGTTACTTTTAGGGAACATTTTGAACTATTTACAAAGTTTTTTTTTAAGCTACATTTTCAAACAATCATATTTTGTCAGATTAATCTTCGTTACTATTCAGACAACTATTTCACCATCGCCATCTTAAGCCTCTACACTTTAGACTCTGTTCTCACAAATGTTTGCGTACTCTGAATCGTGTTGATGTATTACAACCAACTCTTGTGCAGTCCTTGCTGGTGGTTGGGTCATTTCTGTGTCAAAACATCTGCTAAAGATCAACATAAATTTGGTTAAATTTAGTTTCTATGTGAACATAGAAAGTATTGATGTCTCTCCTCTTGCACCCTGCAGATGAACGTTACATTCATCCTCAGCAGGAGAAGTTCTCGATCCAGCTCATCTCTCCAGTGAGCTGGGAGGCCATTCCCAACACACGGTAAAAGCATTTTTTTGTTGTCGTACTCCCTTGAAGAGCAAATGTGCAGTTTGTGAAATCAATAGAAATGCTGTGTTTTAATAGCTACTGGGCAGCTGTGAAGAAAGCGGTCTACCCCAGATTGTGCCAGTTTTATTTTCTCAGGCCTAAGTTGTTCCACTGGAGACTTTGTGCTGCTTTCAGAGAAGTGTGGGCTTTAATTGAAAATCTTGGGCCATTTATCCAAGTTGTTGTAGACTATAAATTTAGTCTCACATGGCCGCTTACCTTCATTTCATTCGGGTCAGTTGGAAATATTGAGTCGTTTATCCAAGTCCCTGTTCATTAACTACTCTGCATTATCATTAGTACTCCTCTGAGTGCTTCACCGTAGCAGCTGAACGATATACTGCGTAAGCCAGGCCTGCAGTTCCTAAGGAGTATATTTTTGGACATTTGTATTCTGTGTTTGCTGCCAAAACACAATTCTATTCATGATCATTTAGTCTGTTACTGTTATATGATGTGAAGCAAGGACAGCTCAGGCTTTGTGCCAGTATAAAGTCTCCAGATTAGGAAACATTTCTAGTTTAACTGTATTGTGGATAGAAGCTAACAGGAGTGGATATTGTTCCCTAATTGTACTCTGACTTCTGTCTCCGTAAGGATTGACCTGGAAGAGTGGGAACATGTAACATGTATGAAGACCGTAGCATTGAGGAGCCAGGAGACGGTGTCCGGATTGAAGGGCTACATCGCAGCAGGAACCTGTCTGATGCAGGGGGAGGAGGTCACCTGCAGGGGCCGGGTGAGCTGGAAATAAAAAAATATATAAATTGTCACCTCATCCCCATTAAAGAGGGGAAAAAAATGCTTTGCTAACTTCCATTATTTACATTTTTTTTTTTCTCACATTCAGATTTTGATCCTGGATGTGATTGAAGTGGTACCAGAGCCGGGCCAGCCACTCACCAAGAATAAGTTTAAAGTCCTCTATGAGAAGGAACAGAAGGGACCGGTGACAGCTCTGTGTCACTGTAATGGATACCTGGTGTCAGCCATTGGCCAGAAGGTCTGAACCACACTCACTGACGTGGCGGCAAAGAGTAAAAGCAGTGCTCTGTCATCCTGGGTCTAGTTAATTGAACAATACTCAAACTGGAGCATTTACATTGTAGGAGGGGTCCTAACCTCAATCCCAGTCCAGCCCCTTCACCCTCCCACTGAGGGAAGAGTGCGAGTGTGTGAAGTCATACTTCCAGCTCCCGTGGGGCCTTTTGATTAAAGGTGTGGGGTACAAATAAATGTTCTCACTTTTCTCTGAGTTAAAAAAAAGGTCCTTCCAATAACCATCTTCACATTTATACTGCTGTCACACGGATGGGTTGATGTAATGCGTCTCCATTACTTATTGGTAAATTCACACATTTAGTTTTGCAGCAGTTGATTCTGATTAAAGAGCTGTGAGCTGTGCAGGTTAGCAGGGTGTAGGTGCAAGTGCATGAAGTTTCTTCATGTTGGGCCCAAAACAGGTGCTGCACCTTTGAGCCTGCATCTGTGCAGACTTGGTGTTGGAGGGCTTTATAACCTGCATCCATTTAAGCCTAGGTGGTGTAGAACAGCACTTGATGTTTCAGAGCCTCCACATAAACACTCAAATTTGCTATTGCTCTTGCTGTATCAGCTGTCCATCAAAATATACTGCTTGTAAAAGTTTGTTAAAGCTGCATTTTTCCAGATTTTGCCCAGGATTCGACTGATTGCGCACAGATCTTAAGGACTCTGCAGCTCTCTCGACTACATCGAATTTCACCTAAGCCCATTTATTATTTAGCCATTGAATGTTTTGTCAGTATGCCCCCCGGATTTAAATTACCCTATAACTTCCTCCTCCAGATCTTCCTGTGGGTCCTGAAGGACAATGACCTGACGGGTATGGCCTTCATCGACACGCAGCTCTACATCCACCAGATGTTCAGCATCAAGAATTTCATCCTGGCTGCTGACTTGATGAAGAGCATCTCGCTGCTCCGCTACCAGGAGGACAGCAAGACGCTGTCTCTTGTCAGCAGGGTGAGGAGGAAACACTATGATGGCACTGAATGAATTGTGGGGGGGCGGGGGGCAGGGCAGGAAGCAGAGTACACCCTGCACAAGGGTGCCCATCCATCACAGGGCTTACCAAATTTATATCATTTACAGTATTCCCCATTGAAGTTGGAGCTAGACAAGGTTTTATACAATCAGGATAAATGTGCTGTATTTGAGTGGAGGGTGTATTGATGAAGATCTATGAGGGATTATTCATGTTGCGTCTCCTGTGGGTATTTGCTTTCAGCCAAGTTAATCTTGAAGAGAGCAGCTCTGGCAGTAGGAGAGGGGCTGTAGCCTCCTTTGTTGGGATTTAACTGTTTTCTTATTGTTTTGGCACCAGGATGCAAAGCCTTTGGAAGTTTACAGCATCGAATTCGTGGTCGATAACAACCAGCTTGGATTCTTGGGTAATCTTTTTTTTTTTTTTTTAAAAAAGCCTTTTTAATTAGCAAATGCTTTTCTCATAAAGCTTTTCTCTTCCTTCCAGTGTCCGATCGAGACAAGAACCTCTTTGTATACATGTATTTACCTGAAGGTATGTGCTGTAGCTGTAACTACAGATATAATGTAACTATTAAAAAAAAAAAATACACTGAGTCATGTCAAGTGTGTGTGTGTTGCAGCTAAAGAGAGCTTTGGAGGAATGCGCCTGCTGAGGCGAGCCGATTTCAACGCCGGAGCCAACATCAACACTTTTTGGCGGATGCCGTGCAGAGGGGCGCTGGACACTAGCAGCAAAAAGGCGCTAACCTGGGACAACAAGCACATCACATGGTTTGGTAGGTAGTAGCACAATGCCAGTAGCGGCCCTTGGTAAAAATGATCGGAGGGAAGGAGAATGAATCCTCTTTTCTAGCCATCAGAGCAGATTGAAGCCTCCTGACCTTAGCAAATACAGCTGATGTCATGAAATGTCACCTAAGTAGTACAAATATAATGCTTACCAACAGACAGACCCATAACAAATCCTCCTGAGTTACTCATCTTTGAGATCATCTTTCCAGAACTGGCTATTCATTATAGCCAGTCAGGTTAAGTGCCATATTTTTTAATTTAAATGATAATTTAAGCAGTAATGAAAATAATTCAAACTCTTATCAAGTAGTAAAAATATTTCTAAGCTAATGTTCTAAATCACATTCACTCAAGTTACAAGACTGCTGTGAGCCAAAGTTATTAAATTATCTTGTGTATTAAATTAGCATTTATCTGCATATTCTAAATTTACAAAAAAAAAAAAAAACAGCATAGATCAATAACATGTATTTTTTTCCTTTTCATCACATGGTAGCTTCAAATCCCCACATGGACTAATCCTTGTCTTCCCACAGCAACTCTGGACGGAGGCATTGGCCTGCTCCTCCCCATGCAGGAGAAGACCTATCGCCGTCTGCTGATGTTGCAAAATGCGCTCACCACCATGCTACCTCACCATGCTGGTCTGAACCCAAAAGCCTTCAGGTTAGCATCACTCCGACATTCAGTTTTCCAGTTAGGATTTTGATTTAAGTGATGCGTTTGTCTGTCGCATCCAGGATGCTGCACAGCGACAGACGGACCCTTCAGAACCCTGTGAGGAACATCCTGGATGGAGAGCTCCTCAACAAGTACCTGTACCTCAGCACAATGGAGCGCAGCGAGCTGGCCAAGAAGATTGGGACAACTCAGGACATCGTGAGTGCACACAACAGCAGGACAGAGCTTCCTGTTAGCTCAGCTTACCCCCTCTCTCATTTAATTTCCTTCTCTCTGCAGATCCTGGATGACCTTCTGGAAATCGACAGAGTAACAGCTCATTTCTGACCGCCACATTCCTGCTTCTTCTTCACTGAGCTGGTTTTTTTTTTAGTGAACAGAGGAGTTTTTGTTATGGAAACTTTGTTTTCTTAGAATATTTTGTATAAAAGAAGAGAAAAAAAAAGGCTGGTGTGATTTGTTCATACTTTATTATAATTTAAATACAACTAGGTAGCATTGGACACAATACTGTGACAGAATAATTGATTAAATGTCACCAGTGTCATAGAAAAAAATGCAAGTTAAAAATCACATTTGGGTTTGAATGGGATTTGGTCTCCCAAGATTACACTTAAAACAGCCATCCATCCTCTTCTGCTTATCCTGTTCATAAGGTCCTTAAATTATTTTAAATCAGTTGTGGTTTAGTTCCTCTCCCCCCACAGGATGGATGCTTTACAGTCCTGTAGGTGGAGCACATTCACCCCCAGCACAACTCCGAAGGGGGTTTGGTGGGAAAGTTACTTGCAGTCGAACAACACCGTACTCAGTACTCAGAGCTGCTGCTGGTGAGTGAAAGGCTCATTGTTGTTGTGCTGCACTCACTCGTGTCTGGAATGAATCCTTTGTAGTGTTGTGCACTATCTCAGGTACTCGTACAAATCAGAGTCCAGAGACAGGAGGCCCAAGTACTCCAGCAGCCTCAGGGCCGCACGCGTCAGGCTCATCATTACCATCTCTGACCTGTAACAAGAATCTTATAAATACTCGGTTGCTCCAATCACAGAACATACGATTAATACTGCCTCGGTAGCTAACTAAAGCACACCTCAAAGCAACTTCAAACTTGACATTCTCCCATACTGTCCTTCCCCAGCTGAAGACCCAAAGCCGGGGCATGCTGGACTTCTCAGCCTGAATCTTCCCCCAGCCTCGCACAGCACTGTTAATGGGAAGAAGAAAAAAAAAAATGGGAAAAACCTTTTAATAACATTTAAGACATTCTGCTGGAGAAGGCCATTACAAAAGATTATCACTGATTTCAGTCAGTGATGCATGTTTCAGCAGCCATCTCGAAGCACCTCACAGCACTTATTCAGGCAAATATTTTGAATCAACTGGGACACAGAAACTATTAAAAACTGTTTGCTGACATTATCCTAAATTAAGGTTTCAGGAAGCTTTTTCCTCACTGGAAGTTACAGTCTGACCACCATTTTTGCCATTACAGAATTCTCCCACAGAGGATTCTTAAGAGCACAAAGTCTCCTTTACTTTGCTTGGCTGGATGTTGAAATATACGGGTGCTGGTTAACTGTTTGGGAAATAAGTCGTCACATACTCTGTCAAGTTGAGCAGCCCTACTGCTTTACTGTCATAGGACATGAAGCAAAGTAAGCTGTCAGCTGAGCAGCATCTTCACCCCAAGTTTTTTTTCTGTAAACTAGTTTGTGGAGTAGCAGTAGAAACAAACACTGCTCCAGAGGCACTGCCTGCCACCAGGTAAGGCAGGAAACTGCTTGGTAACCCAGAGGGCCGAGAAACCAGCCGCAATATGCAAACTTTGCAACGATGAGCACCTGACACCCCTCCAGCATTTCTTTTGTTTCCTTAGCTAATGTCTGTTGGCATTGTCACATAATGGTAATGCTGGTTGGAGGGACTCCCTGTGAACTTCTGCCTGGAATTGCCACTGGGCACTCACCATCATTTTTAGCTTAAACTTGTGTCTGACAAATTTTATTATTCAATATCGGTATTTTTGCTCGAACAACTTCAAGCTCCTGGGAAATTTACATTACGCCTGCAATTTCATGCAGGGAAATGAGCTGGTTGTTAAAGTGTGAACTTACTCACCCTTGGCGATAAAGTTCAGTGGGTTTTATTGATTGGTTTTATTTATTAAAGAAACTTTGTCGATTAGGTCGTGTGGCTTTAAGTTAACGCAAGATCCTGAACTAGAAATCCATATTAAATCCAACGATGTGATGACATTTTTATTTGAAAAGCACAGAACAAAGTTTTAAAAGTTCAGCCCCCCCCCCCCCAAAATATGAATAAACATTGATCCCTGAGGCCTGTTTCCACAAAGTGAGATTAACATAAACAAGCTCTCGTTCACTCTGCGTGTTGCAAAGCTGGCTCACTTTTGCTAGATTGCACTACTGAGCGAGCAACAGACGTGTTTGTTGTTCATTTTGTCGTTTCAAGATTTCCAGGTATCAGGTGTTTTAAACAGACTGTATATAAAAGATGGACGGACTCATAAACCATCACTGGTGTCTGGATATTTTGAATCCTCAACATTAGGGTTTTGGCTGCAACCATGTATCATAGACACACCTACTAATTTAGAGCTAAGTAACCATTATTGGAATTCCACACTTTTACAAAATTTTAATTTACATGTCAAACAATGATTTACAAAATGCTGAGCCCATCTGAAACAAATATGGATCGTAGTTAATGCCCGTTTACCTCTTGGCCATGACAAAGTAACGATCCACCAGTGCCCCCAGTGTGATGTTGATGCTTCGCACCGTATTGATGTTCCTGAACACCAGCAGCATGGGCCGAGGCATTGATTTCAGCACCTGCATGATGCTCTCGAAGCGGTGAATGGCCATTTCACGCATGTAAGCCGTCTCCTCTCTGCTCAGGATGTTGGACAGATCCAGCTTGCGCATGCTGATTGGTCGCTGCAGCAGCATCTCGCAGAAGAGAAAGTACTCTGCAGAGGACGAGTCCTCATATTGAATTTTAATACCTACATACATTTGTTACATGTCACAAGAGAACATTAACATGGCCTTTCAGTAAACTTTCCTTACCTTTGACCCCGAGGGCACTGGACTGCTGCTTCATTTCTGCCTCGTCTCTCAGGACTATGGACCTCCACAGTTTACAGAGGGCCTCTCTATCACTAAGGTCAAAGGTCACAGTTAAAGCTGACAGCACAACATTCTCTCAAGTTTTTATTTAACTGGCTTATCTCTTACTGTTGACTGAGGTATTCGTATAAGCCATGGTCCAACAGCACCAGCTCCGCCTTGTTGTCAGGACCTCGTCTTACGAGAACTGCAACACACAATCCATGAATGCGGTGAAAGTCGTGCCTTTCAAACCTTTCCCCTTTAGAACTAAGTCATACTGTAAGACAGCCACCATGATGTCTAACAGGATGGATCTACTTAATATTTTAAAGCCAACAAATATATCAATCACTGATGGAGCAAGGCCTCATTTATTTATTTATTTTTTGTTTTCAGAGCACATATTTGCATAATCATTTTGATGTCTGAATCCACACTCTAGCAAAGGCACCGAGTTAGAGGCTTATGAAAGTCTCTGAATCATAAAGAATTAAACCTTCCACACAGCCACTGAATTTAACAGCCCCACTACAACCAATTTCCTTAATAAACTAAAGTGGGTGATTTTTATTTTTTTGTCATTTGGATTAATGATAGGAGTGTGGCTTCTCTGACAGGCATGTTGGTGCCTTCTGCAGCATTTTTAAAAAATTATCTGCTGCGTGTAAGGAGCATCCAAGAAGTTTGAAACTGCAGGATTTTATTAAATGACTTCCTTAGCATTAATAAGCAGGGATCTGTGTTCTGTGAGGTGCATCCATATAGGTTATGGATTCAAAATTTACACCCTTTCCCCCCCCAAAAAAACAAAAAAAAAAAAAAAAAAAACCCCACATAACAACATGGGGGCAAACAAAATGTTGATGTTACAAATGCAGAATATGAAACCAGTGGTTCCATCCTTTCTCTACAGTCTGTGATGTGCCTACCATTCCCAGGATGGGGGTCCGCATGGATAAAACCAGTGTAGAATATCTGCTCAGCAAATGTTCTGATCAGCTTATCTGCAGTCTGAAAAATAAAGGATTTGATGAGGATGATGAGGATATATTTCAGAAGATGCTTTTATGACTGAGTATCTGTTACGCAGCTTACATCCTTCAAACTTAATCCTTGTCGTTTTATTTCTTCCACGTTGTTGATTTTGCAGCCGTCGCAAAACTCTGCTGTCAGCACTCTCTGTGCATTGGAGAGACAAAATAAAGAGGGCGTATGAGAAGTGGACAGTATTATAGCGTAGGTATTTTGTATCACTGAGGGGGAAAAAAACAAAAAACAAAACACCTTGCTAGTTTGCTCCCAGAAGACTTTAGGTACAACAACAAATTTAAAGTGTTTCAGCTCCTCTGCACACCTCTCAGAGTTTCTGGCCTCATTCTCAAAGTCCAGCTCTTGAGCCAGTGTTCCCTTCAAGTCCTACACAAAAGAACTCAGTAAATGGAAATGTTTTCTCTTTGGCATATAGAGCAAATCAGTCAAGAAACACAGCCATTTCCTGACCTTAAGAACCCATCGGAATCCAAAGCTCGGGTGCATAAACT
Source organism: Archocentrus centrarchus (assembly GCF_007364275.1). Classification (NCBI taxonomy): domain Eukaryota; kingdom Metazoa; phylum Chordata; class Actinopteri; order Cichliformes; family Cichlidae; genus Archocentrus; species Archocentrus centrarchus. Next base: position 27,771,566 of record NC_044356.1, on the reverse strand, counting down.
TAATAATATCCAGCAGGATCTCCAATGTTCGGATATCTCCATCAAAGCGATCCCTGAGGTCAATGTACTGTACCTGTGTGGAACACAATCGAAAAGAAATAAAAGTTGGGACATTGTGGACTGACCGAAATAACACGTTCAGTTTCATCTGGCTAATGCTTCAATGGTACACCTCATGAGGTCATTGCAAAAGGAAGTGTTAACATTGACTTCAGCAGCTCACCTTCACGGCAACGGGAGTCCCATCCATCAGCTGTGCTTTATGAACCTGAGCTAAGCTGGCAGCAGCGACGGGCTCATAGTCAAATGTTTTAAAAAGCTGCTCTGGGGTTTTGTTGAAGTCTTCTTCAAAGAGAGCATCCACCTGTTAGAGACAGACACATCCTGAAGAATGTCACGCTGTCTTTTTTCATGAGTCCTGCGCTTTGTTTGTGCTGCACTCCTCACCTCTTTGTACCTCCTATTTAGGGCCTTATCTTCCAGTATTTGGAGGGTGCGGATATACTCGGGAGGAAGCAGATGGTTGAAGGAACACAGGCCTTGGCCAAGTTTAATGTACAGGCCTCCGTTCTTTACGGCTCCTTCCACCATGGACTCTGCTGCCCTCTGGTGGCAGGCTGACATCTTAGTGATGTAGGATGGACTGCTCTAGCAGGAGGACACATGTAAGGCAAGATAAGATAAAACAAGATAAGAAGACTTTATTAATCCCATAGTGGGGACAACGTCTTACAGCAGCAGAAAGACAAAGTGCAGGAAACAAGCACAAAAAAACCCAAACAAAAATATGCAAAATATTACAAATGAAAATATACAAAAATATTGCACCCTGACACATGACAAACTGGCCTGAGTCCAGAAAAAAAAAAAAAAAAAAGCTACCCCCAGTCCACCCAAACTACCCCATAATTGTATGATAGTTGCTCCCTCACCTTGTGCATTACTCAAATTTTCTATATTTAGTAATAGACAAATAATTTCCAATTCACAAGGATAGCTTTCTTAGTGATGCATAAGGCAGTAAGAACTGTGTGTGATGCATTTGCCCCCATATCCAATTTATGTCGCTTTTGTCACCTAAAATGCAGTTTGTGTGAGGTTGGGATACATAAACCATGTGGATAGGTCTTCACATATCCTGTCAGAACCTCTGAACAGGCGTACAAAACCATATACTGTATGTAAGAGCCATGTACAACTTAGTGGTGTTATGGTGAATATACGATGTTGCATGTTTATGCCTGGGATTACAGTAGGCACGTAGGTCACGTGGGAGGTGTTTGGTTAATGGGTAGGAAATATAAATCACCTGGTCACCGGTGTGTCGGCACGGAGTATCAGTGAGTGGGGAGAATGTATTTTTGTTGACCGCTTTCTAAGCACTTTCTTCACGCTTTCTATGTGCTTATCAATGCCTTGCTTTGTATGGAGTGCCATGAAGTAGCCTGCATGTGCTCGGGCTTGACTGCTGTGTGGATGGTTAAAACATGCAAATAAACAACCTGAAGTGCAATGTTGGAGCTGAATTGTTTGTCGATTGACCAAGAGCGAGTCAGCGGTGCAGTACTCCCTGCTCAAAGGTGTAGGGGCAAAAGCTGGTGGAGTCGCTACACAACACTGTAGCATGCACATAGTTCTCAGCCAAGTTACTTGTGCAGTAGGTGTAATGTTGGCTTTTCTTCACTGGCTCCCTGTTAAATCCAGAATAGAATTTAAAATTATTATTCCTTTAGGCTGCTGGGGGGTTCCCATGATGCACTGAGTGTTTCTTTTTCATTCACCTCTTTTTTACTCTGTTTATACATCACTGCATTTAATCCGTTATCTCTGTCTCTCTTCCACAGCATCCCTTTTGTCCTGTCTCCCTCCCCTCACCCCCAACCGGTCACAGCAGATGACTGCCCCTCCCTGAGCCTGGCTCTGCTGGAGGGTTCTTCCTGTTAAAACAGTTTTTTTTCTTCCCACTGTTGCCAAGTGCTTGCTCCTGGGGGGTTGTTTTGCAGCCTCATGTACTGTTGTCTGTCAGTGAGGTAGTTGACAGTTCATGTAGCCAGGTGTTGGTCCACACCAGCCTCCTCCATTGTCTCCAGCAGCAGTGATGGCCGGATGGTGTTAAAAGCACTTGAGAAATAAAAAAACAGGACTCTCACAATGCACCTGGGGGACTCCAGGGGACACAGTGCCTGGCGTAGCAGCGTTGCGCACCGGCTTGTATTCTGGCTGAAGATGAATGAGGTTTTTAATCAGAGCAACTGAGATGTGGGAGGTGGGGTACAGAGTCAACACAATAGCATGTGAAAACTCCTGAGGACTGCTAGCAGCTCAATATCCCCGGTCTTTAACAGTGACGTGGCTTGGATTACACAATCTGTTGTTAAGCAATGCATACAGCCCCCCCGACCTTTCTTACTGCTTTCCACCACTTTCTGGTCTGCACAGACTACAGTAAATCTGTCTAAGGTGACAACAGAGCAGCCTTGTTAGTGCTGGTAGCTCGACTGTCTTCTTGGAGAGAGAGCACAGGTTTCCCATAGTAGCAGCCAGTAAACATGGTTTATAAGACGTGATTGCCCATACTGCTCAGTAAAAGAAACAGGACAAACCTTATGGTCACTTCTCTTATATTAAAAACAATTATGAGTTCTTTCTAGATCACATGAGCCACTGGTTGTAAATTTGCTGGTTGTTCACGCACACATGAAGCTTGGGCTCAGCCCAGGAAAACGTGACTCAAGGGGAAAATGATATAGATGTAATATCATTGTGATATGAGAGGAAATACAACTGAGGGCTGTGCGTCTGCTGAAAAGGCTGCAAATGCTGGAGAGGAGTGGGCACAACGCCGATTTAAATGCAGTCACAGTCGTGATTTCAGACAGCTTTCACTAGAAAGCTTTAATAGTGTTGCACTCGGTTGTGCGCACAAAAAGTAGCTAAAGAAATTAAGAAAAAGAAATGATTTATCAACTTTAAAACACCGCTGTTGTGTTTCTAGAAATAAATCAATTTTCTTCCGGGGCCAGGTCACGGAGGCAGCAGCCTAAGCAGCTCCCCAGACACCTCCACACCGAGGTGCTCCTAGGCCAGCCAAGAGATTATAATCTCACCAGTGTGTCCTCCCAGTGCATTTCAAACATTTTATTAAATTATCTTATAATGTGGCATTTTAAAATGTATGTTCCCTCCACGCTTAACCACGATGAGCCCAGCCAAGTGCAGCAGCTCAGTGACCCACTGATAATGTCGTACTTACCTCATCCATTCCATGGAGGAGCACGTTGGTGGTCCACCAGTAATCAGCAGAAATGAAGAGCCCCACAGACAGAGACCTGAGGGCACACACACCAGGTTTACTGGAACTTCCACAGGTTAGTAAATGTTATACTTGCAACTAAACAGAGTAACTAACAGGTAATGGGAATGATTCATAATGTGATCAAAGGTGAGGATGCCATTTCATTTCATGGTGGATCTTTTAGTTATGAAACTTGGAGCAAAGGTGCATCCATGTTTACCAGAATAAGACTGCCGCTCCATACATACATAATCCAATTCATACAAACCCCCCTTTATTATAAGGACTCAATACAGGGCACCAGGAAACCCAAATCAAATGTGCTACTGAAAAGCATACAAAGCATCCATGTAAATGCATGTAACATTATTTTGTGTGCGTGTTTTTCCTGACGAAACCAATATAGTTTTCACTTAGCCTGACTTGATGCTCTTGTACAGTGTCTCTATCCTCCCTCCATCTGGGGATTATTTTGTACTCAATGAATAAAATGACAAATGTTTAAAAGTAAACTCCAGTAAATTAATTAATAAACAGTGGCTGAAGCAAATAATAGACAATTAAATAATACATTAGACAGAGAGCGACAGACAGTGCGAGACCAACTTCACGGTCTTTGGGTGATATGTTTATCTTATTTATGACCTTCTCGGTCTCGGAGAAGAAGATCTTTATCTTATCCTCAAAGGTTTTACCAAAACATGTACATCTGTGTCTAAGGAGGGAAGGGTGTGTAGGTCACCATACTCTATTGCTAAGGAGAATAAAACTGCCGAGTCATGATCAGGAATATGTGAGAGGGGAAGGTGTGTGTGTGTGTGTGTCTTTTATGGAGCTTTTATTGCTGATTGGAGAAGGTTGTGCCAATCAAACACTGGACGAACCAATCTGACAAGGCCAAGTCTAAACCACGGCTCTCTCCATCTGTTTTTGTATAAAACTGTTATGTTTAGCTTACAGCTGTGCTCCTCTGGGGGAGGGGGGGGGTTTGCCCACATGTACATGTGATATCTTCTGACTCTTTAATAGATTAAATTTTTAATCTTCATTTTTTAATTAAAGTGTTTCAGGTGTTATCATTCACAAATAAATTAACAAGATGGCGCCGGTGAGGTCAGCAGCCGTCGTACCTGCTCCTACGCTTTGTTTGTATATATTAGGTTTAGCTCTAATTTTGGACTTTATAATTCCGCCTGCTCTGTGTCATATCACGTATGACAGACAGACTCTTTTTAATATCAGAATACAGCACTCTGGCTGTATTCTGACACCTTTTTCTCCCGACCCGACTTGGCCTCGGGAGATACTGCGTTTCCAGTGGGCCAGCTCAAACAAAGGACCCAGGTCACGGACAAGGCCCCGAGGGAAAAGAGCCGGCGTAAGAGAGAGGCTGCGGCGCAGAGCGCACCAAACGCCACTGCCGAGCATCCTGTTGGCTAATGTCCAGTCACTGGATAACAAGCTGGACGAACTCAGGGCCAGGATACAGTTTCAGAGGGACATAAGGGACTGCAACATCATCTGTCTCACGGAGACATGGCTGACCCCCCTCATACCGGACCACGCCGTACAGCCGTCGGAGTTCTTCAGTGTTCATCGCACGGACAGAACGAGTGAGTCTGGAAAATCAAGAGGAGGAGGTGTGTGCCTAATGATTAATAACAACTGGTGTGACAGTAGGAATGTTGTCCCTCTGAAACAATCATGTTCACCTAACCTGGAGCTCCTAACCCTGAAATGCCGTCCCCACTACCTGCCCCGCGAGTTTACGTCGGTCATCTTCAGCGCCGTCTATATTCCACCTCAGGCGGACACAAACACTGCACTATCCGAGCTACATGAGGCTATTTCCACCTATCAGGCTAACCAGCGTGATGCGGCTCTCATCGTAGCCGGGGACTTTAACCGTGCAAACTTGAAAAAGCTGATACCGGAGTTGATTCAACACATCGACTGCCCCACCAGAGGAGAGAGGACCCTAGACCAGAGGTCCCCAACCCCCGGGCCGTGGACCGGTACCGGGCCGTGGGACATTTGGTACCGGGCCGCACATAAAGAATAAATAACTTAAATTATTTCCGTTTTACTTATTATCTGCGCCTAAACTATATTTTATTTTGAAAAATGGGCGGATTCGCTCCGTTACTTCCCTCCATGACTTCCTCTTGACGTGTCAAGACGTTTCTGCTCACATGATACGTCACCGCTAAAATTAAACCCAGAAGCTTCAGGCCTGTCTAACGAAATCGGTTGGTTGACCTACATAACGCTTCTTTAAATTTTTGAGTGCTCAACAAGAGTAGAAAAGCGCTATGTAAGAACTAGTCCATTTACCATTTTTATTTATCAACACCGGGGATAGCAGTGAGGTAGACCCAGCCATCAAACTGACTCTCCAGCGCTTGACACCGCGGCTCTGCCGCCACGCTCCATGTGAAATCGGCCGAACCCAGTCAAACCAGAAGGCAGCAAAAATGAGTATCAGAGAAACAAGCTCAGGGGGCTTACACTGATTCAGTGTTATGGTGAGTTGTATTTTTCATGCGCTTTATACAGTAAAAATCACCTAAGTCGAAGTCGCACAAATCAGGTTTTCGCTCTAGTTGGATGGCATCTGCAGGTCCTGATTTTTCCTAACATTAATTCCAATAAAATCATCACATAAATCCGTCGGATATTCACCTACCTCGGATGAAAAATCTGGTCCCATTGTAATAAATTTCCAGTTAAATGTGATCGCATAAACTGGATGAGTTTAGCGCTAAAACCCTCCTCAGCTCCTGTCCGCCCACTTCCATGCATCGGCTCGTTCGTGCACAACTACACACACTCTAACAACGCCTGAAAATTGTTTTAGTGTTTATATCAGTTCATTTCACCGGGGACAATCGTGGCAAGTGTAAGCTACAAACTTGCACTTACGAGTAAAATTTCAGATTATAAAATTTGCAGAAGCAAATTCATAGATGAAGCAGAAGCCATTGCAGCGAAATTCGATAATAGACCCCAAACTGGGCCATTTGAATCCGACTGAGGTGATTTCTACTGTATTTGTTTTTGCGGTGTATCTTATTTTGAAGGCATGTTTTAGCATGGCTCTAACAGCTGACCAGGGAGCGCTGTGGGCAGAGAGCCTGTTATTCATGTTGAGGCGGGATGTTACGAGAACGCTGCTGATAGAGTTGCATACGAATACAAAGTGGATTCCCGTTTTTTATTATTATACGTAGAAAATATCACACTTGGTTATGGTCGTATCATTTATTTTGACGTATTTATTCGCCACACCTTAAAAGCCGGTCCGTGGAAATATTTTCTAACACTAAACTGGTCCGCGGCTCAAAAAAGGTTGGGGACCACTGCCCTAGACCACTGCTATTCTCCATTCAAAGAGGGCTACAAAGCAAAGCCTCTTCCGCCTTTTGGGAAGTCTGACCACACCTCTGTGCTTCTCATGCCGAAATACAAACAACGGCTCAGGCAGGAACCCCCTGCTGTGAGAGAAGTGACACGGTGGTCTGATCAAACAGAGGCCGCTCTGCAGGGTGCGTTGGATTCAACCGACTGGGACATGTTTCGCAGCAGCGCGGGCGGAGACATCGAGGAGTTTACGGAAACTGTTGTGGGATTTATTGGGAAAGTTGTTGAAGACACTTCACTTAGGAGGACCATCAGGACTTTTCCCAACCAGAAGCCGTGGGTGGATAAATCTGACCACGACGCCCTGAGGTCCCGCACCGTTGCCTACAACTCCGGCCTCGCCTCTGGGAACATGGAGGACTACAAGGTTGCATCATACAACGTCCGCAGAGCGGTGAAAGAGGCTAAACATCGCTACGGCCGCAGACTGGAACAGCAACTACAACAGTCTGACCCCAGGGGACTGTGGCAGGGACTACGCACCATCACGGACTACAAAGCACCACACACACACCCGGTGAGTGCCGACGCTTCTCTGGCTGATGAACTCAACATCTTCTTTGCGCGCTTTGAGTCGGGAAGCCGACAGCCCGCTGCGCTCCCGGCCGGAGGGGCGGAGACACTCACTGTGACGGAGCGCGACGTGAGGAGGGCGTTTAGACGTGTAAACTAGTGATGGCAAAACGAGGCTTTCTGAAGCTCTGAACATTTTGAACCATTGTGTCAAAAATTGGTTCGCTACTCGAAGGTTCATTCAGTGCTCCTGGGTGACATGTGCTGGCCACAATAGTTGTTGCACAGCCAAATGAAGCCCTGCAGATGTGACGCACCTTTCATGTGTATAATAACACTTCTTAACGTGTGTTGGGACAATTCCTCAAATGACCTGTTTTATGTATTTGTTCTTTGTATCCCATATGTAAAAATCATCTGCCTGAGTAATTCCATCTATGAAATGATAATAAATAAATAAATATATGTGGAAAATGGTTTGGTTTGTCGTTGATTCTAAATTTCATGCTGGACAGGGAAGATGTTCAATAATAATGAGTCAGTAGGTGAGATTGATCCGTTTCCCCCTTTTTTTTTTCTTTTTTTTTTTTGGTGTACAGTTATTAGGGCCCGAGCACGAACTGTGCGAAGGCCCTATTGTAATTGCTTCGTTTATTAGGGCCCGAGCACGAACTGTGCGAAGGCCCTATTGTAATTGCTTCGTTTATTATTATTTTTTTTTTATTAGGGCCCGAGCACGAACTGTGCGAAGGCCCTATTGTAATTGCTTCGTTTATTATTTTTTTTTTTTTTTTTTTTTTTTTTTATTATTTTTATTATTATTTTTTTTATTTTTATTATTATTATTCAGGCAAATGAATTGGCTTTTTGGGGGCTTTATCATATTCAAAAACTCATGAAACTTTGCACATGCGTCACACCTGGTGAAAATTTAAGTATTTTAATGGGCTCGGGCAAGGGCGCGCCCAAATGGCTCGCTAGCGCCCCCTAAACTGGAGCCCCACCGCTGTGTTTCACGTACATGAATGAAACTTCATACACATGTATATCATGTCCAGGCGCACAAAAAATCCTCTTGGAGCCATGCCCTAAACCCAACAGGAAGTCCGCCATTTTGAATTAATTATGCAAATTTGGCGATTTGCAGCCCTCACGCTTTTTCTAATAACTCAGAGGTTTTAGATGTTATCATCTTCATATTTGGTTTGTTTAACCTACACCCCCAGGGGAATCTAAATCTCGAAAATGGTGAGTTTTTGCCAAGGGGGAGGGGTCCTTATGCCCCTTTGAACTTTGATCATTCGCCATGAAATTTTGATTGCCTCTCATTCATACCTACATGATCCAATGTGCATCAAACTTCTCCAGTAGGATGAGGGTGCCCCCCTGAACACATACATATGACAATATTTAATATCAGTCGCAGCGCCACCTAGTGGGAACAGGAAATGTCATATTTTACACTTGGAGGTCCAGCTCCAAGGTGGTTTAGCAGAACCATCTCAAATTTCACCTGGAAAGCCTTAAGAAGTTGGACTTACTGTGTTTTCAAAACTGTGACTTTTTGACAAAAGGGCGTGACCCTTATGGGACGGCAAAGTTCGATGATTCGCCATGAACACAAAAATGGCTGTAACTCAAAGCCAACTTGCCCAATCTGGCTCAAACTTCAGTGGTGTGATAAGCATGCTGCCCTGAACACATTCATATGCATAAAGTCCATAAACGTTAGAGCGCCGCCTAGTGGCAGCTCGGAATATCTTAAAATAGCAAGTTTTTTGAGTAGCCCCGGAGCTACGTTTTATCTACATGTATGAAAATGTACAGGCTCATGTAACATACTAAGACGTACAAAAAAGTCTCTTGGACCCATACCCCAAACCCTACAGGAAGTCGGCCATCTTCAATTGAAGGTGTCAATTTTTGCGATTTCCACGCCTGCTATTTGAACGAACTCGTCCTAGGGCATTTCACCCACTGACACCAAATTGGCTCCAGATCATCTACACAAGTAGCCCATCAAATATTGTGGAAATCTTTAAAAAATATTAAACGGCCTTGTCACACCAGGCCATTAAATTTGGCCTTTGTTTTTCTCCCTCACCACCAAAATTGTTTGTGCACTTGTTCGCACATGCTTTGTCTGATCAGGCTGAAAATTTAATCACTCATGTACACACCCAGGCTGAATCCATAACTACAGATTCAAGACTGTAGGCGCAATAGCGCCCCCTACAGAAGCAAATGAAAATTTGTATGACCGTCCACAGAATTAGTTTTGCTCTGAAATACATGAAATATCTTTCACCATTCCTTACAAAATCCTCATCTATTTGATAAGCCTCCTGCCCTGAACACATTGATATGCATAAAGTCCATAAACGTTAGAGCGCCCCCTACTGGCAGCTTTAAATATCATAATATACCATGTTTTTTAGCTAGCCCCTGAGTTACATTTTATCTACAGCTCTGAAATTTTGCACACTCATGTAACATCCTAAGACATACAAAAAAGTCTCTTGGAGCCATACTCCAAACCCTACAGGAAGTCCAGCATCTTCAATTGAAAGTGTCAATTTTTGCCATTTTCAGGCCTGCTATTTGAATGAACTCCTCCTAGGGCATTTCACCCAGTGAGACCAAATTGGCTCCACATCATCTAGACAAACAGCCCATCAAAAAAGTCAATCAGACCCATGCCCTATTTTGCATGCTGGAGCCGTGACCACACCCCCAAATATTCCATTGCGTCTATGCCGAGAGCAAAAGATACCTTTTCCTATAAAAGAATTCAACTTTCTAGAGACCCATCACGATCACAAAACCTCCGAGTGCGGCACGGGTCGACGAGCGCCACAGGTCGACGCGCGCGGAGTGCGAGGGCCCGATATCACCGCTTGCGGTTTTAATTATTAGGGCCCGAGCACGAACTGTGCGAAGGCCCTATTGTAATTGCTTCGTTTATTATTATTATTTTTTTTTTTTTTTTTTTTTTATTATTATTATTATTATTCAGGCAAATGAATTGGCTTTTTGGGGGCTTTATCATATTCAAAAACTCATGAAACTTTGCACATGCGTCACACCTGGTGAAAATTTAAGTATTTTAATGGGCTCGGGCAAGGGCGCGCCCAAATGGCTCGCTAGCGCCCCCTAAACTGGAGCCCCACCGCTGTGTTTCACGTACATGAATGCAACTTCATACACATGTATATCATGTCCAGGCGCACAAAAAATCCTCTTGGAGCCATGCCCTAAACCCAACAGGAAGTCCGCTATTTTGAATTAATTATGCAAATTTGGCGATTTGCAGCCCTCACACTTTCTCTAATAACTCAGAGGTTTTAGACGTTATCATCTTCATATTTGGTTTGTCTAACCTACACCCCCAGGGGAATCAAAATCTCGAAAATGGTGAGTTTTTGCCAAGGGGGAGGGGTCCTTATGCCCCTTTGAACTTTGATCATTCGCCATGAAATTTTGATTGCCTCTCATTCATACCTACATGATCCAATGTGCATCAAACTTCTCCAGTAGGATAAGGGTGCCCCCCTGAACACATACATATGACAATATTTCATATCAGTCGCAGCGCCACCTAGTGGGAACAGGAAATGTCATATTTTACACTTGGAGGTCCAGCTCCAAGGTGGTTTAGCAGAACCATCTCAAATTTCACCTGGAAAGCCTTAAGAAGTTGGACTTACTGTGTTTTCAAAACTGTGAGTTTTTGACAAAAGGGCGTGACCCTTATGGGACGGCAAAGTTCGATGATTCGCCATGAACACAAAAATGGCTGTAACTCCAAGCCAACTTGCCCAATCTGGCTCAACCTTCAGTGGTGTGATAAGCATGCTGCCCTGAACACACTCATATGCATAAAGTCCATAAATGTTAGAGCGCCGCCTAGTGGCAGCTCGGAATATCTTAAAATAGCATGTTTTTTGAGTAGCCCCGGAGCTACGTTTTCTCTACATGTATGAAAATGTACAGGCTCATGTAGCATACTAAGACGTACAAAAAAGTCTCTTGGACCCATACCCCAAACCCTACAGGAAGTCGGCCATCTTCAATTGAAGGTGTCAATTTTTGCCATTTCCACGCCTGCTATTTGAACGAACTTGTCCTAGGGCATTTGACACAGGGACACCAAATTTGCTCCACATCATCTAGACAAGGAGCCCATCAAATATTGTGGAAATCTTTACAAAATATTAAATGGCCTTATCACACCAGGCCATTGAAGTTGGCCTTCGTTTTTCTCCCTCACCACCAAAATTGTTTGTGCACTTGTTCGCACATGCTTTGTCTGATCAGGCTGAAAATTTAATCACTCATGTACACACCCAGGCTGAATCCATAACTACAGATTCAAGACTGTCGGCGCAATAGCGCCCCCTACAGAAGCAAATGAAAATTTGTATGACCGTCCACAGAATTAGTTTTGCTCTGAAATACATGAAATATCTTTCACCATTCCTTACAAAATCCTCATCTATTTGATAAGCCTCCTGCCCTGAACACATTGATATGCATAAAGTCCATAAACGTTAGAGCGCCCCCTACTGGCAGCTTTAAATATCATAATATACCATGTTTTTTAGCTAGCCCCTGAGTTACATTTTATCTACAGCTCTGAAATTTTGCACACTCATGTAACATCCTAAGACATACAAAAAAGTCTCTTGGAGCCATACTCCAAACCCTACAGGAAGTCCAGCATCTTCAATTGAAAGTGTCAATTTTTGCCATTTTCAGGCCTGCTATTTGAATGAACTCCTCCTAGGGCATTTCACCCAGTGAGACCAAATTGGCTCCACATCATCTAGACAAACAGCCCATCAAAAAAGTCAATCAGACCCATGCCCTATTTTGCATGCTGGAGCCGTGACCACACCCCCAAATATTCCATTGCGTCTATGCCGAGAGCAAAAGATACCTTTTCCTATAAAAGAATTCAACTTTCTAGAGACCCATCACGATCACAAGACCTCCGAGTGCGGCACGGGTCAACGAGCGCCACAGGTCGACGCGCGCGGAGTGCGAGGGCCCGATATCACCGCTTGCGGTTTTAATTATTATTATTATTTTTTTTTTTTTATTATTCAGGCAAATGAATTGGCTTTTTGGGGGCTTTATCATATTCAAAAACTCATGAAACTTGGCACATGCGTCACACCTGGTGAAAATTTAAGTATTTTAATGGGCTCGGGCAAGGGCGCGCCCAAATGGCTCGCTAGCGCCCCCTAAACTGGAGCCCCACCGCTGTGTTTCACGTACATGAATGAAACTTCATACACATGTATATCATGTCCAGGCGCACAAAAAATCCTCTTGGAGCCATGCCCTAAACCCAACAGGAAGTCCGCCATTTTTAATTAATTATGCAAATTTGGCGATTTGCAGCCCTCACACTTTTTCTAATAACTCAGAGGTTTTAGACGTTATCATCTTCATATTTGGTTTGTCTAACCTACACCCCCAGGGGAATCTAAATCTCGAAAATGGTGAGTTTTTGCCAAGGGGGAGGGGTCCTTATGCCCCTTTGAACTTTGATCATTCGCCATGAAATTTTGATTGCCTCTCATTCATACCTACATGATCCAATGTGCATCAAACTTCTCCAGTAGGATGAGGGTGCCCCCCTGAACACATACATATGACAATATTTAATATCAGTCGCAGCGCCACCTAGTGGGAACAGGAAATGTCATATTTTACACTTGGAGGTCCAGCTCCAAGGTGGTTTAGCAGAACCATCTCAAATTTCACCTGGAAAGCCTTAAGAAGTTGGACTTACTGTGTTTTCAAAACTGTGACTTTTTGACAAAAGGGCGTGACCCTTATGGGACGGCAAAGTTCGATGATTCGCCATGAACACAAAAATGGCTGTAACTCAAACCCAACTTGCCCAATCTGGCTCAAACTTCAGTGGTGTGATAAGCACCCTGTCCTGAACACACTCATATGCAAAAAGTCCATAAACGGTAGAGCGCCGCCTAGTGGCAGCTCGGAATATCTTAAAATAGCAAGTTTTTTGAGTAGCCCCGGAGCTACGTTTTATCTACATGTATGAAAATGTACAGGCTCATGTAACATCCTAAGACGTACAAAAAAGTCTCTTGGACCCATACCCCAAACCCTACAGGAAGTCGGCCATCTTCAATTGAAGGTGTCAATTTTTGCCATTTCCACGCCTGCTATTTGAACGAACTTGTCCTAGGGCATTTGACCCAGTGAGACCAAATTTGCTCCACATCATCTACACAAGTAGCCCATCAAATATTGTGGAAATCTTTACAAAATATTAAATGGCCTTATCACACCAGGCCATTGAAGTTGGCCTTCGTTTTTCTCCCTCACCACCAAAATTGTTTGTGCACTTGTTCGCACATGCTTTGTCTGATCAGGCTGAAAATTTAATCACTCATGTACACACCCAGGCTGAATCCATAACTACAGATTCAAGACTGTAGGCGCAATAGCGCCCCCTACAGAAGCAAATGAAAATTTGTATGACGTCCACATAATTAGTTTTGCTCTGAAATGCATGAAACTATCTTTCACCATTCCTTATGAAATCCTCATCAATTTGATAAGCCTCCTGCCCTGAACACATTGATATGCATAAAGTCCATAAATGTTACAGCGCCACCTACTGGCAGCTTGAAATATCATAAAATAGCATGTTTTTTAGCTAGCCCCAGAGCTACATTATATCTACAGCTCTGAAATTCTGCACACTCATGTAACATCCTAAGACGTACAAAAAAGTCTCTTGGAGCCATACTGGAAACCCTACAGGAAGTCCAGCATCTTCAATTGAAAGTGTCAATTTTTGTCAATTTTTGCCATTTTCAGGCCTGCTATTTGAATGAACTCCTCCTAGGGCATTTCAGCCAGTGAGACCAAATTGGCTCCAGATCATCTAGACAAACAGCCCATCAAATATTGTGGAAATCTTGACAAAATATTAAATGGTGTTGTCACACCAGGCCATTGAAGTTGGCTTTCATTTTTCTCAATGGCGACCAAAATTGTTTGGCCACGTGTTCGTACATGCTTTGCCCGATCTGCCTGAAAATGTAATCACTCATGTACACAGCCACTCTGAACCCATAACTATGGATTCAAGGCTATACGTAGCTGCAAGAGCGCCCCCTACAGAAGCAAATGAAATTTTGTATAGCATCCACAAACTTAGTTTCTCGGAAATGTATGAAAATGTGTTTCAACATTCTTGACATCATCCTGATCAAAACAGTCTATCAGACCCATGCCCTATTTTGCATGCTGGAGCCGTGACCCCACCCCCAAATATTCCATTGCGTCTATGCCGAGAGCAAAAGATATCTTTTCCTATAAAAGAATTCAACTTTCTACAGACCTTCTGTACACCATCACGATCACAAGACCTCCGAGTGCGGCACGGGTCGACGAGCGCCACGGGTCGACGCGCAGGGAGTGCGAGGGCCCGATATCACCGCTTGCGGTTTTAATTAGGGCCCGAGCACGAACTGTGCGAAGGCCCTATTGTAATTGCTTCGTTTATTATTATTTTTTTTTTTTTTTTATTATTATTATTATTATTATTCAGGCAAATGAATTGGCTTTTTGGGGGCTTTATCATATTCAAAAACTCATGAAACTCTGCACATGCGTCACACCTGGTGAAAATTTAAGTATTTTAATGGGCTCGGGCAAGGGCGCGCCCAAATGGCTCGCTAGCGCCCCCTAAACTGGAGCCCCACCGCTGTGTTTCACGTACATGAATGAAACTTCATACACATGTATATCATGTCCAGGCGCACAAAAAATCCTCTTGGAGCCATGCCCTAAACCCAACAGGAAGTCCGCCATTTTGAATTAATTATGCAAATTTGGCGATTTGCAGCCCTCACACTTTTTCTAATAACTCAGAGGTTTTAGACGTTATCATCTTCATATTTGGTTTGTCTAACCTACACCCCCAGGGGAATCTAAATCTTGAAAATGGTGAGTTTTTGCCAAGGGGGAGGGGTCCTTATGCCCCTTTGAACTTTGATCATTCGCCATGAAATTTTGATTGCCTCTCATTCATACCTACATGATCCAATGTGCATCAAACTTCTCCAGTAGGATAAGGGTGCCCCCCTGAACACATACATATGACAATATTTAATATCTGTCGCAGCGCCACCTAGTGGGAACAGGAAATGTCATATTTTACACTTGGAGGTCCAGCTCCAAGGTGGTTTAGCAGAACCATCTCAAATTTCACCTGGAAAGCCTTAAGAAGTTGGACTTACTGTGTTTTCAAAACTGTGAGTTTTTGACAAAAGGGCGTGACCCTTATGGGACGGCAAAGTTCGATGATTCGCCATGAACACAAAAATGGCTGTAACTCCAAGCCAACTTGCCCAATCTGGCTCAAACTTCAGTCGTGTGATAAGCATGCTGCCCTGAACACACTCATATGCATAAAGTCCATAAATGTTAGAGCGCCGCCTAGTGGCAGCTCGGAATATCTTAAAATAGCAAGTTTTTTGAGTAGCCCCGGAGCTACGTTTTCTCTACATGTATGAAAATGTACAGGCTCATGTAACATCCTAAGACGTACAAAAAAGTCTCTTGGACCCATACCCCAAACCCTACAGGAAGTCGGCCATCTTCAATTGAAGGTGTCAATTTTTGCCATTTCCACGCCTGCTATTTGAACGAACTTGTCCTAGGGCATTTGACCCAGTGAGACCAAATTTGCTCCACATCATCTAGACAAGGAGCCCATCAAATATTGTGGAAATCTTTACAAAATATTAAATGGCCTTATCACACCAGGCCATTGAATTTGGCCTTCGTTTTTCTCCCTCACCACCAAAATTGTTTGTGCACTTGTTCGCACATGCTTTGTCTGATCAGGCTGAAAATTTAATCACTCATGTACACACCCAGGCTGAATCCATAACTACAGATTCAAGACTGTAGGCACAATAGCGCCCCCTACAGAAGCAAATGAAAATTTGTATGACGTCCACATAATTAGTTTTGCTCTGAAATGCATGAAACTATCTTTCACCATTCCTTACGAAATCCTCATCAATTTGATAAGCCTCCTGCCCTGAACACATTGATATGCATAAAGTCCATAAATGTTACAGCGCCACCTACTGGCAGCTTGAAATATCATAAAATAGCATGTTTTTTAGCTAGCCCCAGAGCTACATTATATCTACAGCTCTGAAATTCTGCACACTCATGTAACATCCTAAGACGTACAAAAAAGTCTCTTGGAGCCATACTGGAAACCCTACAGGAAGTCCAGCATCTTCAATTGAAAGTGTCAATTTTTGTCAATTTTTGCCATTTTCAGGCCTGCTATTTGAATGAACTCCTCCTAGGGCATTTCAGCCAGTGAGACCAAATTGGCTCCAGATCATCTAGACAAACAGCCCATCAAATATTGTGGAAATCTTGACAAAATATTAAATGGTGTTGTCACACCAGGCCATTGAAGTTGGCTTTCATTTTTCTCAATGGCGACCAAAATTGTTTGGCCACGTGTTCGTACATGCTTTGCCCGATCTGCCTGAAAATGTAATCACTCATGTACACAGCCACTCTGAACCCATAACTATGGATTCAAGGCTATACGTAGCTGCAAGAGTGCCCCCTACAGAAGCAAATGAAATTTTGTATAGCATCCACAAACTTAGTTTCTCGGAAATGTATGAAAATGTGTTTCAACATTCTTGACATCATCCTGATCAAAACAGTCTATCAGACCCATGCCCTATTTTGCATGCTGGAGCCGTGACCCCACCCCCAAATATTCCATTGCGTCTATGCCGAGAGCAAAAGATATCTTTTCCTATAAAAGAATTCAACTTTCTACAGACCTTCTGTACACCATCACGATCACAAGACCTCCGAGTGCGGCACGGGTCGACGAGCGCCACGGGTCGACGCGCAGGGAGTGCGAGGGCCCGATATCACCGCTTGCGGTTTTAATTATTATTATTTTTTTTTTTATTATTATTCAGGCAAATGAATTGGCTTTTTGGGGGCTTTATCATATTCAAAAACTCATGAAACTTTGCACATGCGTCACACCTGGTGAAAATTTAAGTATTTTAATGGGCTCGGGCAAGGGCGCGCCCAAATGGCTCGCTAGCGCCCCCTAAACTGGAGCCCCACCGCTGTGTTACACGTACATGAATGAAACTTCATACACATGTATATCATGTCCAGGCGCACAAAAAATCCTCTTGGAGCCATGCCCTAAACCCAACAGGAAGTCCGCCATTTTGAATTACTTATGCAAATTTGGCGATTTGCAGCCCTCACACTTTTTCTAATAACTCAGAGGTTTTAGACGTTATCATCTTCATATTTGGTTTGTATAACCTACACCCCCAGGGGAATCTAAATCTCGAAAATGGTGAGTTTTTGCCAAGGGGGAGGGGTCCTTATGCCCCTTTGAACTTTGATCATTCGCCATGAAATTTTGATTGCCTCTCATTCATACCTACATGATCCAATGTGCATCAAACTTCTCCAGTAGGATAAGGGTGCCCCCCTGAACACATACATATGACAATATTTAATATCAGTCGCAGCGCCACCTAGTGGGAACAGGAAATGTCATATTTTACACTTGGAGGTCCAGCTCCAAGGTGGTTTAGCAGAACCATCTCAAATTTCACCTGGAAAGCCTTAAGAAGTTGGACTTACTGTGTTTTCAAAACTGTGACTTTTTGACAAAAGGGCGTGACCCTTATGGGACGGCAAAGTTCGATGATTCGCCATGAACACAAAAATAGCTGTAACTCCAAGCCAACTTGCCCAATCTGGCTCAAACTTCAGTGGTGTGATAAGCACCCTGTCCTGAACACACTCATATGCATAAAGTCCATAAACGTTAGAGCGCCGCCTAGTGGCAGCCCGGAATATCTTAAAATAGCAAGTTTTTTGAGTAGCCCCGGAGCTACGTTTTATCTACATGTATGAAAATGTACATGCTCGTGTAACATACTAAGACGTACAAAAAAGTCTCTTGGACCCCTACCCCAAACCCTACAGGAAGTCGGCCATCTTCAATTGAAGGTGTCAATTTTTGCGATTTCCACGCCTGCTATTTGAACGAACTTGTCCTAGGGCATTTCACCCACTGACACCAAATTGGCTCCAGATCATCTACACAAGTAGCCCATCAAAAGTTATTCATGGTTTTGTAGAATATTGAACGGTGTTTCCATGGCAACCCTCTGAATTTGGACTTTTTTCAATTTCAAATTCACAGAGATTCTAAACATCAGCCCCTGGGCTGTGCTTTCTCTGTGTATCTGAAAATGTGCCTGCTGATGTAAGATGCTAACGTCTACAAAAAAGTCTCTTGGACCGATAGCCGAAACACAACAGGAAGTCAGCCACGTTCACTTTAAAGTGTCATTTTTGCAGCATT
Organism: Archocentrus centrarchus; assembly: GCF_007364275.1. Taxonomy (NCBI): domain Eukaryota; kingdom Metazoa; phylum Chordata; class Actinopteri; order Cichliformes; family Cichlidae; genus Archocentrus; species Archocentrus centrarchus. The sequence continues at coordinate 27,752,898 of NC_044356.1, read as the reverse complement.
TTTCGCCTTTTTCAGGCCTTTTTGCCTCAACTCCTCCTAGGGCATTTGACCCAGTGACACCAAAATGGCTCCAGATCATCCACACAAGTAGCCCATCAAAAGATATTCATGGTTTTGTAGAATATTGAACGGTGTTGCCGTAGCAACCCTCTGAATTTGGACTTTTTTTCCATTTCAGGCCCAGATAGGTTCTAAACATCAGCCCCAGGGCAGTGCTTGGTCTGTGTACCTGAAATCGTGCATGCTGAAGTAACATCCTAACACGTACAAAAAAGTCTCTTGGACCGATAGCCGAAATCCAACAGGAAGCCTGACATGTTCTAATTAAGGTGTCATTTTTGCAGCATTTTTCACATTTTTCAGGCCTGCTATTTGAATCATCTTCTACTACAGCTTTTCATCCAGTCACACCAAAATGGCTCCAGATCATCTACACAAGTAGCCCATCAAAAGATATTCATGGTTTTGTAGAATATTGAACGGTGTTGCCGTAGCAACCCTCTAAATGTGGGATTTTACTCATATACCACAGTGCACCAAATTGTTACATCTCTGACATACATTGTCCGATGTGCCTCAAACTTCACAGGCTTAATGGGAGGGTAAGGGAGACTGGACACACCCCTCTATCAGCTTTGTTTCACACTCATAACGCCACCTAGTGGCAACAGGAAATCAGTAGGACACTGATACTCATCATCCTATGGTCATTACAGTTTCATTGATGGCTGCAGGCATTACATAGAGCATTGTGACATATTAATTAGTGGGCACTCACCGACGCCACCTAGTGGAAGCGGGAGATGATCGACGCGAAGTACGGCTAGCCTGCTGAGCTGTCAGCAGCCGGGTGAGCCAGCTACTCTCTCGTCTGCGAGAACCTCCGAGCGCGGTTCGGCTGGAGCGTGCCACGGGTCGACGCGCCGCTTGGCTGGAGCGCGCCAGGGGTCGACGCGCGCCGGGTGCGAGGGCCCGCTCATCGCCGCTTGCGGCTTTAATTATTATTTTTTTTTTAGGGCCCGAGCACGAACTGTGCGAAGGCCCTATTGTAATTGCTTCGTTTATTATTATTTTTTTTTTTTTTTTTTTTTTATTATTATTATTATTCAGGCAAATGAATTGGCTTTTTGGGGGCTTTATCATATTCAAAAACTCATGAACCTTTGCACATGCGTCACACCTGGTGAAAATTTAAGTATTTTAATGGGCTCGGGCAAGGGCGCGCCCAAATGGCTCGCTAGCGCCCCCTAAACTGGAGCCCCACCGCTGTGTTTCACGTACATGAATGAAACTTCATACACATGTATATCATGTCCAGGCGCACAAAAAATCCTCTTGGAGCCATGCCCTAAACCCAACAGGAAGTCCGCCATTTTGAATTAATTATGCAAATTTGGCGATTTGCAGCCCTCACACTTTTTCTAATAACTCAGAGGTTTTAGACCTTATCATCTTCATATTTGGTTTGTCTAACCTACACCCCCAGGGGAATCTAAATCTCGAAAATGGTGAGTTTTTGCCAAGGGGGAGGGGTCCTTATGCCCCTTTGAACTTTGATCATTCGCCATGAAATTTTGATTGCCTCTCATTCATACCTACATGATCCAATGTGCATCAAACTTCTCCAGTAGGATGAGGGTGCCCCCCTGAACACATACATATGACAATATTTAATATCAGTCGCAGCGCCACCTAGTGGGAACAGGAAATGTCATATTTTACACTTGGAGGTCCAGCTCCAAGGTGGTTTAGCAGAACCATCTCAAATTTCACCTGGAAAGCCTTAAGAAGTTGGACTTACTGTGTTTTCAAAACTGTGAGTTTTTGACAAAAGGGCGGGACCCTTATGGGACGGCAAAGTTCGATGATTCGCCATGAACACAAACACGGCTGTAACTCAAAGCCAACTTGCCCAATCTGGCTCAAACTTCAGTGGTGTGATAAGCATGCTGCCCTGAACACACTCATATGCATAAAGTCCATAAACGGTAGAGCGCCGCCTAGTGGCAGCTCGGAATATCTTAAAATAGCAAGTTTTTTGAGTAGCCCCGGAGCTACGTTTTATCTACATGTATGAAAATGTACAGGCTCATGTAACATACTAAGATGTACAAAAAAGTCTCTTGGACCCATACCCCAAACCCTACAGGAAGTCGGCCATCTTCAATTGAAGGTGTCAATTTTTGCGATTTCCACGCCTGCTATTTGAACGAACTCGTCCTAGGGCATTTCACCCACTGACACCAAATTGGCTCCAGATCATCTACACAAGTAGCCCATCAAATATTGTGGAAATCTTTACAAAATATTAAACGGCCTTGTCACACCAGGCCATTAAATTTGGCCTTTGTTTTTCTCCCTCACCACCAAAATTGTTTGTGCACTTGTTCGCACATGCTTTGTCTGATCAGGCTGAAAATTTAATCACTCATGTACACACCCAGGCTGAATCCATAACTACAGATTCAAGACTGTAGGCGCAATAGCGCCCCCTACAGAAGCAAATGAAAATTTGTATGACCGTCCACAGAATTAGTTTTGCTCTGAAATACATGAAATATCTTTCACCATTCCTTACAAAATCCTCATCTATTTGATAAGCCTCCTGCCCTGAACACATTGATATGCATAAAGTCCATAAACGTTAGAGCGCCCCCTACTGGCAGCTTTAAATATCATAATATACCATGTTTTTTAGCTAGCCCCTGAGTTACATTTTATCTACAGCTCTGAAATTTTGCACACTCATGTAACATCCTAAGACATACAAAAAAGTCTCTTGGAGCCATACTCCAAACCCTACAGGAAGTCCAGCATCTTCAATTGAAAGTGTCAATTTTTGCCATTTTCAGGCCTGCTATTTGAATGAACTCCTCCTAGGGCATTTCACCCAGTGAGACCAAATTGGCTCCACATCATCTAGACAAACAGCCCATCAAAAAAGTCAATCAGACCCATGCCCTATTTTGCATGCTGGAGCCGTGACCACACCCCCAAATATTCCATTGCGTCTATGCCGAGAGCAAAAGATACCTTTTCCTATAAAAGAATTCAACTTTCTAGAGACCCATCACGATCACAAAACCTCCGAGTGCGGCACGGGTCGACGAGCGCCACAGGTCGACGCGCGTGGAGTGCGAGGGCCCGATATCACCGCTTGCGGTTTTAATTTATTATTATTATTATTATTATTATTATTCAGGCAAATGAATTGGCTTTTTGGGGGCTTTATCATATTCAAAAACTCATGAAACTTGGCACATGCGTCACACCTGGTGAAAATTTAAGTATTTTAATGGGCTCGGGCAAGGGCGCGCCCAAATGGCTCGCTAGCGCCCCCTAAACTGGAGCCCCACCGCTGTGTTTCACGTACATGAATGAAACTTCATACACATGTATATCATGTCCACGCGCACAAAAAATCCTCTGGGAGCCATGCCCTAAACCCAACAGGAAGTCCGCCATTTTGAATTAATTATGCAAATTTGGCGATTTGCAGCCCTCACACTTTTTCTAATAACTCAGAGGTTTTAGACGTTATCATCTTCATATTTGGTTTGTCTAACCTACACCCCCAGGGGAATCTAAATCTCGAAAATGGTGAGTTTTTGCCAAGGGGGAGGGGTCCTTATGCCCCTTTGAACTTTGATCATTCGCCATGAAATTTTGATTGCCTCTCATTCATACCTACATGATCCAATGTGCATCAAACTTCTCCAGTAGGATGAGGGTGCCCCCCTGAACACATACATATGACAATATTTAATATCAGTCGCAGCGCCACCTAGTGGGAACAGGAAATGTCATATTTTACACTTGGAGGTCCAGCTCCAAGGTGGTTTAGCAGAACCATCTCAAATTTCACCTGGAAAGCCTTAAGAAGTTGGACTTACTGTGTTTTCAAAACTGTGAGTTTTTGACAAAAGGGCGTGACCCTTATGGGACGGCAAAGTTCGATGATTCGCCATGAACACAAAAATGGCTGTAACTCAAAGCCAACTTGCCCAATCTGGCTCAAACTTCAGTGGTGTGATAAGCATGCTGCCCTGAACACACTCATATGCATAAAGTCCATAAACGTTAGAGCGCCGCCTAGTGGCAGCTCGGAATATCTTAAAATAGCATGTTTTTTGAGTAGCCCCGGAGCTACGTTTTATCTACATGTATGAAAATGTACAGGCTCGTGTAACATACTAAGACGTACAAAAAAGTCTCTTGGACCCATACCCCAAACCCTACAGGAAGTCGGCCATCTTCAATTGAAGGTGTCAATTTTTGCGATTTCCACGCCTGCTATTTGAACGAACTCGTCCTAGGGCATTTCACCCACTGACACCAAATTGGCTCCAGATCATCTACACAAGTAGCCCATCAAATATTGTGGAAATCTTTACAAAATATTAAACGGCCTTGTCACACCAGGCCATTAAATTTGGCCTTTGTTTTTCTCCCTCACCACCAAAATTGTTTGTGCACTTGTTCGCACATGCTTTGTCTGATCAGGCTGAAAATTTAATCACTCATGTACACACCCAGGCTGAATCCATAACTACAGATTCAAGACTGTAGGCGCAATAGCGCCCCCTACAGAAGCAAATGAAAATTTGTATGACCGTCCACAGAATTAGTTTTGCTCTGAAATACATGAAATATCTTTCACCATTCCTTACAAAATCCTCATCTATTTGATAAGCCTCCTGCCCTGAACACATTGATATGCATAAAGTTCATAAACGTTAGAGCGCCCCCTACTGGCAGCTTTAAATATCATAATAAACCATGTTTTTTAGCTAGCCCCTGAGTTACATTTTATCTACAGCTCTGAAATTTTGCACACTCATGTAACATCCTAAGACATACAAAAAAGTCTCTTGGAGCCATACTCCAAACCCTACAGGAAGTCCAGCATCTTCAATTGAAAGTGTCAATTTTTGCCATTTTCAGGCCTGCTATTTGAATGAACTCCTCCTAGGGCATTTCACCCAGTGAGACCAAATTGGCTCCACATCATCTAGACAAACAGCCCATCAAAAAAGTCAATCAGACCCATGCCCTATTTTGCATGCCGGAGCCGTGACCACACCCCCAAATATTCCATTGCGTCTATGCCGACAGCAAAAGATACCTTTTCCTATAAAAGAATTCAACTTTCTAGAGACCCATCACGATCACAAAACCTCCGAGTGCGGCACGGGTCGACGAGCGCCACAGGTCGACGCGCGCGGAGTGCGAGGGCCCGATATCACCGCTTGCGGTTTTAATTTCCTTTGTTATTGTGCTTGGTGTGCAGGAAATGTGTGCTTTTGCATCTCGGTTTTTTATTATTATTCAGGAATAATGTTTCCACAGTAGATGGGCTTCACTGGTTTCTCTTTTTAGGGAGAGCTTCCCAGCCTTTGAGACCATCCTTTCACACAGAACAGAAGAAGCTGGTGTGACCAGGAAGTAAGAAAGGGAGAAAGAAAAGCACCTCTTGAATGATGTGGCACTATGTGTATTATATTTGAATAAACACTGAATAGGTGTGTTGTGATCGCTGCATCTTCAGCCAGTGACGTTGTTCGAGCTCACCTGTTTGCTTTTCGACACGTTGAACGTCGCTGGCTGCTAATCGCACATTTGGTCACCAATTTAAAGGTGGATGCATAATTTTATGTTTTAATTTAAATCTTACTTAGTGTCATCATGTTTTGTTGATCATAAAGTAGTTTATTAATACCCGGAATGCTCCGATGTCAACGCCGGATTGCCTGGCGACTGAGATCGGAGAGGTTAATTGGCTGTAACCTCATTATATTTTTTGGGCTATTGATGTGGTTTAAGCATCAACATTTTTCTTTTTCCATGCTCGTCCTACCTGCACAAGTTTCCTATATAATTGGAAAGAAATGGATGGATGGACATGCTGAAATTATTTTACCTTATTCGGTGGCACCAAATCAAAATATTCCCATACTTAGGAAAAATGAGATGGCTCTCTTATTGAAAGTTTGAAATTCACACAAATCAGCCGTCACTGACGCACAGCAGGTTTGGTACAAGACGTGAAACGGCGTTTCAGTGGTCTTAAATACTCTGAGTATCGCGCCAAAGTTTCAAAGCTCCGCCTGTGAAATCAAACCAGTCAGCTGATTCAGTCTGAATGAAGCAGTGAAGTGGTTCGAACGTCATCAGTGACGTCAACTGAAGCAAGCTCCGGCCCACTGCTTCACCATAACTACCCTGGCGAGTTTGAAGCGTGCTTCGAAGCCTCGGTGTTGGAGGTAACATCACTAGTGTAAACACCAGGAAAGCGGCTGGACCAGACGGTATTAGCGGACGTGTCCTTAAGACCTGCGCTGACCAGCTGGCACCTGTGTTTACAGTGATATTCAACCTCTCACTGAAACTGTGTGTGATTCCCACCTGCTTTAAAAAGTCCATCATAGTCCCTGTCCCAAAGAAACCACACCCCAGCAGCCCCAATGACTTCAGGCCCATAGCACTCACCTCTGTGGTGATGAAGTGTTTTGAGAGACTCATCAAGACATTCATCACCTCCTCACTGCCCACCACCCTCGACCCACTACAGTTTGCATACCGGCCAGACAGATCCACAGACGACGCCATATCCTTCCTCCTCCACAAGACCCTTTCACACATAGACACTGGTAAGGGGAACTATGTGAGAGTGCTGTTTGTAGATTACAGCTCAGCATTCAACACCATAGTTCCCTCCAGGCTGGTCTCTAAGCTGCTGGACCTGGGCCTGGGCCCATCCCTGTGCAGGTGGGTTCACAGCTTCCTGACCAGCAGACCACAGGTGGTACGAGTGGGTCACCTCACCTCATCCTCCCTCACCCTCAACACTGGATCCCCCCAAGGCTGTGTGCTCAGCCCTCTGCTGTACTCACTGTACACCCATGACTGCGAGGCCATGTCAGAGTCCAACGTCATCATCAAGTTTGCTGACGACACTGCTGTTGTGGGACTAATCTCTCACAATGAGGAGACAGCCTACAGGAGAGAGGTCTCCCGCCTGGAGAACTGGTGCCAGGAGAACCACCTCCTGCTCAACGTCAGCAAAACAAAGGAACTGATCGTGGACTTCAGCAGGAAGCAGCAGAGGGACTACCATCCACTTGTCATCAGTGGTGCTGAGGTGGAAAGAGTGGACACCTTCAAATACCTGGGAGTGACCATCTCACAGGACCTGTCCTGGACTCATCACATAAACATCACTGTGAAGAAGGCCAGACAGCGTCTCTACCTCCTCAGGCGGCTGAGAGACTTCAAGCTCCCACTCAAGGTGCTCAGGAACTTTTACACCTGCACCATCGAGAGCATCATGCGTGGGAGCATCACCACCTGGATGGGAAACTGCACCAAGCAGGACTTCATGGCCCTAAAAAGGGTGGTTCGTTCAGCTGAACGGACCATCAGAACCACCCTCCCCAACCTGCAGGACATTTACACCAAGCAGTGCAGGCTGAGGGCCATGAAGATCCTAAAACAGCCCAGCCACCCCGGACGCTCTCTCTTCTCCCTGCTCCCATCAGGCCGGCGTTACCGCTGCCTGAGGACTAAGACTGAAAGTTTGAAGAAGAGTTTTTACCCACAAGCCATCCGTCTGCTCAACTCTGAGCCCTAACTGGACCATTATTGCACAGTGTAAATATTATAATTTAAAAAGTGTGTATAGTATATAGAGTATAGTGTATAGTGTGAATTACTTTTTTTTATTTTTATTCTTCTTATTTATATGTGTGTGTATATAAGGTTGCAGGTACAAAATACATTTCACTGTGCATTGTACTGTGTATAACTGTGCATGTGACAAATAAACACTATCTTATCTTATCTTATCTTAAATAACATGCCCTGACAACAACAACAACAACAACAACATACAGAAATACTGTATTCAACAAGAAAACAACAAATAGTCCAATGTAAATAAGGCAAATAAACGATATTTGTGGCGTAAGAGGAGACTTGGGAGAATCCACATTTGAGAACAGCATAACACATTTTAGTAATGTGAAAACATCATTAAAAAGAAGCACTCCAAGAGTGCAAACCTCCATCAGAGCAGCTCTGCACACAATTTACTTTGTTTTCTTTGTTCTTTTTTAAACATGCTTTAACAAGTTTGTAGTGCAATAAAAAAAGAGATAAGGGCAGCATGACAGATGTTTACTTTGATTACACAAACATTATGTAGGAGCAGGTCATGGATAATAAATATTGATTTGTAAATAACTGGATATGAATAACTGGAGCTTATTATATAATATTATACTACAGTATATTTCTCACTAATTAGGCAACTCGTTTTCTTTCGTTTACCTTTTGTTTATAGACAGAATGACACACACACACACACACACACACACACACACACACACACACACACACACACACACACCTGCTACAAAACGCAAAACCTCCTTGGGGGGAGGTGACAACGATGTTTACAATGTCAGGGTTTCTCTCTGTGCTTCAGTTCACTGTCCGTGTGTCCGCTCTGAGCACCCCTAAAAAAAAAAAATGGTCTCAACTGGTCAGCGATACGTTCGCTAACACACACCTCTGTTAGGCTCTGAAGTGAAAAAGGATAAAACAACGAGCCTGGTCGGTGCTCACATACAGCCAGTGGCTGTTAGATTTTAACATGAATCTGGTGAAGGCCACTTTCACACTGTGGAAGAATCTCATGATTCATCATCATTCAGTGGAATGCTGTTTGGAGCACTTTGTATAAGAACTCTGAGCGTAACGTTTGCCTTCTGTGCTGAGGAAACATTTCACAATCACATGACTGGGTTTAAACAGAAACAAGCTTCATTTGCAAAAATATGAGGTACGTCAGGTTTGCCTGCTTTATTTTAGTAAATGTTTTTCAGTGGCTGGGAATAACTGATAGAGGAACACTGTGATTCCAGACCTAAAAAACATGGGTTGGAAAGTACTTCTCTACCTGGCTACACTGGAAACCCCCCAAGAACAGCCATGGCTCCCAGAGGTTAATTCAGCAGAGTAGCCACTCTGCAATCAATCGCTATGGTTGATACATGATCTGACAGAGTGGATATATTAATTATCCTATTATAACAGTAAGGCAGATTTGGAAGACAAATTTGTTTCCATCTCAGTCCTCATGTTCCCATTTGAAACGGCATCCATGTGAGCAGTAAGCACACTGCTAAATGGATTATTGAGTCTCCTCAAAACACCACATGCAAATTATTAATCTTTCCTTTAAAGGTCTTATTTTTGTACCATCACCTGCTCCATTTTTTCCCCTCAGTGTAGATGTTTTTAAAACTTTACCAAGAGGCAGGTGGATGCATAAAAACAGCCACAAACCTGCAGAAGCGGCCAAAGCCTTCAATCACAATTCTCATCTTCCTCTTCTGTCGTGGCTCTGACACAGCATACTTGACACTCACCACCACAGGTACACCAACAGAGAGGGCCACTAGTGTCTTCCATAACCGCCCTCTGCGTTTACCTTCCCTGGAAGAAGATTAAAAGACACACACCGTCTCACTGCATGCAGAGTTCAGCATGTACTGAAGCTCAGGTGCGACCCTCAGCTGTTTGGTACCTTAGCCAACTAAAAGATCGCCTTGCTGGGAGTGATGATGAGCCAGGATGTGGAGCTCTTCGGAGGAGAGCCAGGTGATGCAGGCACAATTTAAACTGTGGAAAAACAAAGAAGCGCGTGAGAGACCCCCTACAGCATGAACCAGCCACCCTCAGTTATGTAACAAGGTTCAGTGTGGGCCCAAAGATCAGGCTCAGACCGTGTGTTTTGAGTGAGTTTGCGAATTTGCAAGAGAACTTACACACGTGTGAGAGAGAGTGTGAGAGAGAGAGAGAGTGAGTGAGTGAGTGAGTGAGTGAGTGAGAGAGAGAGAGAGAGAGAGAGAGAGAGAGAGAGTGAGAGAGAGAGAGAGAGAGACAGAGTGAGTGAGAGAGAGAGAGAGAGAGAGAGAGAGAGAGAGAGAGAGAGAGTGAGTGAGTGAGAGAGAGAGAGAGAGAGAGTGAGTGAGTGAGTGTGATAGGAGGCGAGGACGTCTAGTTCAAGGCGAACACAAACAGCTACGCTGAAATTTTGTTTTCTTTGTTGGAACAAACTGTTTGCAGTGCAGATAAACGGGTTTGCAGATGGCAGCGATATCAGGGCTCATAAACCGCTGAGGAGACGCTACGATGCGCTCCTGCAGCAGCGCGCTGCACACTCACCGACTCACACACCAGCTGGAAAGTTTGCTTGCCTTCCTATCACGTGTTAAAATAAGTTAAAAATAGTATGATGAGCAGCATGTTTGTTTATGTTTTTTTTTTTTGTTGTTTCTAATGGAGCTTTGAGAAATTGTTTTCAGTATCACATATGTCCAAATGCTAATGCAAAGCGGCTAATTATGGCTGGCTAACAATCAACTTGCTAACTGAAAAAGGCGTTTCAACCGAGTCAGAAATGAGATTTATTTACCGCTTTGTAGGTCTCCACCGTCATGTTTCCGGGTTATTAAAACAGGCCCGCTCCAAGAGCTGTATTAATGTCCAAGAGAGATTTCCTCTCCAGAAGGTGCCCACAAACTCGTCACCTTCCTCCGTTAGTAATTAATCAGCTGCTAGCACCACACTGGCTCACCGTTCTTCACGCCAAAGAGTAACAATTCGAAAGGATACACCCCCGCTCACTTCCGCTTCCGTTTATCAGGGAACGCAAAAAAAGCTTTTTTATTTACTACTCCTTCACCTCCGTTTCGCAGTTGTTTGAATGTTTTACGCGTTTTTGAAGCAAATAAAAGCTACAAGTGAAAAAGCCCAAGTGTAACGTAGTGTCATTAAATAAATGAACACATTTCTGCCTCACATGATCAATTCATTCATTTATTCAAACACGTTTTTATTTTCTTCTCCAGAAAATGTTTCTCATGCTTTTTTTTTGTGATTGCCTTAAATTCTCTTCTATTTATTGTTAGATAAATAAAAGTAGTCATATATTCCTATCTGATGTAATACTTCCAGAAAAAGCGTCAGTCAAAGGGCCCCCCACTTCACAGAAAATGTGGTTTCTGCACACATTGTACATCACATTTGAATCAGAGTTGGTCTCCAGAAGAACGGTCACCTTTGCGCCATTTGCACAGCTTGTGAAGGAAACTCATGATGGACATAATGTGTGGATCAATGGTGAATTTCTTGCAATAATGCAGCTATCTCCCTCTTTTGTGTGTGTGTAGTTTTAGTTTTAATAAATGTAATTTCATGAATATTTAGGCCAATTTTATGAATATTATAAATGTATTCAAAGACTGATGACTAACTTAGCCACGGAGAAAAAAACGTAATTTTATTAACCACTATCAGACATGTTTCCTAAAAATGTATATATTTAATAAGAATAAATATTTTTATTTCATCAGTGATAGAACACAATACAAAATGTATTTAAATGCCAGATGCTAACGTAAATTGCTTCAAAATACTGTAAGATATTTTACTTTCTTACTTTTTAAGGTAAAGTACATGTGGTACTGCAAGCGCGCTTCTCGGGCTTTTATTGTGAAATGTAAGAGCGGAGGCATTTTTTTTTTGCACATGCGTGGCTCTACTATTGGAATCAGGCAGTGATTTCTCTTGGTCGGTGGGTGGGAGCAACTCTCTGGCAGGAGGTGCCTCAACTCAGCGTCATTGATCATATGTATGGAGTGGTGTGAGGCAAACGTCCTTGTCCCTTAAGGTTATAAATCAGCCCCTCCTCTCTCTGCTTACTGGGCCCTGTGGATTTATTTATGGAAAGAAGAAAAAATCAAATAACACGCTTGCATGGGTTGAGCGGATTTTGTAATAATAGCTTTGTTTGTATTTACTTTCAAAATATGTAGCCATATAAAGTGTCATACTTGTGTGAGCCTGTCTCAATGGATCAGTGAAAGATTTAGAGGGCAAAAGCGGAAACCTTTTCCTTCAAAGTAAAGGTGTTAAAATTGCACGTTAAAGAGTACTCGAAATAACCAACGTTGGTATTCAGATAAAGGGACGATGTATAATAAGCCACAGAGCGATATCTAATAGCTCACAGGGATTTTATTTTGAAACCTGAGTAGAAACCGCGTTCAGAGACGATCTGGGCAAGATTTTCATTTCCTGTTAATCGCAGCGCGCAGAAACCGGCTGCGAGTCAGCCTGGCGCGCCACAGAGGGCGCTCGCAAGACAGTCCTTAAAGATGAACGGAGCTTACGGTCTAAAATGCTTATTTTACAACTGCTTCTAGAGAACCCACACATTTTATTTAGTTTTATAGCCTGAAATAAAACAACACCAATGTCCTTTACATCATCATACACTTCCTAGATGACTCAAAGAAGTGTACTTACTGTGGAGACTACTATGAGAAGGTTGCTGCTCGCTTCATGCCTGAAATCAAAATGGCGGATGCCGTAAAGCGTCTCATTGTGCCGTCAGATATTTTACGACAATGGAACATCGTAAAATATATATTTTTTAAAATAACTACATCTATTGTCTCACCTTCGTCTATCAAAACATAATGAAAATAGCCAGAATAAAAATGTTACCTGACGGTAAACATTTCTTTCCTCCATTGGGACCTATTCACTCCGGACTAGCTCGGGAGCGCCCCCTAAGAACACGGAGTTCCACAAAGTGGGAGTTCTCGGCGATACTAGAGGCTCTCTGGTGTTTTTCCGGATGCTGTAGCGACCCGTGTCGCTGCAGTGTTGCGCTTTCCTGTTTACGGGCGGGAAGAGCGAACGTAGCTGACTGTGGGGTTGCTGTGTTTAAACCCGCAGCACTTTTGTTTTAATTCCCCCTCCACGCTGATGCTCTGCGCGCTTTAATGATACACGGGGCGTTGAGAGGTCGAGTGGATATCCTTTAAGTTGACCGCAGCCGAAAAGTAAGGAGATTTGGAGAGTGTGGGGCAGATGGAGGATCCTCCTGCGGATTCTGGCGGCGGTGGTGCAGCTGCAGAGGGCCCCGCGGTGCAGGTGGCGGATATCTGCTGGCCAGCCGGGGCTCTCCCTGTACGGCTTATAGAGTGGAAAGTCAAAGCAGGCTCTCTTGTTAACGTGGACTCTGTGCTAGCAGTGTGCGCTCCTGTACTCCAGGAGAAAGGGGCTGATGTTGCCAGGCTGCCGGAGAGGAAGGTGAAATCGGACCGAGCTGGAATAGTGAAGGAGCTGTGCATTCAGCTCGGACAAGTCATATCTCCCGGGTGAGTCGCTCTGTCTGCTGTAGCTGGTTAATGTTAGCTGACCCGTCCCCTGCTTGTGCCCGCTTAGTTTTGCTGCAGCCGTCTTCAGTTAGCTAACAAGCTAACACTGTGAACCTGACGTTAGCGTGTTTGCTAGCCACGCTCAGAGCACCGCAGCAGCGCGTTTGCTGCTTCCAGAGTCAAGCAACCAAAATAAATAAGCAGACGTTTCAAAATAAAAGTGTCATATTCTAAAATATCATGTTATTGAACTTTTTAAGGAGCGGGAATGTGTAGCGGAAGAAAAAGTTAACTAACACGGTTATTTATTGAGTAAGAACTTTGATTAACATGCAGTAACGCTTCAAGTTCAAAGTGTGCGCTTTTGTTTTGAAGGCGTAACCACGTGGTTGACGCTCATGTGGTATTTGCGGTGCAGGTTGACAGGGAGGAGAGTGGCCGCAGGGAGCCGTTATCCCCGTGAACCTGAACCAAATATATAGTATTAAATAAAACGCTGAATCTAAATATTTTTTCTTTTTTTTTCTATTCCAGGGGTGTCATCCTCAAAATAGAAGAATGCAGCCATCCCATAGTCATGAAAGGTTTATGTGCCGAATGTGGTCAAGATCTGACTCAGTAAGGACACACGGTTTTCTTTTTTTCTTTTCTTTTTAACTTATATCTTAGAATTTTCCTGATCTGTCCAGGTACCCCCCCCCCCCCCCCCCCCCCCAAAACTTTATCCCTTTTTTATTATATAGATATATCTAAACAATAAATCACACTAAAAAGAAACAGCAAACCTCTCCTTCTGTTAATGCATGGCAGTCCATAGACTCTTGGGGTGATGTCACAGTTATGTCACTGCAGTTGTGTTCAGGCTCTGGTGGCCGGAGAAAAAGGGGAAAAGTGAACGAAAACCAACAAAATCTTAGGAATAAGTAAATGAAAGAAATTCCGCGTCACTGTCATCAAAATAAAATTGTAAATCTAAATAAAGGATCGCTGTGACATTTACAAAGCGCTGTTGTCAACAATGTGCTTTGAAGCAAAAAGCCAGCGTTTGAAGCCTTTAAATGAACGATTGAACTCAAACTTAGCCAAGCATTTGAACCATGTGATATCATTGTTATTACAACATGATGACAGAGGATGTCTAACCAGGGAGGCATCCATGGATCCAGAGTCCAGACTTTGTTTGCTCATTGTTCAGTCACTGTATGGAAGCTCCATAGGGCCCACATCATGTCTTTACTCTTTGGGTAAAGGCAGTATGTCTTTCTGTCTGTTTTCCTAACTGTTTATCTGCAAGGGCTGTCGAGTTGGTCCAGCCTGTCATAAGAGTGAGAGGTGGGGTAAACCATAGACGGGTTGCTAGTCCATCACAGGGCTAACAAATGAGCTACAATCTCTTAACACGAAAGTCGCTCTGCTGACTTTCTAACGACTTCCTGTTAGAGCCAAAGCTTTCACAAAGTTCAAAAAGGGTCCCCAGAGCTTTCCAAATATTTTTTAGCATATATATTCCTCTTATCTCTTACCCCTGAGCCATCCGCCGCTGATGGTTGCTCCTTTCTGAGCCTGGTTCTGCCAAAGGTCTCTCCTCGTTAAAATGGAGTTAGAAGCAGTATTCTGATTGTTGGGGTTCTCTCTCTAATATTGTAGAGACTATAATTTACTATTTAAAGTGCTTAGATCGCTGCTGTTATGATCCATGACGTTATATAAATCAAATTGAATTGATTTGTTTTTCTTTCTTGTGGAAGGGTTTGACAGTATTTGTCGTACTCTGTGTAACATTTGATCTATGAGTGACCATGATGTCATTTTTGTATTTTTATTTTTTTTTACATATAAAACAAAAAACAGGTTATTTAATGTTTGTTTTATAATTTAATGTTTTTTAATGTTTGTCTTATAATTCTGCCCTTCTGGAGACAAGCCAGTTAGAAATAGATTTGGGCCTGGTGGGACTTCTCACTCTGACCTTTTTCCAAAGTGTTTTATTCTTTCTGTGCATTAATATTTATGTTTTTGATACAATGAGGCTGGGGTCACATATGATGGCATTAACCACTTATATTTAATATCTGACTTAGTTTTGGTCACTTCTTAGAGACGTGCTTACTTGCTGGTAAACACTCCTATATGAGTAGTAAAGAGGTTCATGCAGTCAGTGTCATGCACACGCCTGGTATAATCATGATTCAGAGGACATTTTGGAGCTTCATAGTTTTGAGGCTCATACTTTTACTGAAATTAAACACCGACTGGAGGCGACCAGGATTAGTGGTATAGTCTGTTTCATGTATTGTCATCAGATGGCGCCAGAGATCATACACTGAGTGCAGAGCTGCAGCTCTGGTCGAGCGCTCGCACTCTGCAATGTTCCTGGCATCACTTTGATAAAACAAGAACATTTATAGCTGTCAGTGAGACTCCAGAACACACTGATTTTTAAATGGACCCACAGAGCCTGCGTTTCATTATCATTTTCATTATTGTTGTTGTTGTGAGGTAAAAGTATGGCTGTTTTTTTTTTTTTTGTTTTGTTTTGTTTTTTGAAGGTATTGCTTCAAAAGTGTGTAACAGTCAGATGCTGCATTTGCACGATGTAGCACAGAATCACCTGAGCAGGTCTCACTTTTGCATGTCTTGACGACACATTCGTGAAGCCGCTTGAAACTGCTTACCGTCACCTTGGAACTGGAGTAAATTCTGAGCTCAGTGCGAACTCGACTGCTGTCAAGTGGAGCAATTTCAAATTTGCATGTTTGTGAAAGCTCCCTTTTTTCTTCCCGGGCACAATATGTTCAAGGACCTGAGAGATACACAAAACGTGCAACGCCCACTCTGTTTTTTTCCTTCTCAGGCTCCAGAGCACAAATGGGAACCAGCAAACTCCCATCTCCACAGCAACAGTCTCCATGGTGCATAGTGTCCCCGAGCTGATGGTGAGCTCTGAGGTGAGTCATATGATGGAGATACGTGGAGGACTGGACTAACAGGGCAGATATACCTCACATTTATTCGTGTGTGTGTGTGTGGATTGTTTAAAATTGAATAATCGTTTAAAGGTAGGTGAACAGGTGTTTGCAAACTTGCAGTAAACATTAAATAAAGTCCTGTGAAAGAGTTTTTACAGGATTCTTTGCAGTCCTGTGGAAAAACTAAGTGCACCCCATGATTCAGAAGTTTATAGAAACAGCTTTAGCAATAATAACTTGAAGGTGCACTTAGTTTTTCACAGGACAGCGCAGTCCTGCTGTAATTTATGGCAGTGTTAGCTTTTATTTTCTCTTAGAGAGCAGCAAGCAGTTAAAGAGAAGTTGACAGTCTTTCAGCTGTGTCATCTCACTTCATCACTGTTTGTTCTTATGTCACAAACTGCTGCAAACAAACCAAGAAATCTTTGGCATTACCTACGGTGTGCTCACGTTTTCTAATTTTCCACTTGAATCGCTCCCAACAGCAAGCAGAACAGCTGGGCAGAGAAGACCAGCAGAGACTCCACCGGAACAAAAAGCTGGTCCTCATGGTGGATCTGGACCAGACGCTGATTCACACCACTGAACAGCACTGCCAGCGTATGTCCAACAAGGTAGCAGTCCCTCACATAGCTTTCACTGTCAGCAGGGCTTTTCTTCTATCTGTTTTGAAACGTTTGTACAACTTAGCTTTGGCTGAACAGCCTCCGCTGTAACTACGAGATAATCTTAAAGGATATCGATAAATGCTAAAATGTTTTCCCAAAATTGTGCTAAATAAGAGTCAGAGCAATCTGTAATGTAGCTACGCACAGAAACGCACGCTAAGTCAGTCATATTGTCTTGATTTTGGTGTTCACCTTTAAGACCTTCATAGGTCCTCGTTTGCCTTTAAAAACCAGATCGGGGGTTAATTTCTTTCAAACCATTTCCAGTTTGTCACCACTGATGATTTTATTCAGAATCTTTAAGCGTGGATGCTGAGACTCAATTCTGCAGTTTCTTTCTGGCATTTCCTGAAACTCTTGTTGTGTCCTTCAGGGAATTTTCCATTTCCAGCTCGGCCGAGGAGAGCCTATGCTTCACACGCGACTCCGTCCACACTGCAAGGAGTTCTTGGAGAAAATCGCCAAACTCTACGAGCTGCACGTCTTCACATTTGGGAGCCGCCTTTATGCACACACCATTGCTGGTAATGAGCTTATTATTTTACAAGTTGCAGCTCCTTCTTTCTCTTTTAAGTTCAGATATGTTTTGAGTCACTGTATCCTTTAGGTTTTAAATTCTGACAGTTTGGGAAACTTTTCAACTTGTACTTCCTGTCTGTGTCCATAAGAGGGAAGTGTCTCCTCATGCTTTGTGTTCTAGCTTGATGTTTTGTTGGATCACTTATTTATCTGCAAGCTGCACTTGTGCTGAACTTTAAAATGCTCACTAAAGCCATGCAATGTCTCAGATTTTTGGCAGGCTGCCTGACAGGTTTGCAGGTATTTGCTTTGTACAGCACTCAGCTGCTCACAGTAAACCTGCTTTCCTTCTAAATGAAAATATTTCTCAGCTTTCTGATTCAAGGTTGTGTCATATTAATGTGTTAGTAGTGTGTTTATGCAGCTTTTGGTAGTCAGGATGCAGTCTTTCATCAGACAGTAAATATAGGGGCAGCCTGAGTCCACTGCTGTTCTGCCTCCACATGATGAATGTTTAATGCATTTTGAATTGGTTATTACTGCTGACCCTGATGCAGCGAGTCAGCATGTTTGAGATCAGCGCTCCCACTATTGACAGCTGCTGTTGTGGTTATAGCATCCCGTACAGTGGCCGCCTTGTTTCGTAGCAGTAGAGCGCCATATACAGTTTCTTTACAGACTTTTATTTTATTTTGAAATACAGTAAAAATGCCAGAGAACGTGTGATAGATTGCATTCAAGAGCACCTAAGAAAAGGTCAATAAACCTGTCAGTTTAAGAGAAATATCCACTGTTGCCTTGAAGAATGGAATGGATTTTCAAATTTGCGTATTTTTCTTTGTTCCCTTTGTAGGTTTCCTGGATCCTGAAAAGAAGCTTTTCTCTCATCGAATCCTTTCTAGAGACGAATGCATCGATCCATTCTCAAAGACAGGGAATCTTAGGTAGGGATTGCTTACCTAAGGCTAAATCAGCCTAGCCTTCTGGCTAGACCTTACTGTACAGAGGTTTGTTTTAAAACAAAAAAAGAAAGTCTTGGAGTGCATGGAGGGCAGGCTTTACAAACAGAGCAGAGCACACAGTGAGACATGGTGAAACAGAGAGCAAAGGAGAGGAGTGAAATTAGCGTGGCAAGAAAATAAGTAGACACAGTGAGACATGAAATAAGTGTATGTAAACTGAGGAAATAACAAATGAAATATTTTGTTTGTTTTTCTTTTTTTTTAAACAAACAAAACAAAGGATCCTGTGATAAACAAGCAGTTGGCAGCTGAAATCCAAATAATTTCTTTAGCGTCAATATCCATTTGTAGCATGTCTTTGTTGTCATTGTTGGTACATGAGCAGAAATGGTAGAACTCTATTGTTCTTTCTCAATGTCACTTATGAATGGTTGTCAGTGATTCCAGCGCCTCTTCTTGCAAACAAAAAAGCGGAAGATTGATATAAGAAATCGATGTTCCTCTTATTATTTATCTGTCACCAGAGCAACACTACTAGATTTAATGAGTTGCCCATATTTCAGCATCTGTCATGATGCTCAGCAGGTTTACTGGTATTTTTTGCATTGTGGGTTTTTTTTTTCCCCCTCGTCAGGAACCTTTTCCCTTGTGGAGATTCGATGGTCTGTATCATCGACGACCGAGAGGATGTGTGGAAGTTCGCACCCAACCTCATCACTGTGAAGAAATACATTTACTTCCAGGGCACAGGAGACATTAATGCTCCCCCAGGATCGCGGGAAGCTCAAATGGCCAGGAAAGGTACGCTTCACCCCCACTCAAGTGTGATAATTTGATGTGTTCGTAGAAAAAATCTGGAACAGGAATTCCTTTTATGCAAGTGAACTCCCTGTGTTGCTTGGAAAGGTTTAATTGGAAAACACACAGTTTCATGCTCTCCACCTTTGCATTATTGCAGTCAGAAATTTGTGCAGTGGTGAGGGTAACGTTTTTGGCTTAAATGTCTGTTTCAGTCTGGACATTCATGTTCTAAACAAAACTTGAGGAACTGTAAATATCTCGCGCAATGAACAAATAAACAAGAACCTTCACAAGCATAGACAGTATACAAGATGGACGAAGTGTCCATGACCTCAGCCTCTGGTTTGTTCTGACTGTGAAACTGTAAGCTCATTGGCTAATAACTTGTCAATAACAAGGCAAACCCAAAATGAATGTCTGAGCCCATAAAGTCAACAGGAAAGTGTTTACAAAGGTTAGGGCCATTTTCCCAGCAACTTCTATCGGACCACAGCTATGGCCCTCTGGTGGCCATTAAAAACAGTGCAGGTTTAATTCGATTCTGTGTTGGCTTCATTTTTAAGACCAAGAACTTGTGTCCATCTTTCATACTGCCTATGCCCAAAACTAATGACAATTACATCAGCTGAGTTTTTTTTTTTTTTTTTATTTCAAAAAGATCTAGCATGCTATCATGCCAAACTAGCATGGCAACAGTAGTTAACATCATTACAGGTGTTTTTCAAATAATCGATGAATGCAAATATTGAAATATTATTTTTGTAAATTTGTGAAGTTTTAACACATGTAGAGAATAACTTAAGCTGGACTCAGATCAGAGTCCAGGCAATTTATAGCCTGGCCGATATTATCGTCAGATTTTAGCCATTTGCTGATCTATCAGTATCAGCATTTCTAATGGCTGAAAGTTTTAAAATTAAAAAGTGATAAGAGCTGGAAGAAACACCCTTCAACTATGTAATGAGTGTTGATGTTGCATAGTTTGTCCACCAGAGGGCACTCAGCAACTTCCCTGTTGGTAACAGATGTGAAAGGCTGCTATGACAACAATCAGCTGATCCGAGCAGAGTTGGGCAGAGCATGAGTGGGTAAATTTAAAAAAAAAAAACAAAAAAACCTACACATAACAAATGTTTGGGAAGTCTGTGTTTGGTGTGTCTGACAGGTGAGAGAAAAATATTTTCCAATATATCGTAATCTAATTTTTTTCCTAACCCAGATAACCAGGGCTAGCAGGGCTGGCATCCTGAGTTCATTAAAGAAATTTTGAGCATCAAACACTTAATTTCTTCTATCCTATTGAGCTGAATTTTTATTCACCAGTTTTCATCTTTTTTTTCCTCCAGTTTTATATTCATGAAAAAAATCAGGGACCAGGTGATGGTTCAAAATATAAAGCAATATAGTGCACAAGGCTCTGAGGCATTCTGTATTGCTTTCAAATATTTATTCTCCTGTAGATCAACTTTTCTGCTATTATATTATCCCATGCATGCCTAAATGACACATCACTAAAATAAAGAAAATCAAATAAAAATGGAGGAGGGGAGCTGTGCAGGTTATATCACGGGGGAGTCCAGTTATGTTGCTTGCTCTTACCGCGCAATTATCAACTATTCTAAGCTTGAAATGCGTCACAAAATGTCAGAATAATTTGTTCTTTGTAGTGGGGAATATATCAAACACTGTGGGAAAATTTGCTTGACCACTGTTCAGTTTGCTGCATTCTCTTTCTGAGGGCTGATGCACGCTGGCCTGCCACCTCTGATTATTTCACTGCCCTCTCTTGTCCATCCAGCCCTGCAGTTCACAGCGATGCAGCACGCTGATTTGACAGTAGATCTTGCTACTTTCTTTCTTATTAAAAATGATAAACTACTTTGCATGGAAAAGCATGGGTCTAATTTGTTAAGTTTGACTCTCAGTATCAGTGTGATCTTTTTATTTATTTATTTAATTCTGTGTTGCTGATAGGTTATTGCTTGAAAATTGTATTTCACGCTCAAAAAGAGTTACTTGCACTGGAGTGACTGAGTGTACCCAGAGAAATTCAGTTTGCCTTAGAGGAAGATTCTGCTCCAAGAAGTGTTTGCCAAAAGTGGCAGTCAGAACAGCTCCTACTGAGCGAGTGTGAAATGTCAGGAGGGTTATTAGTGAGAGGTGTAATTGGAGGGCAACAGACCTTCCAGAATTTATTAATATAAAGCATGTAATCATCAACGCTAATAAAGTTATGTGGTTCCAAATAAAAAAAGGAAAAATAAAGTAGGGGATAGAGCATGAAATGGTGCAGAGAGCGTTGCCTGCATAGAGGTTTGAAAAGTGCAGCCATACCTCCTGACTTTTGGCTCGCCTAACTCTGTTAGGAGAAGCTAACATGTATGTCATAACTTTAGCCTGGTGGACAATCTGCAAAGAATAATCAAATAGCTGTCAATCAATATTGAATAGTATTTTTGCTCAAAATGCCCGCCCCTCCTGTTTAACTATATTAAAAGCTAGATCAGCTAATGAAATGCTTTTGATGTTATAGCTGCATAAAGGAAGGACCAGTGTTTTCAGCTAAGCTCTAAATTGTTCCACTGATGTTGCAGACACAGTCTAGACATCATCCTATCCTGAAGTACAGTCATAATGGACACAGTGAAAACACTTTCTTTCTGTATACATGCTTTTAAGGATTTAATAAGATTATAGATATAGATGTATTGAGTTTATTGGTGTAAGTATTCCATTACCAGTACTGGTACTCTAGTACCAATACACAACCTCTGTTAAGCACATCAGATAATCCTTGATGACCACTGGCAACAAGACTCTAACTCACCTTTTTAATCATTATTGTGATTTTTGGGAATAAGTAGCTGATCTCACTGTAGCCACACCTCCTGATTATAATTAATGTATCCCTAGAATACTGTTAAACTTCCGTGTCTTTCTCCAGCAGGAGGCTCCTCAAGTCGGCCAGCAGAGAGCACAGAACAAATAGGGACGCTTGGTGCCGATGAGCAAAATAATGGCCTCAGGAAAAGGGCGAAGGATAATAATGTTTCTGGAAAGCAAGAGTCCACAACACCTCAGTCTTCTCAGAGCGTACCAGCAAATGAACGGACACACCCAACAGTGAATGAGGAGGCGGAATCAGGACAAAGTAAAGGGTCAGAGACCGAGACAAAGCCTGGGGTAGGATCCAAGGAAACCCAGGCAGATGACAGTATAAATGTTAAGGAAGATGATACAAACAGGACACGAGAGGCACAGGAAGGTGCTAATTCATCAGCATCAAGACCCGAGTCCAATAACCTAGACTTTGACCTTTCCAGTGACAGTGACAGTGACTCCATTACAGAAAAGCCTCCCTCATCAGAGAGCGATAGTGAAAGTACATCTGGCCAGACAAAGGAATCTGGACAAGAAGGAGCCACACAAGAGCACACTTGTGAGGATGGGGCAAAGGAAGAGGACAGTAAAGGTAGAGGTGAAGGTGAAGGTGAAAGCAGTTCTGACTTAGCAGAACCTTCAGGAGTTCTTCTACCTGACCCTGAGCTCGGAAATGGTTGCTCAGACAGGAGAGAGCCAGAAACAGAGTCCCAGAATAGTGAACAATCTGGGGTTACCATGGGTGAGGAGCTGCTGGACCAGAGTATGGAAGATGATGATGAGGAGGAGGAAGAAGAAGCAGATAATGACCAGGATGATCACCTCATCTACCTAGAGGAGGTGCTCGAAAGGATCCATGCAGAGTATTACGCCCGCTATGAGGCATACTTGAGGAAGGATGCCTCCGAAATGCCGGACATTCGCAAGATTGTCCCAGAGCTGAAGGGCAAGACACTGGAGGGAACGATGATAGTGTTCAGTGGTCTATACCCCACCAACTACCCCATGGAGAGGACCCGTGAGTACTACCATGCTAAAGCGCTGGGGGCCAAGATTGGCAAGAATCTGATTCTTAGTCCCCAAAATCCCAATCGGACGACGCACCTCATCGCAGCAAGAGCTGGTATGTAAACATGCCTGCTAGTAAGTACAGTGTGTAGGCTTTACTGGCACCTATTGGTAAGGTTGCATATTATATATATTGTGTATAAAAGATAAATGTAGCTGTAAGTGTGAAGCAGAAGCCCCTCAAACCTGAAATGCATCATGGCCAGCAGGGCCATTCAGTTGTATATAATTGTATACAATTGTATATAAATCTATAAGAAAAAAGACCTGCTTTTCAGTTGATTTATTCAAACAGACATAGATGGCCCATTTTACTCCTTTAAAACCATCTGTGCTGAGTCTTGTCCTGTCGAGGATTCCAATGTTCAGATTTTGGACTGAGAAGACAAATGGTTTGAAAGACGAGTAAAAGAAGCCATCTATGTCCGCTGTGAACGATCATTGAATACAGGTGGCTGCTTATGGCACCAGCTGTCCGCCAACTACAATGCATCCCCAACCAGGCACCTCAACCCCCACTCACACCTTACTTCAGGTGACCTCAATAGATAGCATGATAGGCTGAAGCAAAGTCTCACAGTGGTTTTACACAAAACCCCTGATGGTAATGACCCACATGCACATCATTCTTATCGGGTCAGTGACCACCTCCAAAGGGGACAACCCCCACTAGGGTTTAAATACCCGGGACTCTCCACCATTTGGTTTTAGAACTGAAGAAGCCTCTTGGATGAGAGGTGAAATGCCTTAAAAACCTTCAAGTCCAGTCCCCTTTTTTCAAACTCTTAAGAGTACCATAAAAACCTCTAACATAGTCAAATTTGACAGTTCATTGATCTTACTTACTTTTACTATTTTCAGGCCTTTCCTAAGAGTGGATTTCAAGTGCTGAAAGTAAGCACGACCTTTCCCCCTTTTTCTGACCTGTTCTTTTGATTAAAAAATAGTCAAGATATTTTTTTTTGTTTTGTTTTGTTTTTTGAGTATCAGTGTGCTGGAACTATGGATGATTAATGCAAATCATGGTTTGCTTATGGTGCTTGGATTTAAGAAGGCTCATGAAAGGCTTGCTTAATGTCAGTAAATAATGTCTGTGTAGATGCTCAGTCATCCAGGTCATAGTAGTCTCTGGAGCTTGAAAAAGGGCACCCTTTTTCAAGCTCCAGAGAATATCAGTGAATATAGCGTCCTTACAGTGAATGTATCTTGGAGTTCAGACATACAGTTAAGCTGTGTGCTAGTGCGATGAGTTCTGGTTAAACATATGAATATGTTTAAAGGTTCTCCCAAAGTTTAAGAACTTCAAATTAGATGTTTTCATTTGTAAGATAAATATAATACAGGCCTGTTCTTCATGACACTGAAAATGTCAGATCCCCTTTTGCCCTGCGTTTGACACTGTAGATTCATGCCCTCTATTGCCACCAATCAAGTTTACCCTCCACAAACAAGCACAGGAAGTGGTACGTTGCCTTGGGATGCAGCCCTGCTGAGAGCAGCACTTGGCAATCAGTCACCTCATACATCATCAGGATAGGAAAAAACCAGCCTGAGATGGAATATATGCAGTAGGATACTTACTCTGGAAATAACTTTTGAAAATACCCGCTGTTCTGGCTGACCAACAAATTGGGCAGCCATTTATGAGACACATCTCACTAGGGATACTGATTAAATAATCATAACCATGCCCATTTGACAACATGGGGTACAGCTGTAAGATATTCATGTCCACCACGTTCTCCTCCATTAAACCTGGCCATCAGGGCTCTTTGTTCATTGCATGTCTCCTAACACAAACACACATAGACACTTCAGGTTAATTTTGTTTGTTGGTTCCTGTTCAAACTGTCAAGGTTATATGACAAAAAAATTCAGCATATATCAGAAAAATAAAACTGCCAGATCAATCATTTTAAAAAATTTGTTTTTGCGTCTAACCAAAAGTAATCACAAAAAAAAAAAAAAAAATAGCCACATGTATTTAAAGTGGACATGGCAACAGTGTGACTCTAGCCCTGGTGCTGTCTGCCATTCCAGCTTTGCTCTGTGCTGAAATATCTCAACAGCTTTTGAGTAGATTGACATGAATTTTTTTAAACAAACATTAATGGTCCTCAGATAATGAATTCTAATGCATAAATATGTTTTAGATTGCCATAATTTTGGTTTATAAACCATTCTTGGCAACCTTAGTTGTTCTTGTTTAGTGGTAACTGTCAAATGCAAGTGTGCTAGAAAGCAAAATTGAAAATGCTGAAGAGGATCGTTGTCACTGATATCAGTTGAAGCCAAGAGGAGAGCTGTCTGAATCAGTGTTTAGAGCAGACTGAAGCCTGAGCTACTCCGCATTTCATTATACTTTGCTGGGAAAATGGAAAATAGGTGAGATTTTATTGAAACGTGTGCAGACATACAGTACCAGTCAAAGGTTTGGACACACTCCAAACTTTTGACAGGTATTGTAAATGGAAATACAGTCTATAAGGCACAAGCAGGGTTTGTACAATTCTAATGAGCTTGAAAGTCAGTACTGGATATCCATTCATCCATCTTTATCTTTTACCGCCTGTCCGGGTTGCAGGGGCAGCAGTCTCAGCAGAGAAGCCCATACGTTCCTCTTCCCAAACATTGAGGCATTCCAAAGCCAGCCGAGAGATATAATCTCTCCAGTGTGTGCTGGGTCTGTCTCGAGGCTTATTCCCAGTGGAGCATCTCTGGAATACCTCACCTAGAAGGCATCCAGGAGGCATGCTATTCAAATGCCCAAACCACCACAACTGACTCGTTTTGATGTAAGGGAGTTGTCACTCTCCAGCTCCTCTCACTCCTGAACAAGACCCCAAGATACTTAAAGTCCACTTGGGGCAGCAACCCATCCCTGACCAAGAGTGGGCACTCCAACCTTTTCTCATACCTGCCATCTCACACTTGGCTGCGAACCGCCCCAGTGCAAGCTGGAGGCCACAACCTGATGAAGCCAACAGGACCACATCATCTGCAAAAAGCAGAAATAAGACTCTGAGGCCACCAAGGTGGAAGCCTTCTGCTACTTGGCTATGCCTAGAAAGTCTGTCCATAAAAATTATAAACAGAATCTGTGACAAAGGGTAGTCTTGGTGGAATCCAACGCTCACCAGAAACAAGTCCGACTTATTGCACCAAGTTGTTCCTGCAGGCGCTACAGGGACTGAATAGCCCGTACCACCATGCCAGGTACCCCACAACACACCTCACAGGATTCCCCAAGGGACGCAGTTGAAAGTGTTCTTGTTTTCCACAAAAGACATGTAGATTGGTTGGGCAAACTCCCACGCACCCTCAAATATCGTTGAGATGATAAAGAGCTGATCAGGTGTTCCAAAGCCAGGATGAAAACCACATTGTTCCATGCAATGATTCAGTCTTTGGGTCAAACATCTGTACTGTTACTCAGCACTTCACCAAATGAAACCTGACTTGTAGGATTTTTAGGAAGACTATGTATAGAGTTGGTAGAAAAAAAAGTGAAAGGACGATGGCCCCAGTGACTCCAAGAGACAAATCCTTCTTTGTTATCTTTCTAAAAATATCGGGCAGGTAATTATTTTCTCCTTTCCCGGAGAAAAAGTGGGATCATCGATATGAATTATTCAGCAGAGACAGAGTGTGCACGTCTGGTAATAGCATTCGATTGTAAGGTCAAAACTTGTTCCCATTCTCTTTCATCCCTGTCATCCAGGTACCGAGAAGGTTCGCCAGGCACAAGGTTGCAAGCACCTCCATGTTGTCAACCCAGACTGGCTGTGGAGCTGTCTAGAGCGGTGGGAAAGGGTGGAGGAGCAGCTCTATCCACTGAAGGAAGATAACTCTAAGACAGCACGGTGAGGGAGCCATAGTCTTATGGAAACCTGTGAACTGATGGCTTAAAAGATACTAACTGCAGAAGCCCAAAATTGGCAAATCATTGTCCAACTATGTATTTTTTTTCTGATTGAAGGAGCAACAGTCCAGCACTTTTCCCTGACAATCAGGGCTCCCTACAGAAGCCTATTTTCCATCCAGCACCCATCCATCCCAGACCTCCACCTGCAGCTCCAGAAGTTCGCACATATGACTCCGTCACAGGGAAACTGATTCGCAGGGGCCCTCAAGTGTCCCGTCCATCAGCCTACCTCCACACGTCAGGATCTTTGTTGCTCTCTGATCCCAGAGAGCAGTCTGATCTCAGGTACTGAAGGATGTTACCAAAAGATACTTTTATTATATCAAAATTGTGTGACAGTTTAACATGATGATGATTTTGCTTCTTCATGTTTGCTATTGCACTTTATGAAGATCATGTGGAGGAGGCAAACAGCAGGAATTTCATATAGACTAGGGGTCAGTCAGTAGGCTTTAGTGGTATGTCCTTTTATTTATAAAGTTATATAAGTTATATAAGTTAATTATTAATGTAATCAATGTGCAATAATGGTTCATTGTTTGATTACATAGTTGTAACCCCCCCAAACTATCCAACAGTTCCCTCCAACTGTGCTAATGGTCATAGCAGATGTTGAAGATGAAAGTGGAGGTGAAACGTGGAACATCTGGTAAAATCAGCTCTTCATCTGTGAGCAGTTGTATGGTTCACTAATAAACAGGACCAGAGCAATGCACAACCACAGTCAGTATAGGCACGTAGACGTTACGAGGCTTTTTTTCACAATATTTTTTGATTATTTGATTAGTACGACAATCAAATTTATGTTTAATCAATCTGGAAATTAAAAGCTAGGGCCACAGCTACCCTCTTCCATGGATTATTGCTGCAGCACCCTATGGCACTACATACCTGCACATCAGCGGGCCCTGGTGTGAAATGTCACCTGTGTAATGCAGCTGCGTCACTTTCTGGCTCTGACGTGGCAGCCAATGCTGTTTTCACCCACTCACGGTGATGCCTGCTATCCTCACAGATGCGCTGCAGCACATTACAGAAACTCTCTGTGCCACATTGCTTAAAATAGTGCTGATATAGCACTGTATCTTATTTTATTTCTCAACAGAATCTGTGTCAAGCTGTGCGAAGCAGGTAAGGAGGGCAAGAAGTCGGACACAGGAAAGGCAAAGAGAAATAAACCTTTTGCAGACTACATGCTCTGCATCTGAAGCGCTCTCGGTGTGATTTGAAGCTGTGTAGAAGACAGAACAAAACTAAGTTGGAGATGCGATGTAAAAACACACAGCTGGTGTATTTTGGGGGTTGCCCCCTTTACTTACAACTTTCTAGAGTCAAATAGTGGGCACAGCTTTGCTTGTGTTGGCAGGCTTACCTTTATTGACGGGACTAACCCCAGAATACTCTAAAGCAGTTTATAGTTACAATTTGTAAACTACTTAACAGTTGCTATTAGGGCTGATCTGCTCCATACTCTTAATTGGCATCGCCAATGACTGATGGCATCACTGCAGCAGAGGAGGTTAACTTGCACCTATAATGGTAGCGCTGTCCACCCTACAGGGAGTTTATTTCTCACTTTCAGCATGAAGTGGTTTTTAGCTCGGCTGTTATGAGAAAAAAGTCGAGGTATTGTCATAGCCTGGGCGGCGTCCACAAAAACTTTAACATGGGCCACAACTCAAGAACAATGTGACCTAGGATTTTCAAATTCTAATTCCTGCCTAATTTAGTTTGAATAATTATTGCACACTTTCTGTAAATCCCATAAACTTCATTTCACTTCTCAAATATCACTGTGTTCATCTGCTGTATGATATATTCAGCTGAAATTGCTGATCCGAACAACCAATGATTTATAAAGGAAAATCATGAAAATTGTCAGGGGTGCCCAAACTTTTTCATACCACTGTATAACTTCGTTAGCCATCAACTAGGGAACAATAAAAGCCTCCAACAACCTGATAGCATTTGATGGTCAGGGGTATCCATTGGCCACAGAGGCTTCATTTCCTAGACAAGTCTCCCAGCTTGTGTTGTGTATAATTTTTGTTTTGCTTGTATGGTCTTTTTTTTTTTTTTTCAAAGCAGTTAGATGTTTTCTCCTTATGCAGTCGTTTAAATTTCAAGTCATGTTCTTTGATTTTTCACCTGGAATTTGACAAAATGATAATAACCTGCTACATCATTGTCAAATGGTGTGGCAGGTGCAAGAAAGGCTTCACAGTTCCTCAAAGTCACCTCTGTGATATGTCGCTCTGTTTGCCATTCACCGGTCAGTCACAAACAAAGCAGTTGTCCTCTCTCTGTCTGTCTGTCATTCGGATGCCACATGCAGACTCTGACCTGGAGGAATACAGACTCCAGCTCTTAATAGCAGCTTAAAACGTTTTAAGTTGACCATATCTGTGATCACACTCCGTAATTAATAATCTCAAGCGGAAAATTGGCCCATTTTATTCATAGATTAGAGGCACTATGGAGTTTTCAGGAAGTTACATAACTTTGGATTGAATCATCAAAGAAGATCTGTTCAATTAGGCACTGCCGAGAGGAACCGTAGAAAAGTTTCACTTCCCATTTGCATATACATCTACTGGGCCCTCGTTACAGAGAAGAAAGCCTATATTTTTTGTGATGAGTCTACCACCTTAAACTTTATCTTTTGTTGTTGTGAACTATATACAAGCTTGTTATGTACAGTGATTGCAAATTAATTCTGTTGCATGGCAATTCCTGTAAATATCACTGTAACATACATGTACAGCATAAAGAATAAAATTAGAAGTGTGACTGAAAAATAAAAAAAGATACTAATCTTATCTTTTTATTTTTCTTTGTTACGATCTGCCTGGAAGGTTTGTTAGTAGTACTGCTAACAGAAAAAGAAACTGAACTTAGAAGTGTATAAATTTTGGACTTGATCTGCTTCTTTATTGTAACAAGAAAAAGTGGAATTGACTCCATGTTCTTAAAAAAAAAAAAAAAAAAAAATTACAAACTAATCCCAATCTAGATATTCGTTCAGATTAGGCACTGTAATATACCTCTTGACCAGGTATAAAGGTCTCTTGACTGTTGTGCAATATAATAGAACATCACAGTCCTGTAAACTTCTTATTAATATTCAGGCCAGTGTAAGCTTGCATGTGGTGTGTGAGTAATGCTGCATTTTATTTAATCACCACAGGTGCCATTAATAACAGAGTTTCTCTGATGTTATATGGGACCCAGTGCCGATGTCAGCTACCACATTTAGACAAAGCAGTTTGTATTCTTAATGTTTCCTGTTTGTTGTGCGCTTGTGTATCTTAGGGGAACCTCACAGAGTCAGCAAGACGAGGCAGCGGGATCCAGCCAAGATGACGAGCAGCCGGGACCGTCTCGTCGAAAACGACAGCCAAGCATGTCAGAAACAATGCCACTATACACGCTCTGCAAGGAGGACCTTGACAGCATGGACAAAGAGGTAAAGATGGATGTAACCCTCATTCGACATTCAACTTTGTGGTGTTTGAGAAAGAGCAGGGAGTCTACAGAGATCTGTCATGTTAATGAGTCCATTCCGCACACGGTCAACAAAGGTGCGTGATACTTCACCAACAGTGCCAGAGACTGTGAAAGCTCCCTGTATAGGGAATGAGGCAATTAAATGGTCTCATTTCAGCAGTGACTCTATGGTGTTCTTCAAAAAGAAATCTCCATATCATACCTGCAGCAGGGAATAAATGCATCTACCTGCAATGTTATTGCTTTGCATTTGAAGTAGGAATGGAAATCAAAAACTGGCTCTAGTTGAGGAACTGTTCAAAATCTAATCCAGCAAAATGATGTGCCTCTGAGCTCATTAGTTCCTTTTATAATGTTGGCATATTTTTTTTTAGACAGTTGTGCACTGCAGGTGTAATCACCTTAGATTAGAAGTGGAGCTTTAGCACACGTTTAAGCCTTTTTCTACTGTGTTCAAATGCAGCGATAATAAAACAGTAGCACTAATGAAAAACAAAACTAGACGCACTGATCAGGCGTTAATGAGGGAACTGAGTGAAAAAATATGTAATTGGTGTCATTAAAATCTTATCTGGAGGGCCACATTCCCCGTAATCCAGTAAGCTTGTGGGAAATTATGTTGAGCACTTCTAAAACACAAGTCAGATGTTGGCAAATGGCAAATTTAAAGGAACCTTTTGCAGTAGTTGAAGCATCATAGCAACACATGATCCTGCCTTTCTACCTTTCATCAGTTCTGATGTTCAAATCCTTCCACAGGCTGCTACTTCTGTCTGCTTTCAACATTTTGTAGTTTTTGCCTCACAAGGCAGGTGAAGTGATTACTAATGTCACAGAGCTCACCTCCTTCTTGGGTAATTCTCTATAATGGAATTCTGAATTCTGCTAATGCTTCAGCAAGGAAAAATTGCAAAGCAGATCCTTGAGATCTGCCAAGAGCCTCTCAGCAGGTGATTATTCTGGAGAAAGAGCTATGAGGCTTGTTCACATGGGGTATGACATTTGATAAGCCGCATTTAAAGTGGAGGGTACCTGTGGATTAGTGTGATTATTTTCTTTTTCGTGTAATGGCAATTTCTCACTGGTTACTGCTCAGTTTATTTTTGTTTAAATATAATCATAAAAAAAGTTGAGCATATTACATTTTGTGAGAATAAAACAGTTGTATGTAATTCATTGTATCTACTATATACTGCATTCACCTTAAAGCTTCACCATCAATATTTTTAAATTACCAGGGGATGAAATGACAAAATGTAATGTGTCAGTAACTTTGGCAGTGTGATGTAGCTACTGTGATGTCACCCATTGGTTTTTGAAGCCCTGAGATGAGCGTCTCTGCTGTCGCCGTCTTGGTTGCAAAAACCCGGATGTGACAAGAAGGGGCAGGTCTGACTGTGAATCCACACACTCATTGGCATGTGATTGACGAGTCATTAACTAATGAGCATGTGGTTTCATACTGCAGACAATCCTCCTTTTTCCTGCTAAGTTTATGGGATCAGCATGAAAGTGTTTATTTACAGAAAGCCGTTCTGCCATAGACTTATATAGGATCGCCATCCTGCAGGCTTCAGGTACAATGCGGGTTTAAGGCGCTTCCACGTTGGTTTCATTTTCCGATCTGAAAGCTACATCCATGTTTTATATTGTCTGTGGTCTCAAAAAGTGAAAAAGAAAATACTCAGATAATCGTAAGACTGCAATTCTCATCAGATTTATAGTCCATTTTAGCAAATTTCAAACTCATTGCTTTTGTTTTACAGCGCAGTTACTGACTATTTCATTTGACATTCATTAACCTTGTTCAAAGTACAACAGGATGCAATGATCATGTAGTTTGTTGGTGTTTAAACAACTGGATAAAAGGAATGCTTCCTTTGCCCATCCCATTGGTTTAGAATGAATCCATTTATTTTAAAGGCCTATAATTTCTACGGGTTATTGTTGGAAAATAGATAAATTAATGATGCAAAAGATTCATCTGAATTAAAAGTATTAAGACTTCTTACAATGAAACAGTGAAGATTTTTATACCTCAAGACATAGTAACTTTGTGGTGTTCAGCCCTTAAAGTTTTAGCTTGAAAACTGGGTATTGACCCTGTAATGAGATTGCACTTTTAGTTTAATATAATTAAATGATGTGGATGTCACTGTGATTGGTCATGCTTTAAATGACAACCACCTCCTGTTACTGGGATGCAAAATGAGCTGCCTGGTTATTAACAAAGGTGAATTCTGGGGTTAAGTAACTCTGTAGCTGCAGGCGACCACTCAGCCTGGAACTGCTTTGTCTTGCTTTTCAGTAAATAGGCTTTTTTTTTTTTTTTCTCTCCTACAATTTATGTGCTTAAAGAAGATCATTATCTTCTACACATTGCTGACCTACGTTACTGCCAAAACCAACAGCTATTTAACATTTATCTTTTCATGTGATAAACATATCCTTAAGCTGCCAAGGCGACGTATGATCATTTTTTTGAAATCGGATATAATTGATTGATTTTTACAAACATGTTAAAATCCTCCAGTGTCTTTTTTTTTTAACATCTACAATTAATAATTGTTGAAATTCCCCACACTAGTGGCTTTATAGATCTTTTTGTTAAGACATGCCCTGATTGATTTGTGTTGCAATACCAAGCGAGCTTTTGATAAGATAAAAGCAGGCATTTAAATTACATTGTTGTTCCTATTGCTACTTTTAGCCAGCAAACTAATTAGGCCACCAGGCTTGCTTTGAACATTGGCACTTAACCTAGAAAACTTTTTTTTTTAATGTTCTGTGGTAGTGGATGTAGCACAATGTTAATCTTAAGTGAATCTTAGTGAATCTGTTCTATTAAGTTTTCTTTTGTGTTGGGTTTAGAAAGGTTACCAAAACAGACAACTCTGAGTTCTGCCTACATCTTATACACACGTCAAGAATCCCAAAGCTTGACAGGCTGTTCATGCCTGGTTGCAGTTGCAGAGTTACAATAGGACAGTTACTGTCTGTGGGAAGTACAAATAGATTGAAATTTGATTTAAAAAAAAATATATATATATATATCTTAACTTATCTTAGTTTATGTTACTAGAACCTGTAATGATACTCAAAATAATTTTTTTCTGGTAAAGGTTGAGATGCTGCGGCAAAAGCAGAACATTACTGATGGTGTTTGTGCTGAAAGGATTTTAGAACCACTGCAGCCAAATGAAAACTTGTGGGTGAAAATTGTGGGTCTGTCATTAATCCGCAAATGGTACATTATGGCAGCGGTAGTCAGAGCTTTGGTATAATTGTATCTGACCCGGTGCAAATAGACTGAAAAATTGGATTTTATCTATTTAAAAAGAGATGGTGTGGTGTTTGAAAACCATGTTTTCACGTTTATATTGTCAGTATGTGGTGGATGTGTTAAGTTCATTGATGAACATGTAAGTAAAAAGGTGGTTTGTTCAAATGGGGTTATTCTCATTTGTTCTACCTTGGTGGAATTATGAGCTCATATATATCTATAGGGATTGTTCTGAATATTCAAATTATTAATCTGCTGTGAACTCCTACAGAAATAAGAGCTTTTTACTTCCTATAGTTGGTTTGTGTAAAGAAGGGTGCTGTCAGAACTACTGTAGGACAGAGCTGCTGTCTCTTTTAAAACCTCATAGCCACTCTCTTACAGGGGGAATAACATATGGTTTTTTTCCTGCAGAAAGGAAGCTTGAAAATCACATTTTTTCTACATTTCAGCATAAATACTGGCCCATAAAAATGTGAGAGTGCAAAGGACAGTTTACCTTAAGTTGTTAGAGGTGCACACAGAGACCCACTAGAGGTTATAAACGGGATTTAGCAACGAATGTCTTCTTTTACTTTGCAGGGGAACAGCGTTTGTTTCTGTTTGTGTCACAGTTTGTGAGCTGTTGGCGAGTGTTTGCCAACAGCTCACAAGATTCTTCCATGCAAACTATGGGCGACTGTGGCAACCTGCTAGCAACCAAAGCAATCACAAAGAGGTTATTGGTGCAGCACCGTATACCTCATTCTAGCCTATTTCACCTAGCAGTTACCAGCAACCTCTTGCAACCAGAGTTGAGCTGTCGTACAGTTCCTAATCTGATCACTGACACAGTGATCACTGACACAGTGATCAGATTACTGTAGGTCCATAAATTGTCTCACAGCCATTTTAAATGGCCACTTTGCCCAAATTACTAAAGGTCTTTATGGCAGCCCTGCTCATGCATTTTTATTTAGTACCTCTCATTCTTTTTTAACAGTGAATAAACCATGCTTTTTCTTTTTTGTAATATATATATATATATATATATATATATATATATATCATTGTGCAATAAAAATTTGGCATTACAGCATGGACCTAGCATTAATTTTCAGTCTTGATTTAAGGCCAACCTCTTGCTGATGTAGCAGAACTCAGTCCAAGCATTGTTCCTAAAACATCGGCTACATTTATTGTGCAGATGTGACATTTAGAGTCCTTAGGACAAAGCTGAGTGAAGTTCATCACTGAGTTGGGATGATTTGATAATGCAACAAGAAATTTTAAGGTGCATATTTGTAGCTGCTCTACCAAACACTAGAGGCACTCAAAGTTAGCTTACCGGGCTATTGCAATACACTGGGTGTACAGAATTACAATGTTTACAACATATCACGCCTGGATGGAGACAGGTGTCACTGACACAGATACAGTTGCCATTTTTTTTTCTTAATTAATGATATCTGTAAGTAACCCAACATACAAAACATAGCTAAAAACATTCATGTAAAACCACAGAGATACACGATGCTGACATACAGTATTGCTACCAGCGTACGGCTAAGCTAGGCTATGTAGTTAAATCAGTTTTATACTCATATTGATTTAAAAAAAAATGCCTCTAAAATTGTTTATGGCTAATGTGTAAATATTAAAAGATAAATTATACTACTCACTGACCAAAAAAATCAATTCACTGAATGATGTCTGTGCTAATATGACTGCTGTAAAATGCTGAGGAATAAGCAGAGGGTGAAACTGGGTGAAATATAAACACATCATAGTACTGTACACTTTACATATTCTCCTATTAATAGATGATTATCCAACTGCCCCCTAGATAGTGCCTGTGTCATCTTTATTATTTCCATAAATAATATATTCACACACATAGAGTATGACAGAGGCAGCTGCTTAGAAACGTTGGTTTATAGCTGAATAAAGGTAAGTTGATGAGCCTTTTATATTAGATTCCTATCTCTGCCAGAGTTTATAGTGGGTTTAGTCTGGCTAGTAGAGCAGGAAGGCAGCACTGTTTGCTTCTTTCTAGTGCAACTTAAACCCTTGTTCAATGTGTTTTGCTCTGAAAAGAGGTAAAGAAGTTGAATCGGGTGAAGGATCCTTTTGTAGATGTGCTGTATTTCAAATGTCATCCTCCTCGATCTGCCTTTGCTAAAGGCCAGTCTGTGACATTCTTAAACACTGTAGATCTTCAGGGGCAGAGGGAAAGAACCAGATTTAATTGGCTCAAGTAAGGTACACATTTTAGTTGGTCAGACAGCCTCACATTTAAATGCCACCAGTGGTAACAGTGGTGTGTGTCAGTTTAACTGGAGTAACATGTGCAGAGCAGCCCGGCAAATAATGGTGTACCAACTGGATGACCTTTCTTTGATATTGCTGTCCCCTTGATGGCTGCATTATGACTGGAATTGGCTGGAATACACTTTGTCTGTTGGTCTCAGTAATGTTATTATGTGGCACATGTTGGACATTATTAGTCAGACCGGGATTTTTTTTTATTATGGTAGTAGTAGTTATAGTATTCATTTATAGCATCACAGCATCATTTGTTAGTTGTAGTAGTGATCATATATACACTGGAATGATGTTACTATATGCTTAAGGCTAGTAGTTTAAGGCTGAGGCCTGTCATACTTACATTTGTACTCTGCATGAGGCTTTATATTAATTTATATTAGGGGTGGGACTCGATTAAAAAATTAATCTAATTAATTAGGAGCTTTGTAATTAATGGAAATTAATTGCATTTTAATCTCATTTAAATATTTAACATGATAAATATTAATTTAAGTTTGGTTGATGAATGAATCAATGTACATAAGGTTATACTTCAAAATTTTGTTTATTTTCCCACCAGTCTACTACACAGACCAACAAAGGGCAGAAGTGCTCCTGTGATAAGCAAACTCCTGAAATTAAAGTTAAGCATCATAAATGGATAGTTTTATTCAACATTAATGTCTCACTTAATATAGTTGGAAATTAATCATTTGCTCAATGTGTTATGCTTGTTTTAACAGCTTATTTTGAATTAAAGACTTAAAATTAAACCACAAAAAGGAGAAAAAGTTTGTTCTCCGTTTAACCAGCTGCTGTTACACAGCTGTGCTTCACATTCACGGTTGCAAGGCGACATGAGCTACGCAGAGGTGAGGGCAGGCGATGCTGATATGAAGGCTAGCCGCTCACTTCCGGCCTTTGCGGTCTTCGTGGGCTGCGAAGGACGTGGGCCGGGTCCTTCGAAAGATGCGGCCGCTGAATTTTTGACATCGTGCTTCGATATAATCTGTATGCCTGGAACTCGTGCACTGAGAAATGTTCCGGTGCAAAGTGCGATTAAAATGCGTTAAAATTTGTAATTAGTTAATTTCCCCCTAATTAATTAATCGAAATTAACGTGTTAAAGTCCCACCCCTAATATATATACATATCATATTCATATTACATCAAATTATATTATGTTATACCTCACTCAATGCCTGTATACCTTTTGAAATGTTTGGATAATATCAAATACTAGGGGGATAGATTTAATTAGCAGGGAGCTGTCTAAATGTGACAAATGTCTTTAGCCTGGAGATTACCCCATTAATGATTACACCTGTCAGATTTGTCATAAAGTAAGGGTTACTTAGGGACAAATGTGTATTTTTAATACATTTCAGAAAGCAGTTGGTCAGTTTGGTGATCAGGTTTCAAAAGGAAACAGTATGCAAATTAACAAGGGTCAAAAAGGGTCAAAGGAAAGGGAGGAGTTAGCTTTTTGGTTTCTTATATAGACAGATGAAACATCTGGCTTTCTCTCTCTCTTTTCCTCCTGTCTCTACATCTGTCCCTGTCTTTCCTTTTCATCTTTCTTCTTTTCCTCTCCATGCTTCACAGCATATGCCCCGAGGGAGTTTTTTGGTGTTTGTGTTTTGTTGAACCTTTATGACTAATAAACGGCCTGCAGTGGATCCTGCTCTTCCCCATTTATTTTTGTTTTGTTTTTTTTCTTTTTGGAAACTTTTAATTGGGTTTTACAAAGGATTGAATCCACTCCATTTCGGCCAGAGGGAAACTCAGGAGCCCTTAAAATTATGGCCCAACAAGACTGTATGGAGTCATCTGCTCTAGGATTATAACTTAATTCTAACACCTTCATTCTGGTGGTATCTAGTTGGTAAGATGGATTTATTAATTTGTAATCATGCCTAGATTGGCTTTAACCACAAAATACTCATCCTTTCTTAGTTATTCAGACATCACTTTCTTTCGGTCTTTCCTTCCTTCCTTCCTTCCTTTTTCCCTTCCTTCCTTCCTGCTTGAAGAATAATAAATTTGCTCCAATCTGCATTGCTTGAAGTCATTGCTCTGAGCTTAAGAGACAACATAAAAATTTTATCGAGAGGAGTTCAGGCTGCAAGAGTGAACAACAAGCATGTGATTATTATAGAGTCAGGTGAGGATTTAGACTCTGCTTCAGGTTGGAGTGACATGCTCCCTCATGGACATGGCTCATTAAGCCTGGGATCATAAGAGATGTTGCACATTCATCACTCACTCTTTTCACCTGCAGGTATTGATCGTGGTCAGATATAATCTTTGGGATTTCTCAGGAAGACAAGTTTGTGCACGACGTACAAGGATTATGGAGGTCATTGGGCGTTTTGTTGTTTTTGCTAGAATAAATACAGAAGAACACAGTAGACCATTAGTATCTGTCTTTCTCATTAAAAAAAAAAAAATCTGAGCCCCTACAGCCAACCATAATAACACCTGTTTTATCCATTTGGATGGTCTCCCAGGGGAGAGTATTTTAGCCCAGTCACCTGCCAGCAGAGTCATTTGGTATGTGTTGCACCCTGCCACAGCTAATATGTGCCAAAGAGACATACAGAATTAGGTATATGAAAGCCTCTGTTGCTTTCTGGGAGCAGGGTTAGACCTGTAATTAAAGTTTCAATGTGAATAGTGTAGCAGCCCCAACAGTGCTTCCACATATAGTACATAAAGACTCTCAATCTGCTAGATTTAATTTGGCTAATAATAGGGTTTCTGTTGATTTAAAAGCCCCATTTATTATTTTTCTCTTCTTTGCAGTAAAGTCTCAAGTTTACTTTTAACCCTGTTCAAAGCTCTTCTTGGTGATCAGGCTGCTGTAGTTTGATGACTGTTACGTGTCAAGTTGTCAGTTCTCAGATTACATCAACACAAAGGCCCGAGCACTAACGAGACATGAAGGCTGGAGAATGTAGAAGTACAAGAGTGATAATTGCGATCGAAGCTCAGACATGGAAGGCTGAACATTACGTAGGTTTGGTATTAGCAGATGGGGCTTTTGGGTTTGAATGGTTGAATGTGTGTTCTCACAGCATTAACGTGTTTGGGACCAGAACACATGGAGTGTTTTCAGTTGGATTAATTTTGTCTGGTGCAAAGATGCCTTTCCTAAAAGAGCAAATAAAAGCTGGAATGACTGATCAGATGGACTGGCAATTAGTAAATGTATTGGACAGTTTCTGTGATGTCATTATCTACTTTATTTATTACTTTAAACAATTATTCCATATATCCAGCCATCCTCTTCCTGTATCCTAGATGTCATGGGGCGAGCAGCAGGGTACACCCTGTACAGGTCGCCAGCCAATTTAGAAGCACCAACAGTCTTTGGACTGTGGGAGGGAGGAAGCCGGAGTACCCGGAGGAAACTCACGCAGACACAGGAAGAACATGCAAACTCCACACAGGTGGATTCAAACCCAGACTCTCTAGATGTCCTTCTAGTTGTGAGGCAGCAGTGCTAACCACCATGTCACCATGCTGCCGTGTTTCATATATCATGGTGAAATTCTTTTAGCTTTCTGATTGATCTCTCTTTGGTCTACCATAATTATTACAGTCAGCTTTAATTGCTTGGTCAATAACATGTCAGAAAATAATTGAAAATGCACATTAGCGTTGACATATTCAGACAACATCTGAAAACCCAGAGAGATTTGCCTTGGTATCAGATTTGCCTTTCAGTTAAGAAAGGACCAGCAAATCATCACATTTAATTCAATTATTTCAGGGTGGCCTAAAATACAGATGGTCAGACAAATCAGAATTTGAAATTCGTTTTGGAAAGTATCAACGTCGCATCCCCTGGATTAAAAAGGCGAGTGATCGTCCAGCTTGTTATCAGTACCACATCTCTGATGGGATGAGGGTGCATTAGCATATTTGGAATTGGAGGATTGCACATCTGGAAAGGCACCAGCAATGCTGAAAGGCATAGACAGGTCTTTGAACAACATATGCTCACATCTAGATGATGGGGTTTTTTTTGTATATTCCAACAAGACAATGCTAAACTGCTGTAGTTTCACAACTACAGTTTACAAAGAATCTAGTTACAAGATATTAGACTGTCAAAACAGATCAAAGTTGCAGTCAGGAATCATGCCAAGACAACCAGCAAATTAGCACTCCCAGTCATGCCAGTCCATCTTCCAGCCCTAAATCTTAAGCAGGATGAATATTCCCTCTGGTCTGGTTCCCATTTACACCAGTCCTTGGCAGTCTGATGTCCAAGATGTCCACTTTTGGCTCAAGTTAAAAAAAAAAAAAAAAAGTTTCTATTTCTTTATGAACAATTTGGTAGGATTTTTTTTTCTTCGGAGGTTTTAAAAAGTACATCATTGATATCAACACTGAAATCTGATGTCTCTGAAGAAATGTTTTCAGTTTAGCCTTATATAACTCCCCCTTGACTAACCTCAGCTGCAGTGTAGCATATCTTTTCTGGATAATGGTAAAAAGAAGCCAGCGTCTTCCTGTTCACAGAGCCTCTAAGAATATTCGTTCTCAAAAGACTGCTGCATCTTTTACATTCGAGCACTTCAGCTTTCCTTTATTTATGAGAAGCAGGCAGAGGTGGGAATGCCCTTGACTCAGAACAATGAATGCCGGGTTTGTGACCCTGAGCTAATGAAGAGCTGCAGGTATGAGTAGATTAGCGTTGGAGGTCTTTGTACTCCTGATTCACCGGTCTCAATGCATTTTTCCTTATTTAACGTTTCTTTCTTTTTTGGTTTGAATAGCTAGCGAGCACAATATCTTCACATCAACTTCTCGTTTTCATTTCCATTCATTTCTTTTCCTGATGGTCTCCAGCGAACACTTTCTTTCCCAACACAAAGCCCTCATCTTCCTCTGCCCTACTTTGAATGAGCCGTCAACACTCTTACTCCATTCAGCAATCAGCTGCCGGCTCTATTACCACCTCTGACTACCTTTCACAGATGAAGTCACAGTAGCTTATGTAATCCCTCTTCATTGGGTCTTTGCTATGAACAGTTCTCCGTGAGCTGCCCTCACTCTGAACGCATGAGCTCCTTGTACAATAACCCAGCACAAACAGAAATTGGTGAGAACAATGATTGCTGATTGGCTGCACAGAAACATGTTGAGCTCCCACTCTGGATTCCTACCTCGCATATTGTAGTGCTGAGTATGTCTTGCAGGCATGCTGTTGTCTCCTCTGAGGTACCTTAATATACTGAGGCACTGATCTTTTTCCTTGAAAGGTAGGCGAACCAGTCCTCCACCAAAACTTTGAGAAAGTTATTTTCATAGCTAGGCTCTGAAGGATGTACCAGCTGCACTTTGGCCAGAGAATTTGTTGGGATTGTGTTGATTCAGTTCAATTTAATGTACTAGTTCACGTAGCACTAAAGGTTTGTTTTAAATTTAATTTATTTAATTAAATTGTGTGGAACAGCTGTAATGATCCATCATCAAACAAGAGAAAACAGTCAATTTGTTTGTTGGCTTGACTTTAAATTAGAGTTTGTAGTGATTAGAGCCCAACCAATAATATCGCAATATTTTTAAATCACCAAATATCCACATCAGTCTTAAAATCCAAATAATCTTTAGTAGAGATACTAGTTTATCTCCTCTTGTGAATTTTTCTGCCCATTAACGCTGTGTCATATCATGTCATCTGTGATGATACCCATATGAATTATTACGCAATATAAAAAAGGTAGTTTTGCGATTTCATTGATACAGCAACGTCATGCCTTGACATTCCTTAGTGTGCACAACAGCGATACAAGCCCAGGCATGTCTGAGAGTAAGTCACATATCTCCAGTGATGATTTAGTACCTAAAAAGTACAGTACTTTGCAATGGAGAAGCTAGCAGGTGGGGACGAGGGGCCCAAAAGTTGCACTAGTTGCACTTTATGTGACAGGAAGAGCAAGCAAATAATTTAGCCCACCTTCAAAAGTGGATGTGCAATATCAGCTAGATGGGTAAAATTGTATTAAGCTGTAACATTTTCCTTCTTCAGTCAATTTTTACATTCTTTCTAAGGTTTTTTGTTCAAGCTGTTACGTGTGTGAAAACCGTTCACTGGAACAGTAGCTAGTAAGCCACATTAGAAAATGTAAGAGTTACTTTTGTCTAGAAAAAACAAATCCAGTTTGTTGGTCTGCACAGGAGGTAACTTAAACCTGCTATGCCATGAAAAGCACTAATAGAAACCCTTTACAATATACAGATGATTCTAGATCACCTGGCAATGATGCTTGTAACCTGAATTTAGTCCCTACTCTTTGATGAAAAGGCTAACTAGTTAGCAAGAGTTTCTTGCAGCATATTTTTCCGTCTGCAGTTAATTGATACGGTAACCCGGCTGTTGAAACGCAGCCATCTGCTCTTGTTTCTTTATGTTCCTGATCTCATTGCAGCTGGTATTTTAGACAAAAGGTTCAGTAACATTTACAAACGTCAAGAAGGCCATTTCAGCAGCCTCACTTATTCCTTCACCATTAAAAAGGAACAAAACAACCACTGAAAAAGTCTGTAATGATACTAAAAGTGCTTTAATAAAGCTTTGTTTTTATACAGAGCAGTTGTAAGTCTGCCATCCTTGCTGCAGTCATGTAGAACTGTTCACCAAGCATGGGTAAAAATAGATTTTCCACACTTCTTAATTTATTAAAATATAGCTAGAAAAATCTATTTTGTAATAATGCTGGTTAATAATGTGGTGTTGACAGAAGAGAAAAGGTTAATTGTGATGGGCCAGAACATGCACGGGATGTACATAGTAGTTGACTTGTAGTTCGATCTTTACAAAAGGCAAACATTTGATCTGATTTTGATCTGAATGGCATGATTATTCATGTTGCATCTCAAAGGTTAAGCTTTCTGTTTTTTATGGTATTGTTTTCATCATCAATTGAACACTAACAACCCCAATTTTTTTGTCCTACTTGTCATTTTCAAATAAATCCATATTTGTAATAAAAAACTCAAATTTGTATTCACTTCACACCTTGCATTTTTAAACCATTAGGTAGCTCCATAGGTAGACGAGGATGATGTATTTCTTGAGACTATGAACAAACATCCATCCATGTCCGGATTTTAAAATGTGGGGGTATTATTCATATAACTACTTTGTCATTGATGGTTTAAAAATCCTTTGTTTAAATGCCGTCATATGGCAAGAAAAACCTTGATAAAATGACATCACCGGACTGTAAGAGCCCAACCTGGTGAGAGGTATAAAAGCTGTTCTGTGCAGAGTACGATGTCAGAGCAGGAACTTGATCAAAGCTCTGCTTAATAGCTGCTAATTTTCTTTGAGCTGGCCTCAGCTCAGCTAATACTCATTCCCCTGGGCAACATCTGTTCACTGCTCCCCCAGTGAAGGCTACTCCTAATTGCTGACTTTTGTTTAATCATAATTGACTGCCAACTTCTTTTGCAGTATATGAATCTTAGAGTTGAGAAGTAAGATTTTAGGATCTGTGTGAGCGAGAGGCACGACTCTCTCTGTCTCTCTCAGAGCATCTCCCAGTCAGAAAGCTTTGTTGGGGCTCTTGATGAGTTGGTTCTGACTTTTTCTTCTGAGCTGTAATTCCAGTAAAAGTAACTTTTGTTACTTGAACATGATTCTGATTTGTACTTTCGTGGTATAATTGCTGTGTGACGCCGATACAGCTCAGAACACTGAACGCTCTACACAGATTCAAAGCAGGAATATAAATTAAGAGGTGGCTGATGGCCATCATTAGTAATCAAGGAGACTAAAACTGTTTTTTAAAACCACTTTAATCATTTGTGTTGTATAAATAACATGTTGTGTCTTTCAGAACAATGCTGCTTAATTCTTAATGATTTATGTATCTTAATGTGCACAAGCTGTAATCTTGAGTAACAGCTGCCATTGTTCTGTTGTTTTTGTCCTTTTAAATATGCTTTTGTACCTTTTTATCTTTAATGTTCTTTTTCACACCATCTCCTACATTTTGTTTTCCTTATTTTTCTTTTTTTTTTCTTTTTTTCTTTTCTAAATAAGCCGTCTACTCGCCTGAAATTACAAACAAAAGCTGACACTTTTAGATGGCCCTGAGTTTACATATTAAAAAATGTGCAATGGCGCTTTTTAAATAACCTCAACATCTTCTGTTCTATAGACCCATGCCCCCATGCGCTCTTGTTTACATCCTACTATTGGGTGATAATCAACACGTTCGTGTGTTTTTAGTCTGTTTTCCTCTACATCTCCACCATCTCCCTCCCAACAGATTTATCATCAGTCGACTTTGGGGTGTTTACAAATGATGCCTAACACAATAGTTTAGCAACTGAGACATTTATCCACAAATAGATTCTGTTCCCTGAAATCACACTTCCACTAAACGTATTCACTCACTACTTCAAGCTTGCAGTGATGAGACCAAAAGCATGCCTCTAAACAAGCTTTGAGGGGGCGTTTGAAAAGTTTCACGGTGGGCTCTTTGCTTGGCCTTGGATTATATCCAAAAAAAAAAAATCTGTGGGAAGTTTGCCTCGCTGTTTGTGGGGATTGTTAATTCTTCCATTTCTACCAAGCTTGTAAGAATCCTACCTGATAGAATAAAAA
Organism: Archocentrus centrarchus; assembly: GCF_007364275.1. Taxonomy (NCBI): domain Eukaryota; kingdom Metazoa; phylum Chordata; class Actinopteri; order Cichliformes; family Cichlidae; genus Archocentrus; species Archocentrus centrarchus. Next base: position 27,708,166 of record NC_044356.1, on the reverse strand, counting down.
GAAAAAAACATTGGTTTTGAAAAGAAGTTATCAGAAACAGATGGTGCTTTCTGTACAGCAGCTCCATTCTATTCAGAAGCAGCAGACAGGAAGTGCTCTGATGCAGATATAAATACATATATTAGGGATGGAACAGTTCATGAAAAAAATCCGTCCCGTTTCGGTTCGCTTGGTGTAAGGCTTGCACCAGGCTTGCACCAGTAACCCAATGAGGGGGCAGAAGGGTAAAGAGTGTAGTGCAGCAGCCAGGCCATGGAACTGGCAAGTGATAAAGACAAAGGAAGCCCAGAGTTAGAGGATCCATCAGTAGCAGCATCGTTTCGGTCTGCTATGTGGGACCATTTTGGATTTAGTGCTACCTATGATGACAGCAGTAAGAAAGTGAGGGAAGTCTCCACTTTTACTGTACAAAAATCTCACCTCGCTACAACCTAAGACTGTCACAATGATGTGCCTAATTTATATTTATATAATTACCATAATTACTGATTATTTTAGGACAAGTCATTCATTGCTGTTTGTGACACTGGTAAAATATTAACACCATCTTCCTACCCATCCCAGCAAAAAATGGCATCAGTTACTGGTAACCTTAAAGGGTAATGATGGGATGGTTGAACTAGTAAGATCACTCAACCCTATTTTGGATGTCAGTATGAGCAGTGTGTAAACTTCAGTGTGTGTTCACTTTGGAGTGGTTTCATTTACCGTGATCTGGCAACATTTGAGAGCCAGAGGCTGAGGTGTACCACTGACAGCACAACACACCATCACAACTAATACTAGTAATAATAAGCATGTCATAGACCCCTGCTTTTTTAGCAACTCCATGGTGATGTGTTATAATTACAAGAGGTCTTACCTATCACATTACTGAACATTTTGGGGTAATTATTGTGCATAAGTTGGCACTCCGCTCAGAAAGTGGACGTAGCATGCTAGTATAGCTGGCTCTCAGTTAGAAAGCAGTCTTTGGAAAGATAAAGTTTGCTAGTTAGCACCAAATCTGAGTCATCTTATGGTATTTGAACATCTGTGCCTTTTTAAGACATTGGTACATATTTTACTTTATGTTGCAGGACCATTGGACATCTATTACTTAATCTATGGTACTGTTATGGACGTTTGCTGAGGTATTTGTCTGCACAGAGCCTACAGCGAGTTTGAAATCTATGCAGACATGCTCCCATCCAGTCTTCCAAAAACCCAATAGCACAGAGCTTGGTGTGAATGGCTTTATGCAATAATCAAATGCTGATTGGTTGAAAAGTGGAAGGGAAGGGAGCAACAGCAAAGATTACCACAAATGGGAGAAGTTCAAGAAAAGCAACAAAGATCAAAAATACAGCACAGGACGCACAGATGGCTGCAGTGGATGCTTTTCATTGCTTTTAAACTCAGTTTCACTTCATCACTTTGTATATTATAACTTGGCTCTTCTCCACAGCTGTGAGGGACCAACAGCACAAGCAACTGTAGCCCACATACTGGTTTTTGGCACTGCCCCCTGCTGACAGTAAACAGCTACAACACGTAAACAAAGATCTGCAAAGCTTTCCATAGGACCACCGTAGAACCATGTTAAATTTGTAAATTTCCCACAATGTGGGACTAATAAAGGATTATCTTATCTTATCTTATTATCTTAACCCTTTTACTATAACAGGGGTCAAGGCCACCAGTGACCCCTGTGGTAGTAGAAGTGATACACACGAAATGTATTGGCTTAAATGTCCATTTATCATAACTGTAAACGTTTTATTTAGAAAAAATAGTTTTCCTAAGCCAGTTTTTACGAATATCTTTTCAAGTCACTGTTCCTGTCTGCTTTCTGAAAAACAGCCTATATCTGTCTCTCCCTAATTACTCTCTCTGTTCTTCATATTTTGATTGCACTGACAGAAAAATAGACCTCATTTAAAGCCTTAGCAGCTGCCACAGAGACGAGACTAAACAATTGTTAGTGTTGGCTTTCATTGGAGATAGTCGTGGCCATAATTGAACAAGAAGAGAATATTTTAGGGGGAATTGGTGATAAATATTAATTTGTGTCTTCCTGGCAGACATGCAACAAAAAAAAACCCTTTTTGTGTTTTATTTGTCTGATCCTGTTTTTTTATTGGTGCCCCGTGGCGTTAAATCTGATTCAAATTTGATTCAGCAAATGGAGCAAGAGGAACAACCTGACCTCACATTTCTTTTGTTTTGTTTTTTTTTTGTTTGTTTATTTTTGGTCCTCCATTTTTACATCAACCTTACCTCTGGCACATTTACCTTCTGCCTTCATCAAGGCATACTGTGGTGTTCATATAACCAACAACAGTGCTTTAAAGCAAGCATGGCCTGATGCCAGAAGTGATCTTGACTTTAGCCCTAGAAAAGGTCCCTCTTCATTAATCCCACTTGCCCCCAGCTTGATGCATGTAATGTGTCAAAGGCTGGAAATTTGCTGTGGCTATATTCATTCCTATTGCTATAACAGCAGCCAGTTGGCTAGTCTGTCGCCATTATTAACGACCAGCTAATACAGTAAAGGATTGATGAGCTGGCAGTTTTTCGTCCAGTATTTGACAAGATTTTCCATTGGACTAAGTTGTGTTTCCTCATGGTATGAATCTGATGTTATGAGTTAATTACCTCACCTCAGTTATTCCATCTGTGCTGGGTGGATGAAAACCATCCATTTTCAATATAATTATCCAACATGTAAGTGTTAAATGCTACCTTACTGACTTCTAACAGTATGTTTATTGCTGTTACAATATATGTCCACCTGATTTATGGAACAAAACTTACCTACAATCCTAAATTTTTTTTATGAATTCAAATCTTCAGTATATTTGACTATTTCCCCATTAGTCATTTTTAGCTCCACTTTGATGACAGTCAGCGGAGCTGATTCGATACCGAAATGTCTGTCGTTCATCAACTCTTTGCTAAATTAACTCCTCTGTCATTTATATTTGAAATCTTATGAAACTTGGCATTGTATTAGTTAAAAGTTTATATGTTTTTTCCCTTTAAACTAATGCAATAGTACCTGCTTCAAAGATCTCATTCCAACTTCTTTAATCTTGGCCCTAATTTTAATCACCATCCAAGATTACAGTACAGCACACTACCCAATTATTTGTAAAAGGAAAAGTGCTTTCCAGATATAATTAGATGTATAATTAGAATCTGTAGTGGATCAGCTGAACGGACTAATGCATGTGATTCTTCTTGATAATACTTAAAGCAGGAATTACTCCTTTAATAGAGCTTTTCATCATCTGACATTTAATGGTGAACGTTGAAATGTGTGAATCTGTACCTTGTTGGAGTGCCCTCCAGAATTTTAGGCACCTTTTAAAGGACACCTGTTATGCTCGTTTTCTATCCCATATTTTACTTTTGAGGGGTTCACAGTTAATAATAAATTATCATATATTTTATTTGTCTTATATGGCCTTGGTGCAGTCCCTTAATTCTTTCACTTCCTGAAAAAGCCAGTGTAGCTCATCACCCCCCACCTCCTTTTAAGCCAACTTTCTTCTGATTGGCTGCCCCTCATGAAAAGAAAGTTTCAGCAGGTGGTGGGTGGGGCTTCTTACCTTTTTTTTTTTGTTAGATATTTTGTTTAGTGTCCTTATTGCTAGTGCTCCCCAATAATGCATGATTTCTTGAGATAATGACTATTTTTCCATGCAGAATCTTTGTCTCTTCAGATGTAGAGGTTGACATGGGATCTCTTTTTCTGTTCCTCCTACAGATATTCTGTGGGGGGGGGGTTTGTGTAGAATTTGAGGTGTCCTGTATTTCATATCGGAATTTGTTTAATGTATTTTGAATGAAAGGATAAACGGATATTGTCTCAGCCTTTTTTCTTTTTTTTTGTCTATTTTCACTAAAGGTTCCCAGAATTCTGGGGAGCTCTGTGTATAATTTATTAGACGTTTCTTACATAAATAAAGACATGTTGATTTAATTTGTATTCAGTGGAGGAAGTGGAGGAATTAATTAATCCAATTTGCACTTGAGAGTAGGCCAAAATGCAAAAATGAAAGGGTATTTGTGGTATGTACAGTGTGTATTCATGCTGGCGTTACAGAAGATTAAAATGTCCTCACAAAGCTCCTTTTAACAAAAAAAAAATTAATAGGTGGACGACATCTTAGGCGAGGAGAGCGACAACGAGAGCGAGGGCCGAGGGAAGGAAAAGCCAGGTAACGAGGAGATGGAGGATGAAGAGGAGAAGCGGCAACAGCACCAGCAGGCAGGAGCTGGACAGACAGCAGGAAGGAGACTCGATCCTCAGGCGATGAGCATTGAGGAGAGGCTTCAGACTCCATCCAGTGTGGCCAATCAAAGTGTCACAAGGTGAGGCTGAGAACTTTTTATCTTATGCAGTTTAACTCCTCTCACTGAACCTTTTTGGGCCTCAAATACAACAGGCAAGGGATAAAGGGAAGCCATAAAATTATCCTAAACCTCTGACTCTGTTTATACCAAATATTTACTATTACTGTCCTCGATGTTCACTGTTGGTCCTCCTCATCTTGCATAAACACCTCTGGGTGAGAAGTATGCAGAGCTTGAATTATAGTTTAGGAAGTCCATTGAGGGTCCTTGCAAAGTGTACTGTATATTTTCAGGGCCTTATTTCTCCGATGACTGTTACCATAATACACCACTTCATCAGCACTACTTTGCTGAAGCCAGACGGTCTGGTCCGTTGCCATGGAGACTAATTCCAAACAGACAGCAGGCGCTTGAAGAGTTCTGAACATATGAGAGTCTCTTATTGCTGAAGAACATGCCGAGTGGTCAGACTGCCAGCATTCAACCTCACAGGACAAAGTATTTTGCTGTCTTTGGTATATTCTGAGTGTGGATTATTAGCTGAAATTTCTCAGAATGTGTTTTATAGGAGCATGTTTTTCAAGAGTAATTGTTTTTAAGATATTTTATCAAATACCTCTTAAAGTCTGAAAATAGTAAGTATGAACTGGATGCAGATAAGACAAGAAAAAAACAGATTATTGAAACTTTTTTGCCAATAATACAGAAATTCCTGAATGTTATAATATGCAGAATCTGTATTTACACATTGTGTTAGGATTACAGAAAGGAATATCAAACTGCAAATCCCACCAAAGCTGTATTTTTTTTTTCTAGTTAGCTAATACAAGCGTTATCTGCCACCATGGAACTGTAAGCTAGCTTTTGTAGAAAAAATACTTGAAAGAATACAGTTGGCTAATTGATTCAAATACCTGGGGCTAAGCTGGTAACCTAGCTCGCCATTTTCAAATTACTTTATCAGATAATGTTACAAAATAGCATTTGCTAAATTTATTCAATGTAGCTACTGTAAGGTATAGATAGCTGATCTGTAGCAAAATCATATGTTTATTTATGAAATTACTTTCCTAGGTTAATTTCATCCGTGATACTAGCTTGTGTATAATATCAAATAGGTGATTAGCCAGCCAGCTAACATGGAGATGTTAGCCAGCTAGCTGTAACTTATCCAAAAACATATATCTCACATTTTTGATGCTGAATTTTTTTTCTACATACCTAGTTTTATATTTCTTTAAAAAAAAATGCATTTAATGAATGTATTTTAAAATAAACTCAGTTATATATTGATAGACCAAATGTAACAATAGCTTACTAAAGTTTTCACCAGCACTTCTTTCATGCTATGAGCCATTGCTATATTAGCCTGAATAAGGTAGCATTTGTAAATACAGTGTGTGGAACGTTGTTGCAATAGACGCAGTGGAAAAATGTAAATGGCATAATTTGCAGATGGGAACATTCTGGTAAAGCCCTGAGGGCTGAAATATCCTCATTTTGAATTCTGTGTACAAATTCAGATGTTGGCTGTGGTCTGATTGATAGGCTTGAGGTTCTTCCTCCTCTCATTTCAAATGTTCTTTATTGTCTGCATACTGACTTTTGGGTCTTTTGTCATTTTGTTCTTTTGATTCAAACACAACATATTGTTGTATACAACTCTGGGTGTGGGGTTTGTTTTTTTTTCTAGCGGACCTGTTATTGCGTTTTATCCCTGCCACTACACGTGATGTTGTCATTGTTGAACATCTCTAGTACCTACTGCATCCTGTGTAAAGGTATTAAATATGTAGTAAAAGTCCGTATACTTTTGGCTTCAGTATGATGCAGTATGTTGTGTTGTATGCTATAAATAAAAGGTCTCTTAAGCTTAAACTTCAGGTAGAAAGAGAAACAAACTCCTGAGCCTTCAGTCTTGAGCGCTTTAGATAAGAGCGCTAATATTTGACCATTCCACCTCTTTCTCAAGACTTGGGTTTCCTCCCTTTAATTCACTGTTTAGCCCCAGTGCTCTGACTGTCAGAGTTTAAAATTGAGTATTTTTCTATACTGCGTTTACCCAGAAGCCTCTTCTTTTTCTCTCTCTGAATGGTTTTGGCTGTGGCTCAGTATCCATGGCTGCCCAGACGTGTCAGTCCATCTGTCACCTGGTCTGACAACTTTGGTTGCTGCTAATGAGTGAAGCCTGAAATGCACTGTCCACACTGTTGTTTACTGGTTGTTGAAAACCTTTGCAAGTCCACCTTCAGTGTGTGCGGTGGTGCAGAGGAGCAGCACATGATTAAACAGCCTGACACACGAGGGGAAGGGGTGTAAATTTGATTCTGAAAGCTGTGTGGACTGAAATTGGCTGGTAGGTGTTTGGTTGCCTCCATGAAAAGACACCAGTGACAGTCTAATAATATCACCCTGTACTCACCACTGTGATTCTCTGACGACTGTTTCTGTTTGTAAAGAATATTCAGCTCACAGGGTTGTACTGTATGAGGTTAAAATTGCAGTCAGGAGTGTTGAATTCTTTTCTGTGCATTTCGCTTGCCTGACCGCTGTCTCTCTCCATCTTGCTCTGATATTTCACAAGTTAGCCTTTGCTTTAGTATTCATTTTTATCTTTAAAACATTTCAATCTGTTCATTTTCATGAGAAAGAAAACGCACTGCAAAAGATCTGACATTATTCTGTCATTAACTGATCAAAAAGAGTGTAGAACAACTTTGAACTGGAGCCTGTCCCAGCTGTCATAGGGCGAGAGGCAGGGTACGTCCTGGACAGGTTGCCAGCCTATCGCAGGGCTAACACTTTTTCTAACTCACCTGTGTAAATTATTTTAAGGCGTAAAGTTGTCCATAATCAACTTTAACCACTTGGCCACTTTAAGCGACGGGTGTGTGTTGTTTTGTCTTGCTCAGCGTTTTCTGCTAATGTAGTACTAAAAGACAAGTGTGCTCAGTCTAACTTCACTATTTGTAGCAAAATATTGTTTTACAGCATTACTATGAGATTATATTAACTTCAAGAGCCCAAATAATTATATAGTCTAAGGGAAAAGGTTAGCAAACAGCATATTTAAAAAAAAAAAAATGGGCTCAAACTATTATTATTATTTTTATTATTGTTATTATTATTATTATTATTATGCTCACTAGCATTTTTCTTGCCTCCAAAATTGGTACTTATTTCAAAACCTGGACCCCCAGTTTGTAACAACATTTGCCTCTATAAATCCAACAGAATAATATTCTTAAAATGTGAAGCTACATATGTAGCATAATTCTGTTAACAGCTATTTATTTGCATGTTTAGTGGGATTCCAAACAAATATATCTCTGGTAATGGATTCGAAAATAAAACAGTTTGCGTAACACCATTTATTAAATGTCAAAGATGGAAGCTGAGCCATTTACCTCCAACTGTCTGCCAGACTGTATTAATGTAATTTTCCTGTCTGACACAGAAAAGTATTTGACTTTATTGTTGCCCAGTAGGCCATTAGAGACAGTTTAACATTTCTAGAAGAATTCATATAGCTGAGTGTGACCTCTGGTCTTCCGGGAGATGGCTTAATAGCTGCCATTCTGTCAGTCCCCATCCTGGCTCTTCCGCTTCCTTGTATTTGGTACAAAGCAGGCCTACATCTGTTGCTAAGATACTGTAGTGATGTGAATGTCTCTGTTTTGTTCTTGCCATCATTCAGGATCTGCGTCTGCCTTTCTTGTTTCTATCTAAAGTGAAAACGCTGCTCCTGCTACTGTTCTTTTCAAGCTGTCTGTTCACCAAATTTAGACAGCTGCAGGTAAACAATAATATTCTGCTTTTATCTGATTTTTTTTTTTTTTTTTTTTTTTTTTTTACCCCCACTGGAAATCCAGTCAGTAAAGCAGGAAAGAGTTTGCAACTACAGTGTCAACTACAGGTAGCACCATTTCTTTTAAAGAAATAAAGCAGTACTCTTTGTTCTGAGATCCAAATCTGATAAAATCACTACCAAAAAAATCAGTAAATTTATTCAGCTTATCTGTCTAGTTCCACAAATCATTCCACTTAGATCCTCATTCTTTTCAAAATACACTAAAAGATGAACAGCTTGTAAGAATCTCCACTGGGCTGATTCCACTCCCTTGTTTGTTTGTTTGTTTGCTGATTTAAAGTGCTTTATTTTGGTGAATCAGCTGTGACTCGGTGCACATTCATGGCATCAAGCAATGTGGCACATGCAGTAGATCAGTTTGGATTCTGCTTTGTTGACATTACATCACAATACAGTTTATTGTCTCACTGATTCATGCAAATAGCAGCAAAAGTGAAATACGGCTGTGGATAAAGAAAAAGCAATAATGTAGAATGAGCCATAGGTCAGTGGAGTACCAGTGAGGCGTATTCAGGATTTAGTAGCGATGTAGATTAATTAACTTTCAGAAGCACAATCATTGGGTTTTTTTTTTGTGACCAGCTTTAGCACATCCCTGGTGGCGTAGGTGGTATATATGATGTGTATATATAATTTAATGTTGTGCTTTCAGTCCAGTATAAGAGATGTGAGGCACAGATGGAAACGCAGAGCGGTGTTGTCCTTGGTGCATCTCTGCACTCACAGTGGGCGACAAAGGCAACATCAGGGAACTTAGGTCCTGCTTTACAGCCTGAACCAGCAAGAGACCATTAAATCAGTTAATATCATTTACATATGCCACATATCACATGTGCCGCTGAGCTTAATACACTGGTAATCCACAGGGCCAGTCGAGAGCATGAATCTGAGCAAATATTTTGTGAAATTCATTGTTAGAGTTGAGAACAAACACGGTGTCGCAGTTGCTGAATTCACCTGTAACTGACCCAGAATTTATAAGTGAACAGACTGTGTTTTCAGTTTTCTCAACACCATCTGTTTTCAGCGTCCGTCAGGGATTTGTGTCTTGTTGAAATGCACTTTAGGAGTTGAAGTTAATATCTACTGCAACTTTTTATGTTTCCAGGCTTGTACTTTAAACTTTTCCACCACAATGTCCTTTTTACAGATGGTTTGGTTAATCCTAACCCAAGCTGTATATATCATTGTCTTTAAGACAAATAAATACCGTAGACCTTTAACTCCTAGGCCTAAGTTGTTTTGGCAGCAGAGAATGATTGCTCACATCAGGAAGTAGGCTATCTAGTTTTCCACTTAGTGATGCAGATAAAGCACCCCACTAGGTTTTCTCAAATGTTGAGTAAAATGGCTAATGGGCGATAGCTACGCCAGGGTGGAGATTGTGAAAAACGGGGAATGTCTCTTGCCATTGCACACTGAAAATATCAGCTTTCAGATATCTGTCATCTTCTGCCAAACATCAAAGTCTTGAAGTTTACCCCAAAAGTTTACACAAAAATTGTTATGTTTACACTTAATATTTCTTCACATAGAAATTTAGTAAAAGGTCTTGCCTTTCTTTGAGGTATAAAAACAGTGTTCCATAGGCTTGTTGGGTGTTTTGAACAGTTCTGTCTCCTTTAATTAACTACAAAGCAAAAGGAAGAATTTACTCATCTCGTTCAGTCAAAATCACCCGAACCCTGGCTGTCTTAACTTTCTGTCACAACATGAAATGGCTTTAATGCAAGAGTAAGAAATCCTTGGAAGAGAGAGGAAAAAGATCCAGTGGGCGGGTATTTCAGCCCTCCTGTGGATGTGTTGGTGTCATTAGCTGCTAGTCAGGATTGATGTAAATGATTTTTGATGAGCAGAGACACTTCGTGCTCTAACAGAGTTAAGATGTAGCACGGTGGTTGGAGGGTGACTGGAAAGGTGGATGAACTTAAATATATATTGCCTTTACTCTCATGGACCATTACTGTTGTGTGTGTGTGTGTGTGTGTGTGTGTGTGTGTGTGTGTGTGTGTGTGTGTGTGTGTGTGTGTGTGTGTTACTGTACTGGTTCAAATATACAATAACTCTGATTATAGGACAAACTCATTATCTATGACAGCTGTAATCCTGTAAGCTGTTTGACACATTTTCTCTCTGCTTCATTTCTACAGTAAACATTCAGGAGACACAGTGAACTCCATTTCTGTCAACATAAAAGATTTTCTCTGTTAGAGTAAAACATGTTACAGGAGACTTCAGAAAGCCCTGCAGCTTTAAGTGGGCTGATCAGGCACTTTTAGGGCTGACTGATGCTCTAACTGTAAACACTCACTTTCCCAGCAATATGAAGGCCACTAGCACTGGCTTGCATTAGCAACACATAATGTGATTGTAACTGCATTCCAAACAATCCACACTTTTATTAATTTGTAGAAAAAAAGTTGTTCTCAGCTTAGTATTTTGTAGCTCTCATCTGGTTGTTTTTACATGGCTGCTTATTGTCCCCTTTGGATGGAAGTGGCCCCCATTTGCCTCATTTCAGACAATCCTGGCCCAAATACTGCTCATAATATCTTAATAATACTTTAACTCTACAGCAGGGACCACTGATCACTCATATAATTCTTTAGATTTATGCATCAGCTTTGCCTCCTGTGCTGTATCAAAAGTAGTTTCCCATTATTACTCCTCTCAGTCTATTAGGAAGTGGAACTGTAGCCAAACAGCAAATAGAGGTTTCCAGTTAAGGATTAGTGAGTGGAAGTCTTGGTGCCAAGTGAGACACAGCTCAGGGATTTACTCCTAACTACAGCTGCATTTTCACTACCAAGATTAATAACACCATTGAATGTTATCCAGTGAACACCGAGAGTCAACAAAATCAGTTGGGTATTTTATTTATTTTTTTTTTCTTTCGTAAGTCCCATCTTTATTCTCGTTCGGATATTACCTGAGCAGACCAAAGACCTTATTCGGACAATTTTTCACACTCTGCCAAGTAATAATTACACCTGAAATGACTCTTTCCTTACCTCAAAATAACCCTTTTCAGCAAACTTGCTTCCTGTGATTTTCATCCTTCCATTTTAAAGTAAATCTGTGAGGTTGTTTTTCCGTGAGATTTGTTCCTTCTGCTTTTTATCAGCACAGATTGGCATTGGTGTGAAAATTGAAGAAAGAAAGCAGGTGAACCCCAGCGTGTACACCTATTTTAAAAGAACGCTGACAACCAAATAAAATCGAAGCTATAACTCGAGGCAAGTCATTTAAAAAGCTCAACACAAGATACAACATCCCAGGTAGAAAATATTTTTAAGTTTGATTATGTGACAACACTGCATGCTCCTGAAGAGTCACATGGTTAAGTTCTTTAGTTATTGTTAAATTAAAGTATAAAATAGCTGTTAAGCAGTTGTTCTATAGTTAAGGTTTCTGGGGGAAACTGTTCCTAGACTGTTGTGTGCTTACATTTGACTTACGCTGTGTCACTGAATATAATGCTGTGTCACTATTGCACTATGCTACTGCAACTGGCACTTTGTTTCAGAAGCTTCACACTTCAAATTTGGAAGTCTATCAGTGACAGTAGCTCATTGGAAAAGAAGGATGGAAAATGCCCTCCATGTACTTAAAAATGGTGCGTCCTGCAAGCTGCCTGCATCCTATTTTTCTATATATTATCATAAATATCATCGTGATTGCAAATTTTCTTGAAATATTGTGATAGAATTTTGAGGCCATTTCACCCACCCCTAATCTGTTAGGAATAAAAAAAAGTTCAATCAGGGCATCCATTGTACCATTGCTCTTATTTGTAGTCTGTATTTGTTTTATATTTTGTCAGATTCTTCCCATTGAAGTTATGCTCAACTTGCTATTAGCAGTTTTTTGTGTGTTTGTCAGGCATTCCTGGATGTGGAGACAACTATTACTGAAGAAAAGCCAAAAATGTGAAAAGTTTGTGTTTATCTAAGGGAATTTATGGACTAAGGACCAAAGACCGCATTTTATTCCTCCACCTGTGCCTGTTGTGTTGAAAGAAAGTCATTAGCAAGCCATTAGCTTCCACACCCTTTATCATTTTGAATAAAATAAATGTAGGTAAGATCTGGTAGGCAGGTAATTGAAATACCATTTAAATAAAGTGCTAATGGTGTGAATGGGACTGGACTGAGTGCAGTCATCAACATTACCGATGTCAGATGTCAGGGCTAACTATACTTTGATGTGTCTGGCAAATTTCTTTTTTTTAACATTTCTTACACCTCTGTTAATTACTGTCTTTCACTCTCTCACTATTGACTTTTTCATTTCAACATCATCCACTGAACTTATTACATCACATCTTTGTCTGTTATAACTTTTACAGCAATTTGACCCCTTCACTTCACAGACTCGTGCACTGTTAGCTGTACACCTCACTTTTAATTTCCGTCTCTGTAGGTGATACACATTCATTCCAACAGCCCACCTCTCCGTTTTCCTGCTCCACGTATCTCTGGAGAGTATTTATTTCCGAACGAAAATGAAAGTGTGGAACTTGTCAGCTTGAGCGAACATGTTATTATAACATCGCCAGAACGGGGGTGATGGACGAGGCAACTGGGTTGTAAAGCATTCCATTCAGGTTGTCAGACTGCAAGTGTGAAATTTGAAATGTGTTTTGTCTTCTGGGAGCCTCTGTGTTGGGTGCTTTTTGAACCCCTGTTTACCGCTGAGGCCAGATTAGATCATGTCCCATCATATCTGTATATATGGCCCATTTAGTGCTGTCAAAGTACACGCTGATGGACCACTGAGCCTTTGACAGAAGACGTGGAAACGAGTAAAGAATCTATTTCTAATATAATGTGAACTGATGGTGGTACTGAGATTGTATGAAGCATTTTACATCAGGCTGTGAAGTAATACAACGTAATGTCAATGAAGTTCTGTTGATGACACACTATTATTGATTATTGACACACCCTCCACTGGTGAGACTGAAGTAAAAAACACCTTTAAATTGAAATAAGTGTTGCGTTTTTGCATGACGTTTTAATAAAACATTTCCTCTGCATTTCATACATGTAACGTGTGAAAACACTCGTACAACATAGAAAAGGAAAGCATTTCATCACACACATAATTATGCAGATAATAAGCTGGTGCACGTTACGCTGTGCAAATGTATAATGGACTATGTTGGACTGGTGCAAGGCAGGTTCTGCTATCCATGGTCATTTTTAAGCTAAGTCAAAATTTTTAATTTAAGATGGTGATCAACTTTAGTATCACTTGCCAAATTCCACCTTTTTCTAGAGTTCTGTTGGCTGGGAAGTAGCGGTGGTAACTCATGTAACATCCACTTATATATTATAGAATGCAGATAGAGAAATCGACACAGAGTAGTAAACGACAGAGCTGCATCAGTGCAAGGCAGCTGACCACAATCTGCACTGTGAACACTGTGCAGATTATCATTCGATTTATTTTGGAGTCAGGACTCTATAAAGTAACTGATAATGAATGGATAGTGTCACTGATATCAATGAAATCATCTCAACATCCATTCCTAGACAATGGAGAACCGCTCTATATAGTTCCAAAAGGAACAGCCCTATACATACATACATACATACATACATTTAGTACCCACTTAAAATTTGCTAAGAAATGTTTTATTTCTTGGAAATGATCCAAAGTAGATAATGGAAGACAATGTCCCTCCATAGACAGGAGTCCCTCAGCTGAGTCTAAAAATTGGTCTTTTGAAATTTCCTGAGGAGACGGCAGTGATTAAATGGTGCCCTCTCATTAATCAAAGGATAGATGTGCAGTCGAGGCAGCAGAGCCTGAAGTCATGGCTTTCTTCTGACTGCGCCCACTGTGTGATATCAAAGAGGTGCTACAGTCTGAGAGCCGATTAAATGTGACTGAAACTCAGTGCTGCAAAATGCCCCGGACCTACCAAGACGTTCAGGCTCATTTTGTCCTCTCGCACTGTGACTTCCCTGCCTCACTCATAGGCCAGTTTTCTTCTTGCTAAGCCAAACTGTAGTATTAACCTTTTGAATTGTGTGACTCCAGTGTCTGACAAAAGCAGTGATGTGGTTTTGCTCTTAGATTATTAAGATTTATGGTCCTGATTGTTGCATGGCGTCCCCTTGCCTTTTACCATTCTCCTCGGGTGAAGCTGAAAGTTTTAGGGTAAGCCTAGCAGAAATATCCTCTGGTAGTTCTGTTGCGTCTGAATCTGTGAAGAGCTTGATGTTGAGAAGAGCTTGTTATTGTGAATTATTCTGCTCTGAGATTATTAGCAACACCGTGACAGACCTTTAGGCTGTTAAACAAGCCTTTTTGAAGGCTACTGATAATGAAGCAAGCCCTTTTCTCTTTATTACAAGGACAGCGCTGTGCAATTTGCTTTGTTTTGCAATATCTCTCTTTCATTATCTTCTGCTGCTGTAATGGCCTAGATTCCCCTTAGGAATTTTTAATTTGACCTAAAATATTTTGTCAAATTCCGTATTGATTTGGTCCATCATGAATAGGGTTTGACTGTGGTGGACACACAAACCGCTTGCTTGAGTAAGCTTTTGAAATGAGCTGGGGAATGAAATGCCAAAAGTCTCTTGAGGAGTTCTGCTCTTTTAATAACAATAGAGATACAGATTAATGATATAGGAAAAACAAAATGTGGGAAAAAAGTATGATTTTGCCATCCTATATAATTATTGTAATTACTGTTGTGAGTCAAATATAAAATTAAAAGTCAGTACATCTCAATTTCTGTACTAATTTCTTCTAAGTATTACAATAATGCATTAATCACAGATCTGTTTACAGGTTTGATATATGACCTGTATAACTGTTACATAAGCTTTTTGCCAATTTATTAAAACATTTCTGTAGGCTGAATATAATAAGGTTACTTTATCAAATAATTTGGGGACATTTGCATAGCTCAATTTTACTGATTTGGGCCCTGTGATGCATTTTGGGAAAAGAAAGATAAAAGATAATGTTAAAGATGTTAAAAAAAAAAAAAAAAAAAAAAACTATAATTGAAGAGTTTGTATATAATCCAAACAATAATATAAAACTAACATAGAATTGGTATTGCTAACAGTTTTGCTAGCATCACAACCTAGCTTTCGTGTAAGGTATATAGTGAAAAAGAAACTTTTCAAAGGACACTACACCTGTGGAAAAACTCAGTACTCCCTTACTGCTTTCATAGGAATTAACAGGGTATGTAGCAGCCAGGTGCTGCTAATCAAATGCACTCTTCCCAGGAGTGAACGTCCCAGCAAATTCACCCCAAGATCAGACTGTGTAATGCTCAGAGTAGCTGCCAAAAACCCAAGAGCTACATCTCAGACTGCAAGCCTCAGTTAGCATGTTAAATGCTAATGTTAATGAGCATAAATTAGAAAAAAGACTGAACAAGTATGGCTTGTTTAGAAGGGCTGCCAGGAGAAAGCTTCTTCTCTCTAAAGAGAACATGGCAGCATGACTTATGTTTGGAAAGTTGCATCTGAATAAACCACAAGACTTCCAGAGCAATGTCCTTTGGACAGACTAGACCAATGTTTGACCATAATGCACAGCACCATGTTTGAAGAAAACCAAACACAACATATCAGCATGAACACCTCATACCAGCTGTCAAGCATGGTGGTGGAGGGATGATGATTTAGGCTTGTTTTGCAGCTACAGGACCTGGACCAGAAAATTTACATGAGAAAGCCTAAAAAAAAAAAAAGACTCAAGCTGTTGTAATAGCCCAAAGTCCAGACCTCAGCCCAAGTTATTGCTTCTACTGGTGGTTCTAGAAGCTACTGACTCATGGGGAGTGCTTAGTTTTTCACAGTTTTGGACTGTGGGAGGAAACCGGAGTACCCAGAGAAAACCCACACAAACTTCACACAGAAAGACCCCGGCCAAGGTGGATTCGAACCCAGGACCTTATTGGTGTGAGGCAACATTGCACCGCTCTATCATGCTGGGGTAACGATTTTACACTTTAAGGTGCTAACGCTTATATTAACGTAACATATGCTTCTGACCAGAAGTTACACTTCAGAGATTTAAACATTAAAAACGTATCCTTAAAACTTTCATTTTAAATAATACTGAAGGTGCTTTATAAATATTATGGTTGGCACAATATCAGATTTTTACTAAACAATTACATGACCAAAACAATTTGCACAAAATTGTTGCAGTATTTACAGCAACTTTGAAAGAGGATTCCTGGACCTTTCAGGCTAACTTTTTTGGGTGTCAGTATAGTGAGTCGTTGTTGTTTGTTCACACTGAGGTTCAATATTGGCATATTGTTGACATGTTGGAGTGTCAAATAACTTATTATTAACATGACATCAATATTCATATTTTTCAAATATCACGGTGACAAAAGAAATATTTCCTTTGTCATTTAGTCAAGTCACAGACTGCCTGATATCTACCACTTTTCCACTGTTGTATGAAGATTACCAGCTTTCATACTAATTTGATAAAGGTTTAGAATCAGAGGTATCACTTCTTTAAATCATAGTTTATTAGTTATAAATTTGAAATAATAATTATCCTTATGTAAGAAATGTGTTCACTCATTGAACTCAGACAAAATAAACAATTTACAATTTAATCATTAGGTTGATGTGACAGATGACCTGCTTGAATATTTTTATTTTTCTTCCACTGGTGGGTTGAATGGTCATTGCTGTACACTCATGAACTTTAATATTTCGTTCTCATGAAGGTTTCTGCTTTGTTTTAAAAAAAAAAAAAAAAAAAAAAGCTAAGCTATCAAATGTTTTTGCTGAGATCACATTTCAGCAAGTATTGTTCTAGGTGCCTTCATCGGCTTGTGCCACTGCAAGCGGAGGAGGAGGCTGCTCTTACGGGGCATGTTTGGGCGTAGCAGGCACCCTGGGAAATGATTCACACAGTGGTGCATGTCCCCCACTTTTCTTACTGGATGATTCGGACGCCACAGCAATAAACCCGAGGCACATTGTAGAAATGGGTTTATCAAATGGGCTGCTAATGTTAAACTAAAGGGCATGCAGCACAGTATGGGATGTATTGTGCCTCGGGGAACTGAAACAGATTTTGAGCAGTATTACTTAACGTAACCTTTTTGCTGACTTAGCGCTAGTTGTGCTGCAGTTGGTTTAGGTGAATTATTAAAGGTTACACATCTTTTTTTTTTTTTAAACATAAAGGGTTACTTTATGCATTCTTAAACAGTCACGAACCTTCTTATGGCTTGCCCTGCTCTCAGACGCACTGTTATTAATGTTTTTAAACTAAAAACCTGCCAGAGATTCACTAATCTGTCTGGAAATAGGAGTAATTTTTGGACATTTTAATTTAATGTTAACACTGAGATGGATTCATTATTATCTAAAGTATTGTTGTGTCTTGACATTTTATAATAAGCTGATCATTCAATTCTAAGCAGGTCACATAGGTATAAAATATTTCTGCCACTGAAAACAGAGCAGCAGTCATTATAGAAGTTGAAGCACTGCATAGCAGTCTTTAATGCCTTGTCTACACTGAAAATGTAGCATCATCAAACACATTGGCACAGTGGTAGCTCTCACTACCCAATACAGAATCTGGGGAATTGCATGTGAAAAAACATGAATGGACAAGCAGTGCAGGAAAAAGGCGAGCTGGTGGGCCACCTGTGTAAACATCTGGACTGATTATAAAGGAATGAATCTGTTCCATCAGATACGCATGAAATGGACAAAAAACCATGGAGGTGATGTCTTTGTTATAGTCATGGTAATAAATGGTAAAATATATATACTGAAATAGCTCTGCAAAGTTGTGTGTAGGAATTCGACACATAGCATTACCTAAAAGTTCTAGTGAGGACCAAGATTTTTCCTTAAGTTTGCTTTTCTTTTATTTTTATGATATTTTTCTGTTTTATTTGCCTGTTCATGGTGTATTCACATCACAGCAGAAAAAAAACAAGCCTTGCACTGCATGATAGCACAAGTGTGAATGCAATAATATGGCCACCACATTTGAATAGTATTTGTAATCTAGGAGCTTTTTCTGCATGCTGATATTTCATCTTTTTTGGTGTGGTCTCAAACACAAAATTCCTATTTTGCCTTTCAGCAGTGATCACCAGGAAGGTTAGCAGTGCTCGTTAAAAATGTGAACCAAGCCAGATATCAACAATCTGTTTGAGTCCATTTGAGGATGATTTTGGGGGGAAAGATTTATTTATTTATTTATTTATTTTTTAATATCTGTATATATTGACAGTTTTAGTGGTCTGCCTTCTTAAGAATTCAGTTCAAAGTGCAGTTGTTGAAATCTTTATTGTTTTTGTCATGCTCCAGTTGAGAGAGAGTTACATGATGGCAATCTCTGTCAGTGCCTTTGTACAATTAGGGTTGTGCAGTGCCGTTGAGATAGGGCATTGTATGGTTGATGTAAAGCACTATAGATTGGGGCACCTGGGTGGAAGTTTCCATTCCTGTTACCACTAACTTCTCTTGAGCTAACAAATAACCTCACAGCCTATGGGCATGTTGTTAACCTCTCATCAGCACCATCACACGGTTCTGGTTGTGCATCCTGCTAATTTATGTAGTATGCGGTATTCTTGTTTGCAACAAGTGAATGTGTGCACCAATTTAAAGATGATCACCAGCTGTTGGCTCGACAGGAGCCAGATGGAAAATCTCGCCCAACCCTGCCAATCACACAATAATGAAGGTGGCATACTTAAAGCACCCTTTGAAGCCATTACAGAATCAGAATTGGATTTATTTTTGCCAAGCATGTTACGCATAGAACAAATTTTGTTCCAGCGGTTGGTGTCTCTCTAGTGGTACAATGTAGAAAGCTGAAAAATATAAAATGACACAGGAAACTAGAAATTAAAGCGTAGGCCCAGATATCAGGAAAGGATGCTGTTTAAGTTGAGCTGAGTTTCAGTCAGCAAACACTTTAGCTAAGCTTCACCAGATTACATGGTCATCTCATAGACGTATAACTGCCAGGTGTCAATTTAACCAAAATATAAAGAAAATGTATACTTTTTTTTTTTATTTCTGTCCATCTTCTTTGTGCTGCTCTAAATTCATTATAACTTCATTTTTAGTCAAGTTATTGTCATAGCCTTGGCGGGGGCGATGTCTGTTGCACAAAAACTTCAACGTTGGCCATAACTCGAGAACAGTGCGACCTAGTATGTTCAAATACATAAAGTAGAGGCATCTACTAAAAGTCTGGGACTAGTTCAAATCTTGGCAACCTAAGGGTTGAGGTCAGAGGTCAAGTTTTCTTAAAATCTTGTGAACGCGATAACACAAGAACAGTGTGACCTAGGATATGCAAATTCACACCACAGAGACATACTGTTCAAGCCAGACCCATTAAACTTCACACACTCGTACCCTGACTTTACTGTAACAGCGCTTTGACCTCCGCCTGCTCAGAAGTGCTCTTGTTAGAATATAAACATCGTAAAAGCATGGACAGCAATATCATAAGTGGCAGTAAATGCATCATTTATGGATCAATTAAATCATTTCAGGCCTCGTTCTTCCTGTAGGCTTTCTGTCCAGTATGACTGATAAGTGTCAAATTGCATTCAGCACTGTTAAAGGGTCTTAAAAGTTTTGCATTAAGTGTGGTGAGCAGTGAAAGCCAGACACTTTAGATTCATTCAAGTCCTTTAGTAGGGTCATACACAGACTTGCAGAAGGCTGCAGTGCAATATATAAATGCCTGTGTCTGCCAGTGCTGCAAGTTATGTAAATTTTACTACACAGATTGAATATACTTCCAGCTCTCAAAGTTAGATAAAGGGACTTCATATCTCATTATAACTGGTGTAATACAGGGTACTACATATATATCACAGGCTGTGTAGTGCAGCACACCTTGATGAATGGGACCCTTGCTGTGAAAGGCATTTTTTTCTGTTCTGTATCTAACTAGAATAATTGTTTTCTCCCACCAGTTCTGCTTCCCAGCATTCATTCGTCATCTCTCTCATGCTTGTATCATAGTTAAATTTCTTGGGAAGGTTTTATTTCCAGCATCAGCAAATAGAGCCTGTTGTTCCTGGCACCCACGATTCATTAGAGTAAAAGTGCTTGCAACATTGAGCAGTTTGTCTCGAGCATCAAGGAAATCACACTGATTCCTACAGACATCATTGCTTTCTCATGCATTGCGTGTAAGCTCAGTGAGGGAACAAGCACTAGTTGGTTGATAAATGTCTTTGTTAGTTTTCCCTGAAGATGATGCCTTTTGTTGTGGCCCCAATTCTTTAACTTTTTGTCAAGTCCTAGTCCCACGGGAAGCTAGAGAATCCCCAATCTCAGCACTATTTTCAGATATACCCCATTCTAAAAGACTGGCATTTTATTCTGCAGTCATCACATTTTGTTCTTTCTTTGACAAAGTGCACATTTTCCTCCAGGGGAAGATGTTTCTCTTGTATATCCTCTGACAGCTCTGCATATTCAGACTGCAAAACTTCACTGTGGTGATACTTGAGACCTGGGATAAGGAAACTATCCTGGCTGATTGCAGCACCGTCTCATCTTATCATTTCAATACAGGACCCAGGAAACCCATTTGCAGAGCTGTAAACAGTTGTCTCCATCCAGTATCAACATTCTTTGGAAAACTTTAGCTTCTATTTCAGAAATCATCCGAAATGACGTCAAGTGAACTGGTTGAACAGTATGCTTGCGTCTGCCAACCCAGCCAGTCTGTGATGCTTTATGCAAAAGAGCCACAGGGGGAAGAGAGGCAAAAGATCTAACAGTCCAACCCGTCAGAGCTCTTTTTTTGTTCCGTGTTTTGGAGACAGTTTGTTTCCCTCTAGGGAATTTGTGGATTTCCGGGTAAATAAGGCAGATGTCCATAAGGGGACCTATAGAAATGTGACACAGAACATTAATCTAGCATAATCCATGCTGAAAAGAGATTTTTTTCTTACTAGTTGTGATTAATTGATTGTCTCCTGCATTAACTTCATTTCACATATCTTGGGTGTTATTATTATTATATAACCGCAGTTCTCTGATGACCATGCTTGACAAAAGCCTGGGCTATGGTCAGATAGTTAGTTTTGCTTTTGAAGGTTTCTAACTGAGTTCTGTGAATGTGAGGGAAAGGTGCTTCAGTGCTTACTGTCTTACTTCCTTTAATATAAAAAACACTGGAGCACACCTTTATGAAAGGAAAGTTGCCAGATTTCTTCACATCTTTGCTTGATCGTATGCCATTTCCTGTCAAGTTCAAGAAAATGTGATTATGAACATACGAGGTAGTTTTTCAGCATATTCGCTGTCTTCTGTTGAATGTTGGTCCTAGACATTAGCAGCCAGAGCCAGAGCCAGACATCTTCTGATTAAAGCCCATAAGGTATGAGGAAGGTAGGTCCTTGACGATTGCATCCCAACCAGCAGTTCGAGTAATAATAAAGAAGAAACAAATGGCTGATTAAATAGTCACTTGTGAGAAATGTTTAGTTTTTTGAATGACTTTCAAGTTATGTTTTATTCAAATTTCAAACCATATCTTTTTTCCAGCTTCCCCCTTCAATCAGATTAATCAATAAAGAAAATAATGAGTAGAGTCAGCCCTGCTAGTTTTTAAACAGTGAAAAAAAATTTATGAATGTCCAAGAACAATCTTTGGATTAGGATCTACATACAGCACATTATAAAGTCTTAGGTAGTGTTGACTAGGCTAGAAAGACAGCCACTTGGGCTGTGTGCAGGAAGGTATATACTATTCAGCAAACCAGTTCAGAAAAGTTGAACTGTGTCATAGTGTCATCATAATCAAGTCCCACAGTGTCATCGGCTCTACAGGGCAGTTGTGTCTTCTGTGCTTCTGCTGAGGGACTAAATATTCATCACAGCCATATGAGAAAATATGAACTAAATCTGTGTTTAAAAAACTGTATTGGTTAGGCGTTAGGTTTACAGAGCTGATGTGCTGAAGCTAAAAATCAGCACATTGTTTTGAGACACACTCACTCTCTTCATATCCTCTTTCACACCGTCTGTAATGGTTTGTTTGTTTTGCAGTGAACCCTGACCACCCACAACCCAAATTTCCCTAATTGAATAATAGTTGCTTTCACGCAGCTCGAGTTCTCCAGTGTCAACTTTTTCCCCCAATAAACAGTTTGTGCAGCTACTCTGAGTTACCACACTTGACATTCATCACCTCATCAGATTGCAATGAAACTGCCCCCTCTCAGCTTAGCCAGTATGATTTTGGTTGATTTTGTTGTGGCTTCTACACAAGTGGCACTTAAAAATAAGATTA
Source organism: Archocentrus centrarchus (assembly GCF_007364275.1). Classification (NCBI taxonomy): domain Eukaryota; kingdom Metazoa; phylum Chordata; class Actinopteri; order Cichliformes; family Cichlidae; genus Archocentrus; species Archocentrus centrarchus. The sequence goes on along the minus strand of NC_044356.1, from coordinate 27,685,653 downwards.
AATGATTTACTAGTCAAGCAAGATACACACACACACACACACACGCGCACACACACACACATACACACACACACACACACACACACTCTCACTGTGTTATCTTATAATGCATTCATGTTGTTTACAGCTGCCCTGGCTTGTTAAAACACCCTGCCTTGCTCAGTAATGGGATCGTTATGTAACATGATATGCAGTATTTAGATTGCTACACATCTGCAAACAAACATTCATAACATGTTTTTTTGTTTTATATAATTTAATAACAGCCTATTGATTAATGGGGAAACAATCTTTGAGCGTCCTGCCGCAGCTGCTGTGTTTGGATGAAATAAATATGTAGAACCACTGAAAACCTGATTACTTAAATCCCCCTGCATGCTCTATCCTCTGAAGCAACACAGTGAGGCTGGCTGGTCTCATCAGCGTTTACCACCTTTTGTTCAGTGTGTGTTTTGACGGAGATGAAAGGGAAAAGTAAAAATATAGCCCATCTTGGCGTACTGTGAATTGGACTCCCTGGTCTCGCTTTCTTCCTCTCGCTCTGTCTTGCCTTGCTCTCTCGTCTCGCTCCCTCGTACCTTTTTGTTCTTCTGCAGGCTATAGTTCTCTGTGGAGCTGGCTATCTACTCTGGCACGCTGCCCTTTTTCTAGGGGGATTAAGCAAAAGCCTTGCATATAGACTACACACCAAATTTCTGTCCCTCTGCTACCACATTTTATCATTCAGTGTGAAATCTCAATTCCTTCACTGCGCCGTTATGTAATTATTGCCTGTCGTAATTATTTCTGTCTTACTTTTGTTGTTTGTGGGCATCATATTTCAAGACGTGCAACAAGAGCGACTGTGTGTCTTCAGTATGTCATAACATGCTTTGCATGCAACAGTCTGTACATCCAGTCTTTTGTATTTTGTGACACATTAGTAAAGGATGCCATTTCAAAAGGTTAGATGGTCTTCAAGCTGAGACGCTGCCATTTAAATTGACAGTTCATGCAGATAAACATCAAAATCTCCTGCCAGTTAACAAGGGAGCTGAAAGCCCACCAGCCGAGCGACGCAGCTGATATGCATCTTTTCCTCGCCGTCTCTGTCTGATTGTGTTTTGCTTTCGTACAAAAAGTAATCATAAGTGAATTAATCTGCCTGAGAGGAAGACCAAATTGATTCAAATACAAGTTGCCCTCTTTTTTTTTTTTTTTTTTTTTGGATGAATGCCTCCAAGTTGCTACTCGGGGTCAAAGGAAGTATAGCCACCTGCTTTCTGTATTATATTTTTCAGAGGAAATAGTTTTTTATTCATCTAAATTTCCATTTGCAGTTAATGCTCATAAAGTCCTTAAATCATACGTTGTTTTCACCTGTGGCTTAGTGGAAAGTTTACACAGGACTCTATGCAGTCCTGTGAAAAACTAACCATACACTTACTGCTTCCATAGGAATTAAGAGAGTAAGTAGCGTACAGGTGTTGTTAATCTAATTCACTTCATTAATTACTAATTACAAGTGTGAGCACCTTTATAACCCCAGACGTTTTGGCAGTTTGCTGGCGGGAGCATTCACATGTGTGTGTTAATACAATCTGCCCTGGAAAAATCCACTGCAGAGTCATCAAGGACTGATGAGTGACTCTGCAGCTTGTTTGGGAGGGTTTCTGAAACCAAGTGTCTTCTCTCCAAAAAGAAGCTGTTAATATGGCTTAGATTTGCAATCCACAATACTTCTGGAAAGTCAACACCAAGCACTTTCACTTTTACAAAAAACAAAGAAAGAAAGAAAAGTGAGGGTTTGATCCTTCCTTTAGTCGCTCTTGGACTACAGTCTGTTTCTCCCGTGTCATCTTTAGCTCGTTGAATTCCACTGATTGCACAGTAGTGGGTTAGCTTCGACTGCTCCCTATTTTTCTCCTGTTGCTTGCTTACTTTGCCAGTGTTTGGCTTTGTAAAGTCCAGAAGAGTAATTTGCTGTTAAGTTTTCACAGATGAAAGTATTTAATGTGTAAGTGAGCATGTTTTACTAGATGGCCATAAGTCCCAACAATCAAGGCTTTTAATTTTGGCCAAGTTTCTGTTTGTCACTTGAGCGCATAAACTGTGTTACCCTGTTTAAATGTGAAGAAATTGCAATTAAGTGCTGACATTGTGATCTTCATTACATTTGAGCAGCTTTCTCCTGGAGATGGTTGTAAAGGGAAAGCTGAGGCTGTTATCTTCATGTGCGCATGTTGTAAGTTAGACTCCACGAGCTTTCCAATTACAACTCCGGCACCCGAGGGCCCAGTTCAAGGTAATTGTTTTTAAGGATCGCCTGACACCCAGAGGCGTGCTGTAATGACACTGTATCTCTCCACTGTGTGCTCAAATTATTCTATTTGCATTTATTAAAGCTGTTTTTGTGAACCCATAGATAGAGCTTTGTTGTTCCAGCAAAGCTGCTCCCCCCTCAGTAACGGCTTTCATATCTGTCCCCTGCTGCAGGGCATGTTGATCCTCGCTGTACATTAATTAAACATCTACAATTACAGCTGGAACTTATGCAGGTGACTGACATTCAGGGTGAGAAGGAAACAAACGACCTAATTGAATCAAGCTTGTCGCTTATAACTGATTTACCTCTATGACTGATTTCCTATCACAGCTCAGCTGGCTGCCTTCCCTTTTTAACCTGCAGCCTCCGTTACACTGGGCTTTGTGAGTCTGCGTTTTGTCGGGTGCAAAGAGTGTTCAGCAGCAGCAGCCAGCACAGTTGTTTCAGTGAACAAAGCCTCCTTTGCTTCCCATAATCCAGAGTTTTTCCTGACAAATTGCTGCTGTTGGAGTTGTTATAAGGTCAGCTGTCAGATTAGTTAAAGAGGTAAGGTATGTGTGCTGGTGAGAGTGCACACGCTGTTTCTTGTATAGCAGCATTTGGTGCTGAGTGTAAAAAAAAAACAACCCAAAAACCCTGTAAATTTGTACTGCACCACCTTTTGCCCCAATGTCCTTGCAAATACATTTAGGCCTATGTTATATGTTAAAGTGATTGTCTGTGTGTCAGTGGCTGAGCAGCAAAATTATATTACAGTGGGATTTCAACTGATGACTTCATCTATTAATGCAACACAGAGATAGAGACAAGGAACGCCACTCAAAACTCGGTTTTAAGTGGCAGTTTTGACTCTGCTTTTCTCTCCTCTGCTCTCTGTTTGCAAACATAAACATAGAAGAAACAGCGAGCCAGGCAGATACTGCACATTTATTTAAAATTTAACCTGTTGTCCACAGATTCTGTTCACATAGTGAGCTCTCTGATATGCATCATGTTTGTTACTTCTGTGCTTGAACAACCACATTGAAGTAGCTTCACCTAGAAGTGGGCAAAGTCAGAGCAGGTATGTCCTCATACAGCGAGAGAGAGACCACCTCAATGTCTGACATGTTACTGTAGGTGTCAACAAACCTTCAACCGATTAGTTAGGGAACTAATCCGCCATGGTGAGCCCGTTTTAATGATACTATAAGAAATTTAGCCCAGTTTAACTTTGCTTTCAATATGTGTGGTCTTTGTGCATCTGTGCTCAAATACAGGGGGACAGAGGTTAGAGAGAGAGAGCGCCACGTGATCTACCCTGCCATAATTGATAGTTTGTGGACTTAAGTGGGCGATATCAGCTGACCAGTTTAAACTGTGTTATAACATTTGCTTAGTCCTTGGTGCCTAGGCTCTGTGTCAACTTAAGCCAGAAGGGCTATTGGGCTTGTACTGTAATACAGTAGCTGAAACCCAAGTATTATGTATATTATGAGCAAATTGTTTATTGGTGGATCTACAAATACCAAATATTTATGTTTTTAAGCCTAAAGAACTATTTTGATGAGTTGAATTTGAGGAGACTTCAAAGCTGGGCCTGACGAGCTCCTCTCAGCTGACAGCGCCTGAGCTCTGTGTCTTAGATAATCAGGAGGACAGCATTATTATTCGATTGGCTCTTCATGCTTATCAATAAGGGAAAATGCCTGTTCATTATTTAAGCTGTATAACAAAATTTAATTTAAGGATTTTTGTGAAATTCAAATACTGATGTCAGTGTCAGCCCATAAATAACAAAGTGTCAGGCTTCACCGCTCAAGCTATTAATGTGGGGTCTCATTATGTTGGACAGTAACATTAATAGTGTTTAAATCTGTTAATGCAGTTAAGACAGCTTTCTTTGTGTTACATCCCAAAAGTTTTTGTGGGTTTATTCAGTACACAGACCTGTGATATAAAAGGAAGCAACTACATACCAGACAATACAAGATGATACATATCTGGATATTTTTCAGTGACAACAGCACTGTTTGCGCCTCCTCTCCAATCTGCACCAGGGTACCCTTGAGCGAGGCTTCTAACAGCCATGAGGTGGAACCGCATGTGTGGCAACAAGTAATACGGATATTTAAAAAAAAGACTGATTCAGTCAGCAGCACAATAATCAAAAGAAGATTATTTCCATTGGCAGTCATTTTTTACTTCAGCATACTGAAGTTCAGTCAGATGCAGCATGAAAGTAACAAACTGGGGTGGAGGTTTGTTGGAAAACAGCTTGCAGATCCACGCAAAAAACCAAACAAAAACAAAACAGCTTAGCTTAAGAGCATTTCAAAAACAATCAAATAAAAGTAGAGAAAGTTTTTACATTTGAGATTCTGTGCTTTCTAAGTTCATTACTGGCCACAGAACAAACATACAGCTACAATTTAACCTTTTTGTATCGTTCAGCTGTTGTTTAATGCTCTGTCATTATGTTTTCTTGACAGTAATCAGAGATGTTATCACATATATATGTAGCCTATGCAGCTTATTTTTTGGTTTATAGCCAGTTGCCCTCTGTGGACAAACTGGAACAGGAAACAGTGACATCCATTACCTGCCTGACACCTGAATCCCAGCAGTGCTTTGGAAGATGTCACATGTCGTAAAGAAGGATTATGACTGACACAGGGATGCGGCAGCAATCCGCCTTACTTGGCTGCCCCTTGTGAACAATCTGAACCCAGCAGTATGTGTTTCTCAGCAGAGTATCAGGGAGAAACAGGGGAGTGATCCCCACGCACCCCACCTCACAGTTCAGCAGCGTGAGAGGGGGTGGAAGAGCGTGAGGAAAACGAATGCTTATTCAGGCTTTTCACAGATAGGAAAAGGGGGAGGAAGGAGAAATGTGCACAGAGGAAAACCAAAACTACAAGTAATCTGACCCAGTTTTATTCCAACAAACTGGTGACGCAGGCAGTTTTTCTATTTATTATCTTAGTTTGGATTGATCTCACTATGAAGCAGAGAGATGGATCTCAGGGGAAGGTTGGCCTGTTAATAGCCACTGTTTATCATATGCCATACACTCATGCATAAGCTATTTTTCATCACACAGAAACATGTTTGCAGTGTGTGAGGGAAAAGTTGATTTTGCAAAGCTCTTGAGGATTCATTCATGTACTTTAGTCACCACTTAATATCTAGTCACTGTTAGAAAATTGAGCTATGATTGATGTAAAAGGGCTGGAATGCAGTTTTGTTCAGCCACCCTGACCTGCTTTTACTTTAGGTTATAATTGACATTTTACCCAATATAATCCTGCTTTGCAGGCAAGACCTTTTAGCTGTTCATTTTATGGGTAGTTGGAAAGAGCATTGGTGATAGTAACTCCAAAAGCATAATTTCTTATGAAGTCATGAAAAAAACCAAAGATCTTAAAAAGTCCCTGGCCTGGATATATCATGACTTGGATGGCAACGTGTTTTGTAGAGGGGGCTTAAATTCTTTGCAATTCTTCTCATGTTCACATTGACATTTAAATGAAGCGTACCACTGTGTTAAATAACATGAGGGGGGCATTAATTGTGATGCAGGAAGTAGATTTTCAGTAATACTATTGTTGTTGCCCTCTTAATGTTTTGAAAATAGACATGACGATGGGATAGATCAGACTGAGAAGCCAAGGGCTAGTTGGAACAGTTACCATGCTTTATCATCGTGTGACTCCAGAATTTACAAAATGTACAACATTTTTATTTAATAGGACTTCAAACTATCGACTGAAAGTGTTTACTGAGATCACTTATCAATGAAGCTGAATTGTCTTCACAAACTTATATCCAACCAGACTTCTGGTTGCAACTATAGTCGCCCCCTGCTGGCCATTAAAAAGAACCCAGTTTCTTGACATCCTGTTTTCTCTTTTCAGACCAGAAGCTACGTCCATTCGTAAGATACACAGAGGAGTCACACATCCTCAAGTTTGGGGACTTCATTGTTAGTTCTCTTAAGTAAATGCAAAATCTTCAACAGTTGTTGAATCCTCACCACAATCAGTGGATCTCAGTTTGGTGAGTCAGAATTGAACAAAGCCAGAGAAACAGAAATGAATGAAGCTACTTTGACTTACTCACTAAGCTGTACCACTCACATTTATCCAGCCTTACTCTACTTGAGTATTAAGTGCTCCAAAGAGATGGGACCTAATGCTAGCAGTGTCTTCTGAGCTGGATGATCTTGTTGTCCCTTTAGCACAGGACTGCATAGAGTCCTGTGAAAATGTTTTCACATGACTGTAAGTACCCATCCTTAGGTAGAAAGCTCATTAGCTCAGAGACTCCACAGGTGATGTTGTGACCTTGCCAGAAATTGCGTTCTGCTGAGGTTGAAGTTATAGCTGGAACAAGCCCTGTGCATGTAGTTAGTTTTTGCAGCAAGCTTCTAGAACATATTTGACAAAGATGCGCAAATTTCACTACACTGCTTCCTGAAGTGACTTGCCTAACCTCCGTAATAATAATATAATACAAACCCTATTACAAAAAGGTGGGACATTGAGTAAATAATAAGTAAAAACAGAATGCAGTGATCTACAAATCTCATAAACCCATATTTTATTCACTACAGAACATAGAAAACATATCAAATATTTAAACTGATACATTTCACTATTTAATGAAAAATCCTAGCTATTTTAATTTGGTGGCAGAAACACGTCTCAAAAAGTTGGGATGGGGCAACAAAAGGCAGCAACAGGAAGTGTAACTAAAAAAGCAGCTAGAGGAACATTTTGCTAATCAGGTTAATTGACAACAGGTGAGTAAGTTGATTTTTTTGTTGTTTGTTTGTTTGTTTGTTTGTTTGTTTTGGGGGGGGGGGGGGGGGGGGTTAAAAAGCATCTCAGAGAGGCAGAGTTTCTCAGAAGATAGGTGAAGGTTCACCAGTCTGGAAAAACCTGCATCTACAAATTGTGGAACAAATCATGTCATGTCACCTCTGACCTCTTCTCCAAGGTCAAATAAGGTCAAACTTTCATAAACTCTTTTATCTTTAAAACTTACTTCAAAGTAAATACTGCCCAGAGAGTGAGCTGCCTTGGTGGAGGTTTGTGCTCTTGGAGTGCTTCTTGTTGGAATTGGGTTTGTACTATGAGACAGAACTGTAAAATCAGGAAGCCATCATTGGGACAAACTCATTATTTTGCATCTCAGTGACTTCACTGAACGCTGTGACTCTACAGTGCAGATAACACATCATTGCATTTCCACAAAACTTAATTTCCATTCAAGCCTTTTGCCTGGTGACGCTGCATTTGCTTTGCTGTCACTTTGCAAACACAAAATAGAAGGGGGGGGGGTGTTTGTTTGTTTGTTTGTTTGTTTTTGACATGGTGGTAATGTCGTCTTGCTATGAACATAAAAAAATTTTTAATCTAAAGCTCAGTCCTGTTTTCATAGGTTAATGAAACCACAAACACTGTCCTGCTGTAATCACCATTGATTGAAGACCCTGATTACGGTCTCTACTTAGGGCTCAATATTGATAATTAGACGAGCTGTTTTGTCAGTAGACAGCTGCCAACAATGGAGGTGTATAAAGAGAAGTACCTCATTAGGAGCCAGATCTTAACACTGGGTAGTTAGTGTGCTACAGGGGGAAAAACGCACTGAGCTCAGAAAGCGCTTCACAGTCTCCACCCACAGCATGGACTGATTTTGTGGGGGAATATCAAAAGTAGTTCTGATTTTCAAGCTGCAATGTAGATTTATTTTAAAATCTTACTATAAACATTCAAATAAAATTTTAGTTCCACATTTTTCACAATTTTTTCTGAACAGATTTATTCCCAGTACAGAATATACTGTTTTTAATTAGCAGGTGTCCTGCTTCTGACAGGGTGGAGCAGATCTTGGTGTTAAAGCTATAAATCAGCATCATAATTACAGCAGACTCACTGTATGAGCTGTACCATTTTTCCTGTGTCAGACACACTTATTATTGTTGTGACTGGATCCTTGCCACCCCCCATATATAAAGATTAAATATAGACTTTGCACTTTTCCAAGTCACTGGACTGAACATTTGTATGTTCAGTCCAGTGACTCATTTCCTGGAGAAAGTGCAAACAAAGGAATGATGTGAAGTGTGCTGTTTTTCCCGATATGCATTGATTTTTCTGTTTCGCGCAGAATAATCAATGCTGGGATTACACTGCTGGGATTAGAGGTTCGTTTGCCACCCAAAGCACCTTTCCCACAGCTTCTGTAAAGCTGCAGGATTGTTGAATAGATGGATTCCATTTTTCAATCAATTGTATTGAATATCATCCCCATAGCCTCACTCTCATGTGTCAACTGTCACTATCAGCTAACTTGAGTAGTCTTTAATTTTGGGGGAGGATACAGTATAAGAGATATAGCAGGGTAAACAGATGTTTGCACAGCTCTGGTTGAGTATAGAGACTGATAGCCCCAAAGCAAAGACTCATCTCAAATATTTTATGAGCAGGGATACTCAAAGCTTATAAATGAATTAAGCAATTTTGGGACTAGTCCAAAGAGATTTTCTTTTAAGACTTTTTAAAAAAAATTTTGTCTTTTCTCAAGGATAATTGAGGATGTTTTTGGTTGCAATATCAAACTAGAGGTTTTTCCTTTATGGAGTATTGTCGTTAACCAATCCCCTTCCAATAAAAAGTTAAGGTATCCCAGTCCAAATCCACCTGAAACTCCTGAGAAACAATCCCTGCAGCCTTGTCAAAGCTGGTGCTGCAAGTAAGTAAATAGAAAAGAAAAAAGAAAAAGAAGGAAGTCATATGACAAGATGCCCGGGGGCTTTAATGTGATTCTGCTGCCTGTGGCTGAGCCAGAGATGGGGGTGGTTTGATGCAAGCATGGGTGAGGGGAGGGAGATATAAATGATACTGACAGTGAATCACACAGTTGACATGCTGCGTCACACCTTTGTCACAGCCTTTGCTTAGAGATGTTACTGTCAGAGAGTTGTTGGGTGTTTTTTTTGTTTTTGTTGCACTTTCATAGTCTAGTGAACAGTTTTAATGGGGAAATAAAGGCCAAATTTACCTTTAACCCCTTGTTGACAGTTTTATTGGTGTTACTATACAAAAATTGATAAAAAAAAACAAATCTAACTGAAGTCATAGAAGCAGTTGTTCTTGTTTAGGCACAGGTAAAATTTGCACTTTGCACCAGCTCAGGTCATCACATCAGCCACCTGTGCTATGCAACAGTCACTGGACTAATACATTCTTGGCCTTGATAACACTCATGTACACTAATTTCCCAGTAAACTGTTCCAATTAATTTCAATCCAATTTGAAGGCAGTCTTTGGATTTTTGTGTGCGCAGTACAGATTATGTTGCTCTACAATAGTATGAAAAAGGTCAATGTCAGCAAGTACTGTTATGACCAGTCTGATTTCCTCAGCATCGGGAAAAGCAGGTAAATTGGAATGTCCTGCAGATTTTTGTTGTTTCACCATCTACTCTTTGTAGTACTGGCTGGTAGCAGTTGCCATATGATGGCTGTTAGAATTTTCATCACAACTGCTTTTGTTGTCTGTGCTCTCATAATTGATGCAGACATCTACAGAAACATCACCTGGTGATAATGGTGTGGGTCTGCATGCTTCATCAAGATCCTCACTATCACTAAGATATCTGTCATCACTTTTGACTCATTTGAAGAGCAGCAGCTTGCCTCCCATAAAGTGTTGCTGCACTCATTTAGTTCTGCCTTAAAAAAATAATAGGCAGAAACTGCATTTATATATCCCAACAAGTTATTATTACAATAATTATAGAAATGATTTAGGAGCAACATTCATCAAAGGTTTGGAAATCTATGCACAGGCAATTTCTACTGCACCTAAACACAACATTGACCATATGTAGCCATAACTGCCTAATGTTGCAAAAATGCAACAAAGCGAAAAATGCAAATAACTTGTGAAATGTTTGTCGCATGTAGTCTATTATGGAAGATCAGCAGTAGAAACAAGGAATAAGTTGGTACGTATTTTTATTTGGACACTGCTCACCTTCATTTAGGAATTTCTTTTAGACATTAGCAGCCAAAATCGACAGGTACCGCCATGCCAGCACTTCCACTCCATCATCCGGATACAGTTTCCACTCCGAACACGAGACGGCAGAACCAATGCTTCTAATACAATCTTTAGTTTGTAATGAATATGCATCAACCGTCATTAGTGGAATAAATGTGCCACCTTGGCTGCATTCAAGCCGGAAACGTTTTGCAGCGAATTTGCGACACTCGTCCGAAAGGGGTTAATTATGTAACAAGAGAAAATGCAGAAAAACCAAAAAAAAAAAAAACCGTAAGAAGCCTGTACCTGTGAGAGTCATTAAAGTCCAGAATGTTACATCTTGAATGAAAACTATCCTTAAATGATTTTCAGCATGTCAACAGCAGCTTGTCTACAGGGTTTAATTTTTAACCACATGCTAAATAGGCAAATTTTCAGAAATGAAGATGCTGCCTTTGACGTGTCAGACATTCATTTTAGCATTATAGTTTTTTTTATTCAAAGCTTTTACATTTGGGAGTTTCAATCAAGTGACAATTTGATTAAAAAAATGGCTGGCTGGCAAACTAGCCCAAACCCCCGACCTTAAACCTAACCTGAGATGAGTCACTGGTGACCTTGTAAATGTGTCTTTTACAGTCTCTTACTCTAGAATTGTTCCTTAAAGGACTTCCTTATAACCAGGTTGGAAATATGGAGCATTTACAGTGACCAAAGACTGTTTCATTGTAGAAAAAAAAAAGGTTATATGAGGTAAGCAACATATAGCTAAACCTGCTGCCACATGTAGTATAAAACAGAGTTGTCACCTCTTTGTTGCCGCTGTTACTGAAGAGAACAATGCTGAAAAGTGAGCTTTGCTTTGTCAACTGACTACTACCTCCAAACATGCAATGTTCTGGACTGTGAGCATTCTGCTTGAAGTCTTTGTCAACATGTATTTCTAAATTGTGCAGCTTAAAAGCAAGTGACCTCAAAAAGGGACTTGTTGTGAGTGTTTGTTGTTTAACTGTCAGTGTGTCTGTTGTTTCGCTGAAGCACTGCTGAAAGCCCTATTGTGTTTGAAGCATAGCTGAGCAAAACTGACACGTTTCCCTCATAAACTGAGAAGATTAAGTCAGTAAAGCAACAGACATTTTTTACTGGGCTGCTTATCAGCTCTGTGCATATGGAGCTGGTGAATGCTCGAGTGTATCACTGTATCTGTGGTTGACATATCTGCTGCAAATGATATGGGATTATGTTTTGTTTTTTTTTAAAAAGAGGCGAAGGGAGGGGTGGGGCGATACCATTACCAGCATTGCTGAGTGATATAACTTCTGCCTTTGTTAGCCCCCCCCCCAAAAAAAAAATCAACTACATGGTCTGAGCCCTAAAAGTCTAGTTCATTATTTAGTTCATTACTTCCCTCTTATGTCTTCCCTGCTCTGTTTCCTCCTCTTCCCCGCTGTATTTGCTCCATTTGCTTTTCTGCTCCATCTTCCCCCTCCAACCAACCCTTCCTTCCTTCTCAAACACTTCTTTAGCAGAGCTGTCAGAGGTGTTTGAAGTGATTTTTCACTGCGTTTCCTCGCCAGTCCTAGATTGGGATGCCTTTGCAGCCTCGGCCTTAAATAAGAGCTTACTTTTCTATCAGCCGGATGATTACTGTGCCCTTTCTATGAAGTCTTTCCAAATGTAACTCCTTTGAATGCTCCCCTGGGCAACATTCGTGCTGCCTGGATTGAAGCACACAGTCTTATAAAATGTATGTCAACTTGGGGCAGATGCATTGCTCCTGACTTTTATTAGTTATTTTGTATCACTTGTATCTTTAATGATGTGTTGAGGCTTTGTAGCTGCAGGCTGTTTGTTCACCAGTAGGTACTCTGTATTGTGTCCCTTAATGCAATTATACTCCCAGAGTACATAGACATAATAACATCTCCAAGTAATGACAGTAGCATCTGTGTCTATAATAGCAGACGCGTTATTGCCGTTTGCACCCTCATAACTGACATTTCTGGCATTTTTGAGGAGCACAATTTAGTTTTAATTTCCAGAACCATCTGGAGAGGTATGAATGTGAGAATGCACAAAAAAATATGTCGATTTGGTTTTTGTTTGCCAAAAAATGCATTCCAAAGAGTTGCATAGATCTTAAAAACATAGTGTATAACCAGATGCTTTCTTTCGATTGGATTATCGTGGTCATTTTTGACTGGGATATATTTTTAAACCCTCACATAAAACAGATCTTTAGCATTGCCTTCTGTCATTTGTGCAATATCAGCCATACAGGCTTCCTTTCATTGGCTCAAAAATTCCATTTGACATAAAACGTCCTGAATGAGCAGGCCCCGTCACATCTAAAAGACGTCATATTATCCCAAAAGAGCACTTCTCTCTGAATGCAGGCCTACAAGTGCTTATGGACCTCGTTTCTGTAGAACCAGTTCCCAGTTTGGGGTCAGTACTCAGGCACCCTCTTCACTTTAAGATTGGCCTTCAAACGTTCCTTTTTGACAAATCCTATAGTTCGGGCTGGATCAGGTGCTGGGGGACCTCCTGTGATGCACTGAACACTCCTGCCCCATTTTTTTTTCTAACCCAGCACTTTTTTTTTTCTTGTTTCTTTTCATGTTGTTGTACACCATTATTGCAGGTCATTAACTTGCTTCTGTAGTTTGTGTTTTGCTCTGTTTTCTATTGTCTCTTTCTTCTCGTTGCACCAACCAGTCACAGCGGGTGACTATCCCTACCCGAGCCTTGTTTTTCTAGAGGTGTCCTCGGGTTTAAAGGGAGTTCTTTGTCCTCACTGTCGCCAAATGCTTGCTGATACACCTTTATCAGATCATTGGGGTTTTCTCTCTCCAGTGTTGTAGGGTTTTTGCCTTATAACCAGCTGTTGTGAACTGGTGCTACATAAACAAAACTGAATTAGATGGCATAACTGGCATGAACTGCACCTGATGATTACTACTTCGCGTGCCATCAACAGCAGCTTGGTTTACAGCGCTCTCTTGGGGGTTTAGGGTTCAATTCATTTAGCTTTTAAAAGTTTACAACTAGCTGACAAGCCAGCATTTGTGTACAGTGGTAAAACCTCTCATGCTGAAGCAGTCAAAAGTGCCTCCCTAGCGTTTTAAAGTACATTGTTAGCAACTCCCTCCTGAAGTTTTTATGGTTGATTGGCCTTCACAGCTACAGCTTCAAAATTTACTGGCCAATAAGAGATCCAGTAATGAGGAAATTTAAATGAAATAAGTGCATTAAAAGATCCTATTATCTGAACACTTGAACTGTGTCAGTTATACAACTGAAAATAATGAGGAAGCTTTATATTACCAAACAGCCTTATCTTTTTTTATTTTGTCTAGGGAGCAGGCGGCCTATTTCACTTTCATCTGTCCCCATTTGGTTTGTTACCTCCCCTTTAGCATCTGACTCAGCTCTCAAGTTTTCCCATGGAGCCATTTAAAACAATGGAACTGTATTCATTTAAGATGGGGGGTGAAATATGAGTCTGTGCAACACATTCACCAAAGCCACGAAACCCCTCAGGGCTTTGCAAAGGCGAGTTAGTAATGATTACTTTAGAGTACTTCAAGTAATCAATGTGTCCAAATGCCATCGGTGAGTGTTACATGATTTGGTAATGGGCAAGCTGGATAATCAATTAATTATATAAAGCCAATATTTCTTTTTTTGACCTGCACAATTTTTTAAATTTCATACAATTATTCAAAACACAATATGCAGATTGTGAACACTTCTAGCTTCACTTCTCCCTTTTGTTTTGTTGATGTTTTGGGGCATTTTTTTTTTTCCCAGTCAGGTCATTTTGAGTCAAATTGTATTGCCATCAAACCAAAAAGAACAGTCTATATTTTACCCTTGAGCAACCATGGAAATAATTTCTTTCTTAATCACTTTTTAGCCCTAGCCTGAAGCCAAATAATACATATTTATGTCCATGTTGCTGTAGAAGTCTGTAGGTGTACATTTTGAGTTGATTTCTCATTTGCTCATTTCAAAAAGTGCTCAAGGCATAAAAATCAGGATCAGCCAGTGTCTAAATGAAAATTGGGGCAGAACCTTAAGTCATAGACGACTTTCAGACGTATTGTGTAGCACGTTACTTAAATAGTAAATAAGAAGGTGAACTGCAGGCTTCTCCCTTTGTAGCTGTGCCATTTAGCAGAAGGTGGAAAAGAATAAAAAATGAATAGCAACTGAAGCCTGCTTTGGAACTGACTTGAGTGAGAGTGGTGGGAGTATCTAGCGTCTGTGTCTGTGGGTGGTTGGATTAATAGCCGAGGATTTAGATTGGATGTAATGATGCAGAGCAGAAAGCAATGGGGGAAGTCATTCTCCTCCCGCCCCCTGCTGTCTTCATTGTTAATATTTGGAAAGAATGGAAGAATAGTGGGGTGTGGGTATGTGATACACACGTCCTGATATAGGGGCCCATACAGTGTCATCAGCCTACTCAGGCAGCATGAATAGTGTCACTGAAGACAATACGTTGGGGATCGCCTTTTCTTTTCCGTTGTCTCTCTATAAATAATAATTAGTTGCTCATATCATCTCTTGCCCTTATGGCTCAGCCTCACATTACCCTCTCACCGCTGAGGTTTGAACTTCTGGCTCTGGAGATTAAACTTCTTGTCAGTTCGGGGGATCTGAGCTCTCCCGATGTACCACAAGCACAGCCCTTTTGCTCGCAGATGCGGTCTGCAGGGGTTCGCTGTAAACTGTCATGTCACAGAACCTCTCAGCAGATGTAAGCCGACATCTGACCTTTAATGAACACAAAGGCAGACCCCCGCTGCTGTGGGAGGTTTATCGAGGCTGTCTGACAGCAGTGTGGTCTAATGAGATGGGTCCTCTTGCCAGAGCCGGTGTCAGACCTTCTCAGTGACCATACAAAACACCTACACACCTCATTAGCATCATGCTAATAAGCCATTCTACAGAGGATGCCATGGTGAAGCTGGAGTGGAGTGAAAAGAGGGATGGCATGTTCACAGTAATATCAAAGAATTCTTCAGCCACATAGGAATGTGTGCTTTCCTTTTTTTTCTCTTCCTGATTTTAGCTTCATCAATATCGGGTGATTTGTTAGCAGAAATAAGATTGAGTCCATACACACTTTTTTAAAATGTGCCTTCAGTAAAAAAAAGTTACAGTACAAAGTTTAAGGTCGATAATACTGTGTGTTTTTGTTACCGTAGCCATGTCTAAGACATTAGTCCTTAATCTCCCATAGGTTGGAGATAAGTGACATTTTCATGACAGGGACGTTTTCATCTTTTAAGAGACGACTTCCTTCAGAATAGAATAGTGGCATCACAGGACAAAGCTAATCACTCACAACAACTTTGTTTGAGTGATCGGCATTTATTTAAAAGCCTATCTAATGGATAAAACAAGTTGCTCAATGCATAAGGCCAGTCAGTCTCTTGCTCCAACTAGTTGTTGCTTTAATCACTCATTGGTTATTTCACCTGACTTTGTTAAATATTATTGACACACCATGGTGTTTGGTCGCCACATCACTGCTGGTTTCTTCCTGTGTGTATGCCTCTTTAACGTAGACACAAACCTTTCTGCCAAAATGTACCCAAGACCTTAACACAGCCACCGGATCTCTTGATTGTATGGCTCAAGGGTTCAGGTTTTCCTTCAGTTACTCACCAGTTGTGGCTTGTTAGTTTTCTCCTTCTGAATGAATGTGAATTGATTTGTATTTTTTTCTTTTAGTACAGGTCCATAATACATTTTTTATTGGAATAAGACGTGATGCTTAGCACTATGACCCTACCCTTAATTAGTTAGTTAGATCAGATGGATATCACTTTCACATGTTTTTGCTAAATATGAAGCTAACATCGTTCTGACTGAAAGTAACACAATCGAGCACTTCAGAATCTCACTAAATGCTCTAACAGTGCGAACTGGACTTTGAGAATATACAGTCTCCGTAAGTAACAGAGCGAGTGACGGAATCAGGCATGTGGTTTTACAATTTTAAGAAAATGTGACTTTTTCCGCAAGATCTCATAAATGCAAGGGTTTACAAGTTCTCATAAATAATCCTGTGTCGTTTTTTGTAGGGGCCACAAACGTAAGCATGATGAAGACAAGGAGGAAGATGATGCCGACAGCAACAACGCAGAAGACAAGGAAGAAGGGGAGAACTCTGCAGACGAATCTTCCAAAGACTCCAATGAGGAGGAGGAAGGCAGTAACTCAGAGGCAGATGAGATGGCTGCTGCCTTGGAGGCAGAGCTCAATGACTTTATGTGATGAGGAAACTTAAGGGGCTCAAAGACAACAAGAGTAAAACCTCAGTCTCCCCAACAAATGGTACCTAAACAGTTATTTTTCTGCTTTGGGATCTGTGTGTAATTAGGATGTATGAGCCATGAGTCCTGTAATAAAAAAAGAAAACAATAATAACAAATGTGCTGTACAGAAATGTGTTGTATAAAACAAAAACAAAGGTTTAGATTTTTGTAGCATTGATGTATAGCCTTTTTGGCAACAAAAAATAACTAAACAAATGTTAACATTTTATTGTAACATAAACTATCCGGCAAGTGAAATTTGATACTTTTTGTTTTTCTATTTCGATTTTTTTTATATTGTTGAGAAACAAATGAGTGAGATCATACCGTGTAAATTTTGCTGATTGTACATGCCAAAGAGTTTGAAATAGGTTTACTAAGGCCTGCAGCTAAATATTTTACTCTTGACTTCCAGTTTTATTTTTTCTTTTGGCCTCTTTGACAGTTTTTTAGTGTCATAAATGCAACCAGCGGATCTAGACGTATGAATGTGTTTCCACAGGTCGTTTCCTCCTCCTCATGGTGTTTGTACATTTGATACATTTGCAACGATGAGATCTGAACTGTTGAGTCTTTTGTGCACTCTGACCACAATAAGGCTCATTTGTCCTTCGTCAGCCATCGTAATTACTGATGTCTTTGTTTCTTTCACCTATCTCCCCATTTACACTGGAGCCAGTCACTTTTCACACCTTTCTTAATGGGTTATGTCACAAAATTGACGCAGAAAATTCTCAGTTATCTTACCCAGTTTGGGTTTTTATCTGACTTGCTTGAGAGATTCCATTTGCAGCTCAGCCTTCTGTAATCTGACGGAATAACCTGACATTTTGGGAAATATTTTCTGTCGAGAGGTGACCACCAGTAGCTGGCACAAATACTGGAAAAAAGAGGGAACTGGCTAAGTGACTGATTTTGATTATAAAATATTTGTTTTATTCACCTTTTTATGCAAAAAATGCAAAACATTTGCCAACTTTTGCTTTTTCCAGTGTGAAGATTTTACTCATTCTTGTGTATGATGTTAAATTGAATATTTGGTCAAATGTAGTAAGGCAAAAGAAATAAAAAAAATATATATATATACCTCAGTCTTTTGACAGCCATTTTTCTGTTTAGATTTTATTGACAAAACTGCTGATCAATTAAACATGAGTGTGATTGTCAGATTATCAGTAATGAAAATAAAGTTCACCAATTAACAAATAAATCAAGATTATGTTTCATTAAAATATACCACAACTTTTTTTTGCATGTGGTAATATGATGGATTATATATATATTTTGTGTGTGTGTCTATATATTTTTCTCTTATGTGTGTGTGCTAAGCTGTCTGGCAAACATGAAATCCCTAACATATTTCCCAAAATGTGAGCTATCCATTTAAAGAAAACTGCAAGTGGTATAAAAAGCAAAGGAAGTTTGTTACCATTGCTGTTTCTGTTCAGATGCCTCCTTTAGTAAACTTTTGTGTAGTATTGTAGTTGTAGCTAATTTCAACATGTCTCAAGTTGTGTAATTACCAGATGTGATGATCGCATTGGCTGACTGTGATGTTCAGGCTAGCGTCTGCATTTTGTGAACATTTTCACCTTCAAAACAGTCAGTAGTTAATTCTAATAAAGTGAAGATGACAATGCCACAACATGTAACTCGAGACATACCAGAATATGACAAATACTCTTTAATCTTTTGCTAATGGGGGTATTAGTTATTTAACATCACTAATAACCTGCTGCTGCCCATGAAACATTGTTCTGCTGCTACACACCACCTGCACTGTTGATGTGTTAGACTGTATTTCTATGAATTTGCAGGACATTCCTGTGCGCTGTTGTCGCAGCTGTGAATTAGTTTGTTTTTTCGTTTTTAAAGTGGTGATGAGGCTGTCATGGCCACAAGGTGCTCGTGTGGATTCTATTTGCCGGTGTTTTCTTCAGGTGCAGCGTGTTGCGCTCTTTCAGCCACTATGCCAAACAACCCGACAGCTAAATATTTAGAAAATTTACCTAAAACTTTTCAGTGAAATGCGTATATATTTTCACTTAGATTGTACTTGTGGGAGAACTCTGACAAAAAAAAAAAAAAAAAAAAGTCACAATAGCAGCATGAAATAAAGTCCTTGCAGGAAGGCTTGTGTAATGGAAAAGTGATTGTTGCTTCAGCCTAATTTTTCAAAAGATATTTGCTGCATGTATTCCCACAGGAAATGATAAAATTTCCCTGCTCACTGCTTGTAGCACAGAGGAAAAAGCAGCACAAACCAGCATTTGATTCTTTTGGGTGGTAAATATATCCGTACTTTGTGCACTTCAGTGACATTACACATTACGTTTTTTTCTTCTTGAACAGACAGTGACTAATGGAGCATGTGTTGCAGGAGGGTTGCTTACATTCACCCCAGATGTTTGGCAGCTGTTTAGTGTCAAACCTATAGCACTGCCCCCCCCCCCCCCCCCCTCGTAGAGCTCGACAGTGACACATCCTCCTCCTTTAGCATTTAAGCTATAGAGCTCATTAAAATGACTGTCCTAAGGCAGGAGGTGCTGGTGTCTGCTTGGTTCTTTATTTAAGAAATCCTTTCCCATTAACTTCACCTTGTGTGCCCAAAAACTGTGACGGTGATCGATGGCCATCCATGTTTGTGTTAGTGTTGATTTTATTGTGACTTTCAACAAAAAAGAACAATTGACATGTAAAGACTTTATTTCCTGCTTTACCCAGAGAGAAAAGATACTTTCAATTAATAAAGATGTTTCTAAATAACAACGAATAGTTTTGTGTTGTTTTTTTTAATTCTAAATAGGATGACATTTTGTTCTCTTTGAACACAACCTTAACCACACCCCAGAAGAAGTCAGTTAGCCCTTTGCCACCTCTTCCTAGTTGGGTTTAAACCTCAGAATCATAATGTGTATGGTATCAAAGGCTCCTGCTAGGACATGCCATTCAGTTAATGGTCTCAGTGTCATAAAAATAACCGATGGATTTAGGCTTCATTCCATCTTGCCGCTTGGGTTTATGCAACCTGAAAAGAAACTCTGCTTTTGTTCCCCCCCCCCTCAGAACTACACAGACACAAGCAGCCTCATTATTGGAGTGTACAAACAGCACAAGTCATCAGTTTGCAATTCGAGATGCGGGAGGGAAGCGAAGGCTGAAAGAATCATTTGTGCATGGCAAAAGCATAACATTTCCTTCTCTGCTGTGTTTGTCAGGGCATGCCGGTGTCTGGGGCTCCATGGCCAGGAAAAGAAACACATCTGCGATGTTACTCTATCATCTTGTCATTCAGTCGGGGTAATGGGTGTTCAGGTGTGATGTTGATTACACAGGACACAGAAGGATAAATCACGGTCATAAAGTCTATTAAAAGCGCAACTCTGGCAGATCTGTAATGGTGCTTGATGTGTTTCTTTCCTGGAACGGCTGATCATCAGCTGCCTTAAAAGCCAAAGCAAACAGCAGTAAAAGGAGGCCCTTTCTTCCCCCGTGCCAAGGCCGATATGATCCTCTGCTGTGAATTTGCAGAGCTATAATGCTTTGATGTCTACATTTGACTGTTTGGTCTATTTTACAGCTCCAATGTCGACTACATGGTCCTAAAACCTCCTTTCTGCAGGGAAAAATTTACGCCAACTGCAAAACTGCAGCACAAAAATCAACAAAGGTTTATGACTGTGGGTAAAACAAGTGTGACCCCTTGTTTGGATCTGAATGTTAAAAACATGCAAGAAAGATGTTCTGTGTGTGCCCAGTTCAACACCAGCAAATAGTTTTATGGCAACTCCAGGGTGCAGGGAACACATCATCAGCGATAACTACTCAATCCCTAAAAAACAGAAAAGAAGTAGTAGATCTTAATAGTAACCTAACCCCACTATGTGCATGTTTTTGGACTGTGGAAGGAAACCAAAGTACCTGGAGAAAACCCACCAGACACGGGGACAACATGCAAACTCCACACTGGCCAAGGTGGATAAGCCACCTTCTTGCTGTGAGGCAACAGTGCTCACCACTGCACCACTGTATTGCCCTCCATTAAGTTATATGCTAAAAAATTGTCCACATGGATTTTACAGGGATAAAGTACACAAAGGACACTATAATAGCTAGGTCTCCTAAACTGAGGAAAACAGCCTTGTATGGTAATCATGGCAGTGACTGAGCTTAACAATTATTCTCAGCAAACTCAGTGGTTCATTTAGGGTAGCCTTTACTAGTAGGTAAGAGTTGCACTCAATTATTCTGTTTTCTCAGCCTTGTGCAACCCAAAAGTAGTACTGTAAAGTGTGTACCCTCCTTCTTAAAAAGGCAGGTGATGCTAGAAACTTGGTAGTATACTATTGCAGGGCTAGTTAACATACTAGCAATATAGCATCCATTCACCTCACAAACTCGCCATGCTGCTACGCTTACACTGTTTATCTGTAAATTACTTGCTGATTACTATCTATCTTTTGTTTGTGATTGTAGCATCACAGCAATTTGTCTCATTTTGCAAAAATAGCCCACGGTAGATTAAATTCTAACTCGATACAAATATCACTTGTGACCGTCTCTTTGTATCCCTGGTGTATCAAATAAAGCTCAGCTGACCTTGCAAACAGTGTTAGGAATTGTTGAACATTTCACCAGAGATTTCCAATATCTGAGTCAACTCAAACACAGCATTTGGCTTCCTGTCAGTTAGAAAATTAGCTAAAGCTGTTACGTTGCTACTGGGAATGTTCACACAATTTGTTGTGCGACATATTTTTTACCTTTGAGTAGACTCATGATGGGAAGTAAACCAGGCCTTCTAATGATGGCTAACACTAAATGTACCAAAAGTGAACATAATGTAAAGGCTTGTGTTTCTTTTCTTCACCCTGCTAGCAAATTTGTTGATTGGTGCAATTCCACTGAAATACTGCCGCAAAGCTGACACATTTTTAAAAGCTGAAAATTGAGAGGTTTATTTTAAAGCTCTGAAAAAAAAAATCTAATAAAGGAACCTTTCAGTTATTTGACTTGCAGCTTGTAGCTATCTCAGCTCTTAGCTCTGCTGAGGCTGATTTGCTTCTTGCATCTTTGTCCTAACAGTCCTGTCCTGTGTTGGACGTGACTGACAAAGTGTAAAGTCTGTGATGCACTTTGGTCTGACTGACACTTGAGATCAGATCTGTGTTCCACCTACACTGTCTCTGAGAGTAGCTTTGATGGCTTTAGAGACTTCCTTAAGTTCTGGATAATGCTGTCTGTCTTTCACACGAGAAAATGAAAAAACCTTCAGGGGCTGATAGCGATTTGTCTGACCTTCTGCTGGATCCCACCTTAACACAGGTGTCAGCTCTGCATATTGGGCTTTTTTTTTTTTTAAGGACTGAGTTTAAGATGTTTTAGGAGGAAGATAGCAAAACAAGCTATAAAAAACCTGATAATTACTTATATATAAAATTATGATAATCCTATGCATTTACAAGTACCCACACACCATAGCATTACTAGTCATTAGTCAGTAGATATGGTGACCAGAAAGCCAGTTACACTCAGCTGCTGTGAGTGGTGATGAATGAAATAGAAGACTTAACAAAGTGAAGTGTGTGAGTCCATTTTTGAGGCAAGCAAAAGATTGATAACTAATGAGGGTGCAGGATGCTCCACATTGACAAATGACAATGTGATAAATAGATTAAAGGGCTACCTAGGAAACCAGAATCTATATTCTGCTTCCTGTATGGATGCCCCTTTAGTTTACTTCTTTGAAAGTGCATCATCAGCAAGTGTGAGCACCTCTATAAAAGCACAAGTTTGGGCAGTTTGCTGGTCTGGAGCATTCAGGTGTGTGTTAACACAATGCCAAGAAGGAAATGCATCAGGAAATGGCAAAGTGATCTTAGGGAAGCAACTGCTGCTGCCTATATTTGCTGAACATCATTGACTTTCTGTGGTCTTTGGTTACCATGTTGCTGTGAATCGCTTCCACTGTGGATGTAGCTTAAGGCTGTTTCCAAACAATTTAAAGCCATTATGTATCTTTGAATCCTTATGCACCCTTGAGTCTCCCTGACTCCTTTGACCTCTTTTTGAGTAATTTTATCTTACACAACACAGGAGTTGCTGGTTTACTACTGTATTTTACTATGTTTAGTCAGGTCTAAGTCCTTATGTAGTTATGTAGTTCAGTTAAATCCTCCACAAACTTTCATTTTCCCCAGAAAATCTGCAAAACAGTATTTGAATTGATGCGTGTTTCAATTTTCTACATGCTGATGCAAATGGCTGAAGGGGAGTCAGGCATCAAGGGGAGAGGATAAAAAAAACATGCCATGATTAAAAGAGTGAGTCAAACATCATAGTGGAAATATGCTAATTATATATGTTTGTTTTATTTGAATCCACTGACTCAGAAATAAAATTTATAATGAAGGGAAAATGTCCAAAAGAATGAGTGAATGAGTGAATACCCCAAGAGACCAAAGTAGAAGATCAGACCAATGTTCCAGTCTCCTGTCATCAGACTGTGGTGCATGCATGATGCTTACTGTGGGTTTCCACATCTTGAGTCATGCGAGTGCAGCTCCAAATGTGATACAGGACAAAGCAAAATAGCAGGACTCACATCAAAGGTTGTCCAAACCTTTAGCGCCTTTGAATAGCAAAGCGCAGACAGGCAGCAGCTGTTAGTGTGTGAGGCGCTGGAAGGAGGCGCAGCTGACTGCAAGAGGATGAAAGCCAATGAATGAATGAAAAGCACTGATTACACTGCTTTTAGTAAGCCATTACAGTAACCACAGATATTGCCCCAATCTGTTAGAAAACTTTGAATTATCATTTTAGAAATGAAATACATCA
Organism: Archocentrus centrarchus; assembly: GCF_007364275.1. Taxonomy (NCBI): domain Eukaryota; kingdom Metazoa; phylum Chordata; class Actinopteri; order Cichliformes; family Cichlidae; genus Archocentrus; species Archocentrus centrarchus. The sequence continues at coordinate 27,662,143 of NC_044356.1, read as the reverse complement.
CTCCATAGAGTTCATACATTTTAGAACATCATTGCTATTAGTTTAAAATGACAGTGAATCTCATCTTTGCTTTTGTAGGAAGTGGTGGTGCCTGCAAATGATCCCATTATTATTATTACTCTACAAGTCCTGCATGATGTGTTTCGATCCATGTAATCCTTCAAAAATCGTTTACTGGAAAAAAAGATCCATAAACATGATAATCAGTCATCCCTGGTGTAAGTTAATAAGACTGATATACAACAGCAAGAGCTGCATAATGAAACAATACATCAAATTTTTACCCTGAAGTACCTTTAAGTCATGCATCAGTGGAAGACTGAAGCCCACTTTTAAAACAGGTCAGTAAAGTTAGAAAAAACTAGTTTTTAATGGGTTCTAGAACTAATAAGTGACACTTTTTTAGTGTAAATGTGCTGTTCACAACTGGGTCAACATTATGTGACAACTTCCATTGTATGATGCTAAAAGGCCTACAGTAAATACTGTCTGATCTCCTTCTGTATTAACACGTATTGAACATTGAACACTTTTCTGACACCAACTTGACTTTTGCTTTCTTGGTAATAACTAATACCAACCTCATTCATGTACAGTAAATATAAAGCTCGGTTGGGGAGTTTATTAGCTTTATAGCTTATTATTAACAATTTCTATTACATCTTTAGTCTACCTTTGTACAAGCTTGTACAAGTGAGTTGAGAGAAAAATTAGAAAAATGACTTAATAATTCTATTTCCCCAAATGTCACATTGCTACTTTAATGCATGAGCCCTAACTTAGGCTCTCTACTGTCAGAGTGCTCAGGCCTGAAATCAAACAAATAAGATGAACTCTGTGCAAAAGGGATATCAAAGGGCAAACCAAAATATCAATGTATACATGCATTCATATCTGTTCAGAACAGCCTCAGTGTTATCTCACATGCCATAAGTTCTGTATGTTTGACTGCCAATTTGCAGCCTCTGTACTTGACACCAACACTGTTTTACAAGCATATATGTCTTGCCTTCACTGCCTTGTCATTCTCACACAGTCTAAAAGTCTTGATGCCTCTGGTTCAGATCCAGAGCTCATTTGAAATCAGCCAAATTCCTCTCTGAAGAGATGTTTGAAGCTTCTTTAATATGCCATGTATCATGTTAGGTTAGCCAGCTTCTTCTTAGAGATTACTAAATCAGCCTGAAAGCCGCTGTCATCCCCCCAGTCCTGCTGAAGTCATGCGACAGGTATCTTTTGCAGTACTTTCTCTTTTTTTGAGTTAGTGGGATGTGCGAACTGGTAGTTGTGATACACAAGAATGTGATCCATTTCCCCCATTAGTAGCCTCATTGCTGGGATTTTGATGCGTCACGCTCTTATAATTCAAAACCATCTGGCAACTGTGCAAACACACCGGCATGGAGGAGTGCAGCATCAGTTCCCCTAAAAATTTTTGTCTGGATTTTTTTTTAGGAGAAATAAATTCTGTATATAGTCAGTTCTGACTTCCTTCCCTCTCTTCGTTACCATCCGACTACAGTTCTGCACTCCGAATGACATTCCGATGTCATTGCTGTAGATCCTCGTGGTGTGGATCAATGAATCGATGTCTCGTTCACTCCTGGCATACAGCTTGGTGTTGTCCATGTAGAGGAGGTGGCATAGAGACCCTTACTGGATGCATGCCCTGGCATAGGCATAGGCCCGACCTACTTTTCCAAAGGCACAAAGCCAGTAGCATTGCCACTACACTATCCAGCTGCTATCTATGTATGTATGTATGTATATATGTATGTATGTATGTATGGATGGATGGATGGATGTATAGATAGATAGATAGATAGATAGATAGATAGATAGATAGATAGATAGATAGATAGATAGATAGATAGATAGATAGATAGATAGATAGATAGATAGATAGATAGATAGATAGATAGATAGATAGATAGATAGATAGATAGATAGATAGATAGATAGATAGATAGATGGATAGATGGGTTTTATTTTAAATTCATTGTTGTCAATAAAGTTCAGGTCCATGCTGAGAGAGAACTAAATTACACTGTTTTCTGTAAGACTTTGGTTTGGAACTTGGCCAACTCCATCCTCTTCTTCCACTTCTTAAATAAATTAGTCATAAAACCAAAGACTCACTTTGAAATTTTTATGCAGAGGTCTTAAATCTTAAACTCAAATGACTGAACATTTCTCCATATATCCAGCTGACATGTCTCTCATAGAGTTATCTAGCTTTTATCAGCCAATAGCTTTCTGGCTCTGAGTCATTAACAACTAAGAATATTAATCAAAATCCCACACCTCTGCTAATTTCCGTTGATCCAGAAATACAGCACTCACTAATACCCAGGATATTTTTGCCCATTGTCGTGGACTGTAGTTTATTTCCAGCTCCTTTTCTGAAAACATCAGAGACTTTTTTATGTATTGTCTCTATAACACCAACAGAACTTTGCAAAGACACAAAGCCCCACTGAGTTTCTTACAGAAAAGTATGCCAATTTGTCCAGTAATGAGCCTCAATATGATGCTCATAATTGGGTGGATTATTCCACATGTGTACAATTCAGAGTCCCCCCCCCGCCAAAAGGATTTCCTTCCTTATCACGATGCAGCAGTTGGCAGGTAAAACTGCACTGAAAAATGCTGAAACAAAGCTATTTCTCATTTATCTGAGTTTGGGTGGCTAAATTCTAAAACCCTCTGCTACAGATGGAGCTGAACATGATGCTTAATAACCAGATAAACAGATTTATAGGTCCAGGCGGTATGAGGCTAAGACAATAAAACCAGTGCCACGAGCAAGTGGCAACGTTTCTTATCAGCTACTCAAAAGAAGCCGTCTGTTGAAAAGCATGATCAAATTATTGATATTAGCACCTCAAAGCACAAAGAGAAGCTGGTCCCTGGTTACAGTGTTCCCTTCATAGCACAACGGATTTATCGCTGTCAGCCGTGTTATTTGTGGCAGTGAAATGTGGCTGTGTTCAGCAGTGTAGCTGGCTGGGTTGCTTGGCATCTTTATGATGAGCGGGTTGTATCTCCTGCCACCTCGCCGTTGGTGGGATACGGGGCCATTTATGAGCCTCTTCCAGATGACCGCTGGATCCTGGATCTGTATCAGGGACATCAGCAATATCCTCAGTCATATATATTCAAGTCTTGTCTGCACTGATATCTCTCTGTGTTATCATTTTCCAAATTTAATAAGATCTTCACATTTGAGGTTTCAGTGTATATGGCAGATCATGTTTTCACACATGCCACCCTTGATAACAGGAGTAATCATGTCTATTAATGGTAAGAAGAGAACTTTATCATTTATTCACTGTGTTATCATCAAGAGCAGCAGCAGGTGCACCACCTGAACTGTCTATCCGCGCCACTTATCAATAAAGATCAAGATTTACAGATGTTACATATCTTATGGATCTCTGCCACTTTGATTTACGGTCCTCATAAAGCATGTGGCCCCAGGTGTCAGAGGGAGCCACAGTAGGTCCTCTTATGTCTCAGCCATAGATAGGCCTGTGTTCGTTAATCAAGATGGGGATTTACTGCAGTAAAAGTAGGACTTCATCAAGTTATTATAACCCCAGCAATTCAAGTCACGCTCATTGCCCATCCCGACTGCCTCAGTGTCTTCATGGATTATTGGTTTGCTGTAAAAGAACATTTTATAACTCTTAAATGCAATAGGAAACCGTATGGTTGACCACAGGTTCATTGTGTGGTTTACTATCAATTACCCTGATGAGAAAAAAGCTGCTGTACAGGCATCTTTTACTTTCTCAACTCATTTGAGCTCCATCCTTTTTCAGATTTCACAGGTGAAGTAGGAACTGAGAGGGCATTCACTGAGAAGAGGAATTTCTGCTGTTGTGCACACAATCTAGTTTCTGTTTAAGTTATTGCTCAGAATCTTCTTGAAAGCACTGCAGGCTCAAGGTCAGTCTACACTGCATGGTTTCTGGGGAGGCTATTAAATAACAGGGCCAGAAGTGGACAGCCATGCGAGTAGCTCTCTGCAGACACACAGCACACACTGAGGCTTTGAGCTGAATCCTTGCAGTAACATACTCATGTTTGTCAGATAGCATGCGTCAATAACATTTGTTAATTAGCACTGAACACAAACTACTTCTGATTGGCAATATTTTAAAGGTTTTGGCCATAATGTAAAAAAAGGGAATAGATAGTGAAGATTATTGTTATCATTACAATTTATCCTAAGGTTCAAAATTTCTTGAGCTATTTCACTCAAAACCAAAAATGAGAACTTTGTGGAGGTGCAAGATAAAAAGTCACGGGATCATAGTCAAAAAAGTCTGCAGGATGCATCATCTGGGCACCACAAACGTCTGTAAAAAATCTGGTGCAACACTGATAACTTTCGGAGAGCTTAAGGTCCTACATGGTAAGTCAGAGGTTCACTGAAGTGATTAAGCTTTACCCTCTGGGCACCATGAAGATACATATAAAATTAAATGGCAACCCACCCAAAAATCAGGGGTTCAGCAAAGTCAGTATGGTTCACTCTCTGAAGATAGCCCAGATAGAAATATGTGTTTGGTCAAAATATGACCCAGAGCTGCAATTTTCTGGGAGCCACATTTGGCCTTCATTGATGCTATTGATATGTGGTGAGTCTGGCTGCCTTGACAGATACACCTTACATGGGCCATAACCAATGTTAAGCCCAGATCATGACTTCTGGATCCTATCTGACCCACACTATACTTGCCATAACCTATATCAGGTACTCCAGAGTTAAAAGGAGCATGGAGAGACTGAGGACCAGACACAACCCATGGGACAAAGAAGATAAAAGCCGATGGCATGCAGCTGTAACTGAGTCATAAGGCCACGATAAGGGCCAGATGTGTCTACTGTCTGAGTGAATGTGTAGGTAAAACCTAATAGCCAGCCATCCATTAGTTTTTTTTAAGGCACTTCAGTCTGGACAAAAGATTTCTTGAAAGCCCAGGAAATTTAGGTGAAGGTTAAACTGCCAGTAAAACATTTCAAGTTAGGTTTTGGCCTAAGTTGTGCTTTAGTCACATACTGAATAAGCACATGTTCACAAATTAGAAGATGCTACTTTTCAGATGAAGACCTCTACATGTACAGTACTGTGCAAAAGTTTTGAGCCACCCTTCATTTCTTTCAAATAGCCAGGATTGTACTGTTTTTAAAACAGTCTTGCGCGATAGTTCTCCAGGCTTTCTGAAGATATTTCAAAGTTTTTCTTTGGACTTTGGCTGTTTTTTCACTCATTTTCAGTCCAGCGCTTGTATTTGACCATTTTTAGAGGAATGTTTTTGTGTTGTTCTCTGTGAATCATTCAAGCATAAAAGAGGCGCCAGTGTTGTCTTCGAATAACAGACAACTTGACAAAGAACCAATTTTAAATTGTATCTCTTGACATTTTAATGCTAACACCCTGTTGCAAAACCACACAATTTGTTCCCATTTCTTGATTTGAATATATTAAAAATCCCAAACACAGGTCGGAAAGCATGAAACAGCATTTTTGGACTAAAAGGGGTGGTGTCCCAAACCGTTATTAGGTGAAAACTTGGCATAGTGTGGAGTGATTGAAGAAACTGGACAAGTGGAAGCCAAAAGAGAAAGTGGCAGGCTTCTTTTGCTCTATATAGCATTATTATCACTTTGACCTTCAGCTCAGGCAGCATGGTGGCGTTGTGGTTAGCACTACTACCTCATCTAGAAGGTCTATAAACTCTTTGTATAGAGTTTGCATGTTCTCCTCGTGTCTGTGTTGGTTTCCTTCCGCAGTCCAAAGACATTCAGTTACTGGGGTTAGGTTCATTGGTCACTCTAAATTGCCCATAGGATAAGTAGAAGAGAATGGATGGATGGCCTTCAGATCAATCTAGTGACCTTGAATCAGTGGTCAAATGACCCAATATTTTTAATCTTTATACAGTACTTTCTATATGTTGACAACACACACCACACTTGTAAGAATCATAGTTTCTAAGTTATAAGGCTTTTTACCAATTTGGATGTAAGCCAAATTTTAATGGTTTTCTTAGCATGACTCCAGTCTACACCCCTATACCCCTACAAAGTTTTATCAGAATTCATTCAAAACCTTTCGAGCTATCGTGTTTACAGACAGAATGGCACATGCATGCAAACACTAACAAACACATAACCTCCTTGGTGGAGGTACTGAAGGGTGACTCAAGACTTTTAAAGACTTTTTTCATTTGGGCATGCCAAATAAGTTCTATATAAAGGGGTGGCTATTAACCTAACCCTAAAGAAGTAACTGGTTTGTTTCAACACTCACATAGAGTGTAAAACCCCACACTGTATCCTCTGTAGCTATGACTGTCCTTCAGTGTCACACTGGAGCAATGAGTAGCAAACCAGACAGTGTGGCGACGGATGGAGAGGGGAAGTAGGTGTAGGTGGTTGTCGGCATAGGCAAACCCAAATATCGCTGTTTGACAAGATGGACGTCCTCTGACACCCACGGCCCACTCCATTTATGAGATGTCTCCTGCCGTCGGTGACAGCGGTAACGAATGTGCCAGGCAGTGCCATCCCATGAATCCGCCCCACATGCCTCTCTCCGGCTGGGTGCTGATTGTGTGTGGCAGCACAGCCGTGGCTGTGATGAGAGGCATCAAAGAGAGATGCTCTGACAGCCTCGGAGGAGAAAAAAAAAACTTATTCCTCCATGTGACTTTCAGATTTCCAGAACTTTGACTAGAAATCATTAAATCCATGAAAACTATTGTAGAATCTGATCCTCTGTGATTTCCATCTTATAGTCTAAAATACTAAAGAGTACAAAGAGTAGGTATGGATCATATACTCAAGAACAACACCGATGCACGCGGCAGATCATTGGTTAATCTGTTCTCACTCACTTTTTATTTGATTTTCTGTTAATTCTCTTAATCACATTTGTTATGCTGTATTGTTTACAAAGCAATCCTTGGAGCCTAATGCTAATGCCAACATACTTATATCTTGCCGTAGTTGCTATCATAGTTTTGTTATTTCTAGCATTTACTAATTGGCACTAAACACAAAGTACATATAAGACAGATTGAAATAGAAATTTGATGCGTTTGCAGGTATTACTTAAAAAGAATCAGACAAACTGAACTGACTCAGAGATGGTGGGAAAAGAAAAGTGATGGAGTAACAGAAATGATCTGGGAAACATGCATGTGGTGGCAGGGTGTGGTTTTCTGGCTCAGCTGCCGGGGGGAGAGGTGGAGTGGTGTGGTTTGACATAACTAATTAACCTCTCCTCTTATAGGAGGTGCAGGCTGGAGACAGGCAATCAGTTCAGCACACTGATAATTGAAACCTTTGAAAACTTTGTTTAACAAAGTCATTTGGATTTCATTTGATAGCTAGAGTGCTAAGTGTGGTCTGTTACTTTGAAGCCCACATTTAACTGAATGAAATGAGAACCTTAACTGTCAGTGGTCACTGCGATTTATAAAATGCATGTTTAGAACTGCCAATCAAATCCACCTACAAGAGTTGGTCACCTTTGTGTCAAAATAAGGCTGGAAAACCTGCAACTTATACTCTTACTGTGCATGTGCATGCCTAAAAAAAAATTTCACAGTACCACTGTGCTTCAGTGCACATGCATCACGCAACAACATTATTGGCTACTTTGTTTCAGCTCTCGACTGTCCCTGTGGGGCAGGTGCAGGACCACCGTCATCTTTAGTTTTTCTGAAGTCTCCCATAAATTTAAGTCCAAAATTCTTTCAGTGTAATTACTCCTCCTTATATAAACTCTCTGACCCCAAAGGCAGAGGTACCCACTTAGGGCCAGTGTAGCCAGAGGATGTGTAGGGGAAGGTTTCCTGTTGCCTGTGCCAATCATTGTTCACAAATCCAGATACATTTTAGAAACCTAAGTTGTCATCAGATGATAGCAGATGATTTCAAGACTACATTTGGGAACTAACACTGTGAGGTTCTTATAGGTCACTTATAGGAACTACACGCTGACATTCATTGACCTTCTTCTATCAAGTAATTTTTCATTCTTCCACTTGTCTCATCAGGACTCTGACTTGAAAGCTACTTCTCATTATGGACAATATGATTCAATGAAGCATGTGAGACTATGAAGTGAGAGAGCATAGGCTTTGGTGGACACGCGCACTGGGCAAATGCACCTGGTTGCTGAGTGAGTAGGTGAATGAGAGACGCACCTTGTTTAAACTGAAATGCAGCGTCTAATAAGTACAGCCACTAAATACAGTACTGTGCAAAAGTCTTGAGCCACTCCTCATTCATCATTATTTTGCCTCTAGTCCTTGTACCTGACCATTTTCAGAGCAATGTTTTGAGTTTGTTAAGCCACTTAACACTGACCCATGAAGCATAAAAAAGGCACTTAATTCTAGGGATCAATTAGGTGACAGACTGGGTATAGTAAATGCATTCTTCAAGTGCCCATCAGAACTGAAATGGCTGTCTAAACATAACAGACAACTTAGCAAAGAACCAGTTTAAAATTATATCTTTAAACACTTTGTTACTAACAGCCCACCATTTATGTGTCCATGTTTCAATAAATCACTGCACCTGTTTCCCACTTTCCTAGCAAAATACAACAAAATGAGGGGTGGCTCAAGACCTTTGCACAGTACTGTGTGTGTCAAATGCTGTCAAAACCAGTATTTGAAATGACCTATCATTAGAGGCAACTGTGGAGGATTCTGCTGGTGAACCAAGTCCTCTTAATAAACAGGTACACTAGACTATTCTGTTATAGTTCAGTGATAAGGTGGGGGCAGTGCTGGTGGATCAGTTGTGGCAGCACATGATGGTGGCTTGAAATTAAAGCCAGTAAGTCTACAGAGATGTGTCGGGTTTCATGTGGACCTAAATACACTGAACTCGGTACCAGCTAACAGGTAACAACTAACAAGCACCTGGTACCAGGTAGCAGCTGCAGTTTTAGCCACTGATGGTGAAACATGACTGAAGCAGCAGATACTAACTCATCTCATTCAGCTGAAAAATGTTGGTTTTATCAAAGACCAGATAATCTGCTAATGGGAAGAAATCATTTGACCTGTTTTCCAAAAAAAAATCCTCTTGTTTGAAGTATGATTTTCTTGCTGCAATCTTCATAATTTGACCTCAAGATGTTAGTGCTCATTCTTAGCATTCTGTGAACAAGAGAAATCCCACTGGCAGCCCATGGAGGGTTTATTAACCCCTTTTTTTTCCAGGAAAATTTAATATAAAAGCTCAACTTTTTACAGTTTATTGGGGGAGTTTTTTGTGTAAACACTTTTGCCTGTCAGGGAAGTGTGCCAGCATGAGTGTAAAACAAAGCCAGCAGTCAGATGTTCATCCGGGGAGCCAGCTGCTCCTGCTCCTTGCTTTTGAGGCTGCTCCCTGATGCTGGCAGGGCTCCTCTTTGCGTGTTCTACTTCACACGGGATGTCGGATTGTGCTCGCACTTCCTTTTTCATCTCTGGACATGAGGTACTATTTTAAAGCGGAAGCCACGCTGCTAGAACAGCTAATGCGAACTGTGCTTTTGTCTCCGAGTGGACTCTGACATTTTCCTCCGTCTGTTTCTCTTCAAATCAAATCAAATTCCTCTCGTCGTCTCTGCAAATCAAATCACGTGCGTGTTAATCTGGATGTGTAGAATATGCAGACCCACGTGCACTCAGAAATCGTCTCAAGAAGTTCCATTGGTGCAGTTCTGTTTGTGGCACTGTTTGTGTCTGTGACATAAAAAGAAATAAAATGTAACAGTGTTATAGCATGCGGTCAGTCCTTCTGTTCCCCTCCGTCTATTCAATATTGCACAACAGCAGCAGAGCACTTGTCGACTCATCCAATAAAGAAAGACCTCTTCTCTGATGGGATGTGATACAGTGAAGAAAGCTCACCAGGAGGTTGTACATTATTTACTGTCGCCAGCATCCTTATCTCAACTGCAGCTTCAGATGAAAAGTGCTTCACTGAGGGTACTGCAAATGGAACCAACTTCAGATCTATTCTCCTCTCTGCTGACAAACTAACAATCAGCCCACTTTGTATTTTTACACGTCCCATTTTGCAGTTTCTTAGATAATATCAATTTGCTTAATGCTGTAATAATGGCTGTTTACATCCCTTAAATATTATAGTATGAAATGTATTTTAGCAAATAGTCCTAACATTAATAGTTAGTGCCAAAGAAAAAGAAAATCCCTCTGCTCTTACAACAGATAAAAGCTTCTTTTCAAAAGGTTTTCATGGCCTTACAACAAGATAAAACTTTAATCTTTTTATTATTTAAAGGTAAGGGATTAACGCAGTGTTAATTCTTGCTTTAAGCCACTTAGGGACGGTAAGCTCTTAAAGTAACTGTGCTCAACTTATAAGGAAAACCCAGTAAATAATTAAAGTACCAAATATTCATTAGGAAAGCAGCTGCTTAGTCCGCTTATACCTCAGGCTGGCTCTGGTCGGGACCCCAGCCGAAGTGGCTATACCTCTAACCTGAAGCCTTATCATACGGAGGAACACGATTCACATTATATAATGTCATTTCAACTTTTCTGTCTTACTATAAATGTTGATAAGTCCAATTTTGATGAGTATTAAAAGGATTTTTAGGGTTCATTTGGGATGATGCTAATAAGGCCAAAGTCACAGTCATTTGATCCATTGCTGAAATACAAATATTGATTGCTGTGCCTTTAAATGATGTGGACCAATAATAGCATATTATTCATCATGCAAATTTGTGACTACAGAGGAAGATGTAACACCTTTCTCTCTGCGCCCACCTTTCAGCCACAAGGTCTTGATTGACATTTCCTGAATCTACCTCCTGTACAAACCCAGATGACATTTAAGAAAAAGTGTATAAAAGGTAGAAGTTGCTCACAATGAAATGCATTTATGTAATTTATTCAACTCTAAATCGCCTTTTTTTTTTCTGAACCGATTGAGCCATTAGGGCTCATTATCTCACAGCGATTAGTGGATGTTGAAGAGCTAGACCTTTCAAGCTTGAAGCGTACATCTTTCTGAAATGCAGTCATAAGGCTGCATTGGAAATAGATTCCATTCAGAGTGACATTTAGCTTTTTCCTCCACTCTGTACAAGCATTTATTTTATATCCTTATTTCTGCTAAGATCTCCATTAGCTGTCTCCCCAGTGACTGCTTGTTTTGTCATGCTCTTAAAAAAAAAGAAAATGTAATGGAACCACACTGTTCCATTATGTCTGACAAATTATATCTCTGTTGGTGTTGAGATCTCTGTGTCTCTTGCTGTGGCGCATTGTACCATCTAAATGAGTTCACTGTTGTGTGAGTCAGTTAAAGTAAGTGCAATGAATGTGCTCCTTTATCCATGTGGCAACACTGCTGTCAAACCTGCAAAAAATACTGACAGTAACAAAGAAATTCAACACTTTTTTGATTGTCTGTGCTGTAGCGATTATACTGTAATTGAGGGTAACTGCAATTAGGAATAAAGCAATACTCCCATCATGACATTAACCCAAACCTATACCAGTAGTTTTAATGCTGAACCATAACAAACATTGAGACAAAACACATATGAAAAAACAAAAAAAAAAGAAGAAGAACAAGAAGAGAGAAATAGTTTATTGAACTCCAGTCTGCAAGTTTTGTGCCTACATCACCCGTGAGTGGATGTGCTCTTATATGGAATTTCATCCACACTTACATGGGTTATTTCAGTTGACAGCAATGACTGGAATGCTTCGTACAAACACTGAAGAAATCTGCAAGCACTGGAACTTGGGTTGAAATTAGCTATTCTAGGCAAAGCTAGGCTTTCACTGGAGCCTTTTGAGAAAGGCTGGAGTTGTTAGGGTGTTAGTGCGGCTAAACAATATTCTGTTAGCGTGCTTAACAGTGACAGAGAAATGTAGGTCAAAATTGTTTGTTGGGCTAAACGACTTTATGGTAGCTAGGCTAAATGTGTGGAAGTGCAACTAGTTAGCAAGCTAAGGAGGAAGGAGCACAGCACCACTCTGGACATGGAGCTAGCTCGCTGAATAAAAACTTGAATTTATTTTGTAAATCTTGGCCATACCATATTTCAAAAAGGAGGATTAGCCATGGTATTTTCTGCTTGCTTGTTGGCTGACTTGTCAGTCACAAGTCTTTAGCCAATGAGCAAGCGGTTTTACAGTCAGCCCTCCTCTCATGACCACAAATTTGCAACCAAGATGGTGATGGCAGAAATGCTCATCTTGAGGTTTCAGAACAGGACTTCACAAACCAATGGGTGATGTCATGGTAGCTACGTCCATCGTTTATACTGTCTGTGCTCAGTGTACTGACACACTGTACAGACAGTGTAAACACTTAAAGATGGTCTTCATCTGATTGTTGTCAATTCATTGATGCTGGCGTTTATAGGGTATTTGTTCTAATTAAGGGAAGAAGTATAGAAATTGCTAACTATCCTTTAAATAAAGGTGAAATTTTTAGTAAAACTAGATTGAAAGCTTTGGTGGAACTTATATTGTCATATAAAAAGATAAAACCCACATTTTAAACAGACAAGGACATTTCCTTCTTGATACTTTGAGCTCGTTTTTCTTACACCAGAAGGACTACCCCTCCTGATATCAACAAGCAGTGAGCCAAGCCCCAGTGGACTGATGGGAAGATACACATCAACAGCTTGAGTCATTAATATTGAAGCTGCTCACTTCAGATCATGACGAGATGTTACATAAGGTGAGCGTCTCTTTACGACAGCTGGTCATTATCATAAAGATAAATCGAAGGAGGCTGCACATGTTCAATCAGGACCTCTTGCTGTACCCTTGAAAAATAACCTATTGAACAGATAAAATCAGAATCCGAATCAATGCAAAAGGTTGAAAAGTAAAGATATACAGTATTTAACCAATCCCATGAGGAAATCCATCCATCCTCTTAAGAACTAGGATGAGAGGCAGGATACACACCTGACAGGTCATCAGTTGTTCATGGGACTAACACACAGAGAGAGACCAGCACACACTCTCACAAATCACACACACACACACACACACACACACACACACACACACACACACACACACACACACACGCACACACACACGCACACACACACACACACACACACACACACACACACACACACACACACACACACACACACACACACACACACATTTGATTATTGATTGTATTGGTTCACTCACCCCAGTGGTTCCCAACAATGGGTATATGCAGGGGAATTCAAGTAGCTGTCAGGAGATATGGGGGAACTGTAGAGTAGCTTAAAAATTATTTTAAAATATTTCCTCATACACTCACCTGTAGTATGAAGTGAAAAGATACTAAGCTGTGATAGAGCTAATGCTAAACCATAAATGAAATAAATTAATAAATAAAAACAGGTAAGTTATAATGTTATAATATATGGTTGAGAAAAAGTAACAGATAAATGGTTGAAATAACAGTTAAAATGGTTGCATTAAAATGGAAATAATTAGCTTAAAGCAATGGTAGAAACTGTTAGCTAAATGTAATTTGGTGGATGAAGAACATGGCAGGGGGTGGTGGTCGGGGGGCTGTCTGAAAACAAATACAATGAAGAAAATTGCCTAGAAAAAGAATGTGTTCCTAGGGAGCCTTGTGCCTTAATGAAAAGTTACTACTCTGTACCGTTACCCTCTGAAGGAGCGTGGTGTAAAAGTTTTAGCATTAAAGTAAAAGTGCTCATTATGCTTGTTATGCTTGTCTTGTTTTCATCAATCAAACGTGTTACTCAAACCAGTGACTGATGTGCTGAGCATTATTTTTACAGTTGTTCGACAAGCACATCAAAGGAAAAGATGACGTTTTGGCTTTTTGTGGTGCTGAGTGATGTTTATGCATCCCCATTATTCCACACTTTGGGGTGGAGGTGTTATGCACACCCCACTGTGCCAGCACATCTATTAACCAGCTATTGTCTTTCTGTCATCCTTATTGACCTGCTTTTTCCTTGCTGATTTATTCTTATTGCTGATTGGCTCACCTGCCCTCATTTAAAGCCACAGAAGCTGGTGGTCTCTCTCTCTCTCTCTCTCTCTCTATGCCTCTTACTCACCTTCATCAGCACCAGCATTATTAATAACAGATTATAACAGTGTTTTCCCTTTCAGAGTCACATCCCTAACCACCTAGCTTGCATTACTATAATAATATTGTAACAAAATCCACTTTAGTGTAACTGACATAAAATTTATATTTGGATCTTGATCTGACAGGGCCGTGGGAGTGCATCCCAGATAAAAAAAGATTGGGAACCACTGACACACGGGCTTCCTAATGAATACAACCCCACCAGTCTGATGCGGCCTTAAATATAAAACATGGCTAATGAGGCTTAACAACTAAGGAAAGACTCTTTTTGTGCACATTAGTTGGAACAAGCGTTATTAACCAACTGTAAACACTTCTCAGTCTTGCTTTGTCTGGAGAAAACAAGGCCCTGTGCTTCCTTTCCTCCTTTCATGTCTTCCTCCCGTTGGAGCCACGAGAGGACGATCGGCTGGAAACATGTTGTGACCATAATCACAGGTTTAGCAGCTCGTTACTCACGGCCCAGTCACTTCATCCACCCGCGGAGGGAGGTGGGAGGCAGGTGGGAGTCAAGATGATGAAGTTTAAGTTTATTATGTATCCGAATGGCTGATGCAGCATATTTGGAGCATGGTAATTCATCAGTGTCAGATGCTTGTGGAGTGCAGCTAATAGCTGGATCAGTGTGGCTCATAGTTATCTCTCAGGCTCTGAACCCACTGCGATGTGTTTCTTTTTTTTTTTTTTTCCCCGCTTGTGTTTTGTTTCTTTGAATCCTCCTTGAGTACATAATCTTTTCATGTAACGGTTGAAAACCAAGAATAGCGGTCTGACCCAGAATGGTTAAATTAAACATGATTTTACACAACAACAACAAGAACAACAAGAACCTTCCGGTTTCATCTCATCAAGTGATGTGAGCTGAAAGCACCTTGAATAACAAGTTGATATGCAGGAAAAGTTTGGAGTCACACTGCTGAGAGAGACAGATGCATGCAAGGGAAAGGGAGGGAGATTAATAATGTGTGTCACCAGACAAAAGGAGCCTGAGAGGATCTCTTTCTTCTGTGTGGGTAGAGTTAGTTCAAGAAACACACAAACTAAAGTTGGAGGCACAAAGAGAGGAATGGGCTTGAAGAGATCATAACTCATAAAAAGGGGACATCAATGGTTTATTTTTCAGGTGACTGTGGGAGTTTACACAAAGCTCAATTAGATTTTCCCAAATTTAAAGGATCCATTAACATCAGATCTTTATGGTCTTCCCATTTGGTTGAAATAATATTTCTCACTCAAGGTAATCTTGCAGAGGCAAAAAGTATCACAATTTCAATATTTCGGTTACAATGTTTTATGTGGGTCCAACTGCTGCCAAGGCACATAGTAAAACAAAAAGATCCTTAATGAGACTACAGAGAGCAAAAGGTGATGAACGGTTATAGCAGCGGGAAAAAAAATCCAATAAATTAATCAAGTAAACCAACAAGACAAATACAGGAGGACGACACAGGAACTGAAGGAGAGCAGACAACAAGCTGACAAAGAATGACAAAGAACATTAGCAGTACTGATGGGACAACAAGTCCATCTAAAATATGGGTCATTCCATCTAAAATCCATCTGGGCATTCTGCTCGACTGTCTCCAATTTGCATTAAAAAAGTTTGGACATATGATGATTGCCCTGAAATTTCAGGTTCATACACCACGTTGCTCCACTTTTAGGCCTTTTTTTTTTTTTGCACACACTGAAATCTGAGGTAACGTTTGAACCCAAATCTCGCAAATACTTAAGTTTTCACTTGTCTTTCTTACCATCAATATAAATCAAGATCTGTAATTTGGGACAGATATCTCAAAAAATGTCTGATTTCATATATATATATATATATATATATATATATATATATATATATATATATATATATATATATATATATATATATACATATATAAATTCCCCTGCAAAGTCCCATATTTGAGCACACACTAATAAAAACATGTAATAATAATATTTTATCTTTTTAAAATGTTTATCTTTTTTATATTATCTTTTTGTTAAGATGTATAAATAATTTTGAGTTTCCATATATTTACACTCTTGTGTAATGATGCTGGCATTTTACTAAAAAAAAAAGGGAACAATTTCATGACTAAAATTCAAAGCCATGTGCTGAGTGATAGTTTGCGCAACTAGCATGCTTTGGCTAAAAACGCCTGTCCTTGATCACATTTTGAGCGGGTGAAAATTGCTCCTATTTAAATCTTTGGCTAGTCATTGCAATAGCACCTTTAACCCTGAGCTGTTAGCCGGCCTTTAACAGATAACCTACAAATGGATTCTTTTGCTGCCATCACCATTGTTTGCTTTGCATCAGTCAGACTCCTGAAATTACCGTCTGCTGTCTCTCATTTCCAGTGCACTCAGCTGAGCTGAGGTTCTGTTGACAGAACGAGCTGACATTAAAGAGGAGCTCCAATTAAGGCAGGCTTTCAGCACCACAAAGCCACACCTACTGGATCAGCTGGGTGTGGCTGCTTCTCAATGGGAAGCCACAGTGCAAATATTTTGCATGCCGAGATTGCATGCCATTCCTTTCAGTTCTCCGCTGGATTGGGAAGCAGTTAATTTCTTCTAAATATATCTCAAACAGCAAAGACGGCAATCAAAGATACACCAAAAAATACACCAAATTATGCCAACAAATCAGCTAAGATCGTAAAAAAAAAAGTTTAATTCTTATTTCACTGATCTTCCTTTTGCTATCAATGTAAACTAAAAGATTCACGTGGAAAGAAAAAGAATTATGAGACTTTAAGCTAATCACATAAGAGTGGGGAGAAAAAGACACCGAACACTCCCCCTGACGCTGTGAAACTGTACTGAAGCAGTCCTGGTTTTCCAGACGCGCAGTTTGTCAGAGCGCAGCGCACCGCGGAGCGCGCAGCTACGGACGCACCTGAACAGACGGAGTGGAGCGCTGTGACCATCAGCGAGCTGGAAACGGCTTCTCACCTGTTCCGAGCCCAACACACACGTACACACGCGCGCTTCTCTGTAACATCTGCCACGTCGCCTCTGATGATGAGAGAGGGACAGTCTGACGGAGTCTTTGCGGGTATGGAGCAATATTTCTACCTGTTTGACGTCTCCGGTGGAGCAGATGATTGATTGTTTTTAGCGCTGGTATTTTTGATCATTTAAACGGTGACTTTGAGAAGCCTTGAAACTCCGGTGCGGGCTGTGTGAGCTCAGTGTTTAATTCTCACTACAATGTCCCAGACCATCTGCGTGGAAAACTTAAAGGCATGCTGCACATTGAGGGGCGCGTTCGTGCGAGCGGGCTGAAACAGATGGACACAAGCCCAGCAACACACCGGGTAAGTGTGACAACTACAAAACATCACATTACAGGTTGTTTTTGTTGCTTTAGCAGAGACAGAATTATCAAATGCGTTTGGCGTCTTAAATATGAAAACAATCAAATATTGACTGAAGTCCTTTTTGAGAGACGCGCTGCCTGTTTGCCTTCTTTTAAACTCCTAAATGTGACAAACTTCCTCCATTTCCCTGTAATATCCCATTGGTTCTCCTATAGGGAGCAGTAAAGTGGCTACAGAGGATAATAGTTTCAATGAATGCGTTCATAATGTCCTCCTAGTATTTTTTTTTTTTACTATTCATTACATTATTATCCCTACAATGTTCCTGAAAGGACTTCCAGAAGTGTCCTTAAGGTGCTTAGTTGCATCTCCTCCTGTTATGCTATGTCACAATTCTTATAGGGAGCACAGGGAGTACTACAGTCTGCTTTCTTTCAGTTAAAGACGTTTTCCTGCATATTAAATCATCACCTTGCTTTTTTTTTTAATGGAGCCTCTTCCCAGCAGCCCTGTACATTAAATCTGATCTAGAGCAGGTTTAATGGGCACCTCCTCCCCTCCTGGTTCAAACCTTTTCTCTCAAGAAGTAGACAATTTGATTTTCCTGTCAATATTTGAGCAATGGAGTTACACCTTGAGCAGAAGAAAGGCTTTAAAAAACAAAAAGAATCCCAATCTTTCTTTCTTGTATGCCTATATAAACATGTCAGTGCCTGCTCCTGCTGGGACCATTAACCTGCTGATGTCCATAAAGGGATGCAAATGTTTCGTTCCCCTGAAATGTAAATTTGCGTGTCAAAGCACACCCCGGCCTTCCTGTGTTGTGGTGAATATGGTTGTCCATTAATAACACGTTGGTTCATCAAGTTTGCCCTGCAAGCAAACAATCCCACAAACTTATTTCTCTCATTAGTCCTCGTCCTCTTCCTGTGTAGCTGAAGGTGAGCTAACAGAAGGAGCCTGCAGATTCTTGGGACACAAGGATGTAGAAAGCTGCTGCTCTGCTTCTGCTCTTTGTGAAGGAACATAATGAGAATATTCTTTGTGCGTAAGTAGGCGGTTTGTTCCTCCTTTTTTTTTTTTTCTTCTCTCTCTCTCTCTGCGTTCCCTAAACTCCATCTCCGTCCTAACAGGCCCACCATCAAATAGATCCTTTCCACTGCAGCAATTTATTCAGCCCATTATCTCCCCCTTCCTATCTCATGCTTCGGGAAATCCACTCCTTTGAATCAGCTGATTGACACTAAGTGTCAGGCTCAAAGTGAAGGTTTAATTTTCAATTAGAAACTGTCACGGCACTTATGAAACTTTTGTGAAAGCGGTAATGATTTAAAATTTGAGAGCATCAAGACTGAAATTGGAGCAACTTTTTAATGAGAAAAAAAAAAACAGGCTTATGAAAATGGCTTTCATTGTAAATAAAACGTACATAAAAGGCATTCAAAAAAGTGTGCAACATTACAGAGGCAGTTTTATGCCTGTTGTGTTGCTGTCAGATGTTTCCTGACAGAGAATACACAGAATAAACCTGCGTATTCAGCACTGATACAACCTACAGTACCTATAACACAAAATGCAGAAACCAGAACACAATGAAAGTGTTGCATTAAAAAATAAATTCAGCGCCTTCTTCTCTGAATTGAATAATAGTTCACTGCAGTTCATTTCACTGGCTGGGTCTGCAGCCTTAAGACTTGTTCAGTGAAAATAAATGGGGCCCGCACATGTTTGGTGTTTGTCTCGAAAGTGACCTAAAAGAGCACCTTCAAATTTGACTTTGCAGGCGGTTCATCAGTTGCACATAATTTGAGCTGAAGAATGGGTGACAGCCGGCTGTAGCAAGCAGCTAGGTCAACCTCATTGTTGTGAGTCAGAAGAGTCAGCTGTGCTTTTTTTTTTTCTCCCTTAAGCCACTGAGGTGTAAGTATCCCTAATCCAAACCCTATGCTTGCACATATGCAATTTTTGGCTTCTGATTGGCAATCAGAAGCCAAAAATAGGGTTTGGCAATCAGGTTTGCCAATCAGGAGGTCCAAAATACTTACAAGGTAATGAAAGAACGGAGCCTTTAATGCTGTACTAATGTAACGGGGGAGATGCCACAAAGCACCTTAAGGGCACTTCTAGAAGTCCCGTCAGTAATACAGGAATAATAATGCAATGAATAGAAAAGTACCACAAGGACATTGTGAATGAATAAATTAAAGCCACTATCATCTGAAGCAATTTTATTTTCCCTTATAAAAGAACCAATATTAATTGGTATTACAGTGAAATGCAGGAAGTTTGCTTTGTTTGCTGTTTTCCAAAAGTCCTTTTTTCTTTTTTCCAAACAAACAGGGTAAGGACTACTCCTCATCATCAACAAAGACTTTGAATTCACAGAGTTAACCTTTGCATTTCTTTTGTGGTGTGTTAATTACTATTGAAGCATTAATGTTGTGTTGCCTAAATATATCTACATGGCTGAAGGAAGCTCATGGGGCGACTGTGGGAGCTATTCATGATCAACAAACTTCCCATGACCTGTTACTCTAATTTATAGACTTCAGCACAAACAAGTCGGTAATAATGAATTAACTGTTTCAAATATTTCAAAGAAAAAATGGTTTCAGTTTGCTTGTTTTGTGTTCTTGAAGTTGAGTGCCTTGAGGTATTACACAAAATAAAACATTTAATGAGGTTCTGAGGTTCAAAAGCCAAACAGTTAATTGAAAAAATAATAGATTAATCATCTAAGTCGACCAGCTCTGTACATTTATTTTTGAACTCTAGTAGGGCAGCTTTGCATTATTTGCAGTTTAAATGTAACCCTTTTTTAATGCTATACTGGACCTTGATGCTGCCCCTCAGTTCATCCACTACCAGAAGATCTGCTAGAAATCATTTCAGTTTCCGTCACTCTCCCTTAAAACCAGCTTTCTTCTGATTGGCTGCCCCTTGCAAACAAAAGACTTGAACAGCAGGTAGGTGGGGCTGTGTGGGGATGCTGCTTTATCACAGGGGACAAAAGAGCAGAAAAAATTGCCTGAAATTGAGTGTTTAGAGAGGTCATAAACCTGAGTGTTTGGGTCACAGAGGATGTCAGTGGGGGAAAAAAATCATGCTGGATATCTGTACTGATATGGACCAGGTAATGTGTAAGGAATGAAAGGATGCCACATCATTTGATGGAAATTAAAATGATCAACTTACAGAGGGCTGAATTCAACGACACCCCAAAAATCAAAGTGAAAAGAGGATGCAGCAGGCTAGTCCATTGTGCCAAAATTTCTTTGCAGCAACAGAAAATGCTGTTCAGTATTTTGTATGACCCCAATGTGCTTGTGTGCATGCCTGACAAAGTCAGGGCATGTTCCTATTGAGACAATGGATGGTGTCCTGGGGGCTGTTCTCCCAGATCTGGAGGAGCTGGACTACCTGTGCAACCTCTGTAGGGTCCAGGTAGTGACACTGACCCTAGCCAAATGCAAAACTAGTGAAAAACAGTCAGAAAAGCTGAGGAGGGAAAAATGTGGCCTCCACCTATCAAATGATTTCTGTTTGGGGGTTGTCTCATTGTTGCCCCTCTAGTGCTCCTGTTGTTAATTTCATTAACATCAAAGCAGCTGAAACTGATTAACAACAACCTCTGCTAAATCAATATCCCAGAGGTTTAATTGACTTGATTCTGTACTCTGATTAAAAAGTGTTCCTTTAATTTTTTGATCAGTGTATAAGGAAGAGTATAATTGATCCAATTTGATGACAATAATCAGTAGTTGCAGCTCCAGTATTTTTCTTTTTTTTTTTTTTTTCTTTTAGCTTCAACATGTACTTTGATCAAACTTAGAGTGAGTGCAGTGTAGGTGGGTCAATGCTGCAAGGCTAATTTCTGCCTTTGCATCTCTTTCCCAATCTTTTCTGCAAAGGCAGAGCTCCAAAATATTCTAATTCAAAATGAACAGCGATGCAAGTGCATTTTTTAAGCTTTCAAAGCAGTGTACATAAATAATAGGCTTTGGGTTACTGAAAGCCAACCCATTTAGCCCATTTATAATTCACACTGTAGAAAGCATCCCATACTGCCAGTTTCAATTATGAACATTAGGTATTGAATCCATAACAAAGCATCTGTTAAGTGAGACAAAACCTGGCTGGACAAAACCATCAGCTTCCATGACTCATAATCTAATAGGTACTCTCTGCTTCTTCCCCTCAGTCGTACATATATGATTATTCTGTGAGAAGCACTCTTTCCGTGATTATTGCTGCTCAAGAGAGAGATTTTGTGGTATTCTAGATTCTGAAATCATTTTCTCTTAGCTGATTGCTGTGCCTACTCTACTGGCAAGAAAGTTAACGGTGCTCGTATTTTTGAGCAGGGCTTTCAGCGGCTAAAAAGTCAGTGAGAGGGTAACTATCAGTGACATTTAGCAGCCAGTCAGGTCAAAGTTCAGTGTCATTCTACATTTGTGTGAACAAAACAGACATCTGCTTCAGACTGAGTGGACGTGGGAAGGCAGATACATCAGCAGTGCAATGATTGCAGATTTATGCAAAGAGTCATGTAAAATGTATTTGCATGAGCAATGGGTGGTAAAAGAGCAGTTCCAAAGTTCGCTGTCATCTTCTGTTATTATTCCCGAGGAGGAAAGGAGAGAAAGGTGAATCTTTTTTTGATGGCACAGATCCAATATTTGAAATACAATCGGGTTTGAAGGTCACGGGCGTGGCAAAAGCCTTCTTTATTAAAAATGAAAGGCTGCCGCTGTAACTTAAGCTGAACTCACACAACCTAATGGTGATGTTGGATGTCCTATTTCATTGAACTAGAAGCACTCTGCTTAAATTTAGAGATTTCTGTTGGATAGTTCAGTCTGCTAAAAGCCTCTAAAGTATAAAAAAAACAAACATACTGTACATCAAAGAAAGAACCAGACTAAGGTTGTGTCCAAATTCATTCATTCATTAGGACTATATAGTGCATATCTGCAAACTGCAAAACCCTGGGACTCACTTAGGTTTATATCTATAAAATATCACTTTAGATTCCAGCCAGCCAGTGTTTTTTCTAATGGTCAACAGGGGCCAACTCCTCTGAATTCATAGAAGTCAATAGTAAAAGGCCCCTTTGCTCCCTTGATCTATTCACTAAGTATATATTTTCCTGATGAGGTTATGCTCCTAAATCAATAGTTTTGAGTCTTACTGAGTACAACATGATGTGTAGTTTATAAATGATAGTCCCATTAGTGTTCAGAGGGCTTCACTTAAGGGTGGGCCTACTTGTCGCTGACATATGAGTAAGTATGCAGTGTCCCTTGGTCAGAGCTACCTGCTTACGACATCTGTTTTCAAAAAGCTAAGATGGCTGCAGCCAAATGTTCAACTCAAAGCTGAACGTCCATATAAATCCATTTTAAATTCCCACAAAGTAATGCAGTAAATACATATTTACTGAGTGTTGACATATTTACTGCACAGTTTATCATATCCATCTATGATGTTTCTGTGCAAGATGGCATACATTGAT
Source organism: Archocentrus centrarchus (assembly GCF_007364275.1). Taxonomy (NCBI): domain Eukaryota; kingdom Metazoa; phylum Chordata; class Actinopteri; order Cichliformes; family Cichlidae; genus Archocentrus; species Archocentrus centrarchus. Next base: position 27,639,154 of record NC_044356.1, on the reverse strand, counting down.
AATGTCGTGACCATTTGTTGTTCTCTGCATTTAGTGTGGCATTGTGAGCACGACCATAATCAGCTATGAGGTCATCGAGGTCTGGACCTCAGTAAAAAGGTTAAAAAATAAGAAAACAAAACCTTGCTTTCATAGGAATGTAGAATGAAAGTAGCAGGCTGGGGCTGATGATTAAATGCACCTGATTAACTGATCGTGAGCAAGTGTGAGAACCTCTATCAAAGCAGAAATTCTGGCAGTTTGCTGTTCAGGAGCATTGTGTTAGCACAACACCAAGGAGGAAAGACATCAGGAATGACCATAAAGTATTCTTACTGCCTATCAATCTGGGAAGAGTTATGGGGTCATTTCCAAACAATTTGAAGTCCATCACTTTACTCTTAACTCAAGACAGCTGTCAGGCTTCCTAGGAGTGGACATCCCAGCAAATTCACCCCAAGCTCAGACCATGCAGTGCTCAGAGAGAGCGAGAGAAAAAAGGTGCTACATCTCAGACTCTACAGGCCTCAGTTATCAAGTTAAATCTTAAGGTTTATGACAGCATAATTAGAACAAGACCAAACAAGTGTTTGTTTGGAAGGGCTGCCAGGATAAAAAGAATATGCCAGCACAGCTTAGGTTTGCAAAGTTGCATCAACGCAAACTCTTCTGTCCTTTGCAGATGAGAGCAAAATATTTTATGTAATTGGTATCCTCTGTATGCCAAAGTATTCTGGAGTCAAATGTGAGACCACCTGTCCAGCAGCTAAAGCTTGGCTGAAATCATGTCATGCAACAGGACAGTGATCACAACAGCATATCTACAACTGAAGAAGAAAAGAATCCAGATCACAAATCTTGAAATGCTGGGGTGGGATTTTAAGAGAGTTGTGCAGACTCAAAGGCCTGCAAAGCTCTATGGACACAAGTGAAGTTGTTAAGATGACAGCAAAAATTCCACCACAATAAAGAGAGCGAGGCTGATGCAATCACAGAGAAAACGATTTCTTCGAGTTATTGCTGCTAAAGTTGGTTCTAGATGGGTTTTCACACAGTGCCTGTCTGTTTTGGCTTTAATTTTGTTAAATAAATAATGAAACAGTGAAATCTGTTGTGCTTTGTTTTACACCTGAGGATAGATTTAAATTATTTTATAAGTTGCTAAGGAAACTGATTTGAATGCCCTTAATTTTGCAGATACATAAATCAAAGTATTGGACAAAGTAAAAATTTCTCTTGTTATGCTAGTCGAGGCTATGGCTGTGTGCAACAAATTTCACACCAATCCATGGAATAGTTGTTGAGATATTGAAATTAAAAATACCAATAGTCCACCCCATGGTCACACTAGGATGAAAGTTAGGATATCACCACTGTCGTTTGGAAACACTCTGTGGGCACAGTGACTATCTGCACCACACTCTGCCAGTCCATGCAGAAGACATTGATATATTTCTTTGGTGCCAGAGATTAAAGTCAGGGCATCACCAAAGTAGAAAAAAAAAATCAATCCTGGAGGAAATGTTAAGATAGTAATTAAGTCCTTCTATGGAGCGTGAATATATGAACACAATGTCACAACATTCAAGGAAAATATTTTTTCATTTATTTCAGTCTGGACCAAAGTGGAGGACTTTGGTGTTAGCCTGGCTTAAATCAACTTTGGAACTTTTATGACACACACTGCTTAATCTTCATAACCCAAAAAAGTTAGGAGTCGCTACACTGGATCAATTTTGATAAATTTTAATCTTCTTTTTCCAATAAATGAATGAATAACTGCATATATCACTTTTGTGGAAACGTGAGCATGTAACTTAGATTGGACATTCAGTTCATTTTCTGTACTTCCTCATCTAGTTGTGTCTCAAACATCTAAAACAGATGCCTACGCTGCCTTAATCCACCCAAGAAACAAGGTTTATTTTTTTCTTTTTGTGCCTAATTAGACTGCTTCTTGGCAGCACCACTTACAGCTTTTCATTCTTCAAATGAAGGCAGTATAAAGAGAAGAAAACCTGTAGTGAAAAACTAAACTGGATGTGCACAGGGTCATTCTAACAGAACAGCTATCCTTAACAGAGGACTCTGCACTGCTCAACAAGCTTACTTTCCTACAATCAGAGCTGATCACAAGAACAACCCACACACTTTTCTCTATCAGCCGCCTTCTTACCCTAAAGCTAAACCTACTTAACCTCACTCCAAGATGTAAGGATTCTGCAGTCTTTATCAGAGATATCATAAATAACATCAGACAGGGTACAAAAATGTATTTTGTGTACATGCTATGAGGAGATGCTCTGCTCGTCTCTATAGTGATGAAATATAATTTCAAATGTCAACAAAGCTCAGCTGTGAAATGTGTGGACCCTTTGGTCTTGAGTAATTTAAAGTCTGTCTCACAGATCATAAAAAAGTCAAATATGAATGTGATGCTTTTCTTTGAGAACCTGGAATCTGCTCTCATTGATGTACTGAAACAACACTTGTAAAAGTAGTTGTAAATGATCTTAGAGTGAATTTGTGAACTTTTAAACTAGAGCCCAATAGATACAAGATTTTAAGAGTGATACCGATACCAATATTTGGTGATTTACAACATTGATATATATTTGCCATTATTTTTTCTCTCAGACACACTAAACAGCAAGATTTGCTGTATTTAGTTATTTATGAGCGCTTACTAAAATTATCTTGTTTTATTGTCACAACAACTCATGGATAACTTGTTTACGGTCTGCTCATCACAGCTGGTTGTTATAAATGCTGATACCAATATATGAGCAAATAGTTAATGTCGAATCAATATATTGGCAGAACCAATGTAATAGGGAGGGAGGCCTAACTTTAACTGCATAAATGCCACGTGTACCTATAGGGTGTGTGGGGTCAGTAAAGTTAGTCAGATTTACCTGTGAGCATCATTGCTGATTCCTCGATGGCTTATGATGGATTGATTAGCACTTGCATAATTAGCTGGCCATTACTGACGTTTTGAAGTAAAATACCATATCTTTGATTTTTTTTTATGTAATGGGAGGGAGACTCATCACATTCATCAAAAAAGTGAACATCAAAACACTTCGTTAATGAGGACTAAACATAACCCAGTGTAGTCATCTGGCCAAACCCTTGCTGTGAATGCTTTAATCTTGCATTTATTTGGCTAGAAATGTAAGATTTCCATGGCTAAATAAGCCTTATTTGACATGTTATTCCTTCGTGGTTTGCCGTCTTCCTATATAGCTTGAATTTATTCTCTCAGTGCTTCTGTAGGCACCCCGGGGTGCAGTGTCATGCTCAATAAACTGCTCCTGTCAGAACCGCGTTTTTGAGTTGCTGTAGAGGTGACGCTCTCTGAACCCCTCCCTGGGAGAAAACGACCTGTTTCAGAATGATTGGCCCCACAAATAGAAGAGGAAACTCTGAGGATAGCTGGAGGGGTCCCACTCTTAATTTGCTGCGATGATATTCCAAGTCTCCCTGCATGAGCTCCACTGCCTCGGGTCCAGTCCAGTCATCCTCAGTGAGCAAAGGATCACAGGCCTTTGCTATACTTATCTGGATTGTGTATCCAGATACCCGTGTTAAATAAAGCAAAGGGTTTTAAACTGAACACAACTTTTCAAATATGTACTTAGAATCAGGACTTTCAGTGGATGAAGAAAGATGTGCACACAAGATAACACGTTTCTCTGTGTGATCAGCGAGTGATGACACAAGTCTGATTCAGCAACAACAGCAGGGATTCAGGCATCACTCCAAAACCCCATCCAAAATGTGTAAAAGCAAGACTTTTTGCTTTATCATTACTGATTCTTAGTTAACTTGCCTTTTTTTTTTTTAATGAAAGTTTTACACATGAAAAGGGAATGCGTCCTCTACAGAAGTATGACCACAGTGGAAAAACTAACTATTATCAATGTGTGATATGACTGTTAACAATAACATGGCTGTCATTGAGTTCTGTTCTGGGTCTTTTTGATGCTTAATGTGCTTATTTAGCCACTCCTTTGTTGTCTTGATGGTAAGTTTTGGGTCATTGTCATGTTGGAAAATCCATCCACGACCCATCTTCAGTGTTCTGGCTAAGGAAAGGAGGCTCTCGTCCAAGAGTTTACAGTACGTGGCCCCGTCCATTGGCCCCTCAGTGTGGTGAAGTTGTCCTGTACCCTTAGCAGACAAACAGCGTGATGTTTCCACCTCCATGCTTGACTGTGGGGTTGGTGTTCTTTGGGTCATACTCAGCATTTCTCTTCCTCCAATCATGGTGAGTCGAGTTGATGCCAAAGAGCTCGAGTTTGGTTTCCTCCGACCACAGCACTTTCTTCCAAGCCTCCTCTGAATTGTTTAGATGTTCACTGAAAACTTAAGACGGGATTGTACATGTGCGATCTTGAGCAGGGGGACCTTGCGGGCACTGCGTAGTGTGTTGCCAGTGGTGTTCTTGGTAACTGTAATCCCAAATGCCTTCAGATCATTAAAAGCTCCTCCCATATAGTTTTGGGCTGATCCACCACCTTTCACATAATCATCCTCACCCTGTGAGGCAGGATCTTCCATGGAGCTACAGCCTGAGAGCGATCGATGGTGATTTTATATTTCTTCCATTTCTGAGTAATCACACTAACAGTTGTCACCTTCTCACCGAGCTTCTTGCTGATGGTCTTGTAGCCATTCCAGCCTTGTGCAGGTCTACAATCTTGTCCCTGACATCCTGTGACAGCTCTTTGGTCTTGCTCATTGTGGTGGAGAGATTGGAATGGAAGAAACTGATTCTGCCAGGTGTGCTTTATACACATAACGAGTTGAGATCAGGAGTATCTGTAATTGATTGATTAAATTGGTGGGAGACAGAATTCTGACTGGGTTTTTGGGGATCAAATACTTTTTCATTCAGTGACATGCAAATCAATTTATAATTATGTAATGTGTTTGTTCTGGATGTTTGGTTGACATTCTGTCTCTCCCCATTAAAATTAAGCTACCCTGTAAATAGAGACGGTTCATTTCTTTGTAAGTAAGCACACTTACAAATTCAGCAAGGGATCAAATAATTATTATGCCTCTCTGAATTGTCTCTGGTGACTGCCTTTACTCTCACATCTGAAATATACATGGCTGGACTGATGATATTCCAAGTTAAGATGAAGTCACAATTAAGGCCAGAGGGCAGCTTGAACAAAGGCTACTATGTTACTATGAAGCAGCATCTGACCACATCAGAAATGTTTATAGTTGTTTTGAATATGAAAAATATTTGGTTGTAGAAGTTTTATAATGCCAGCAAGTCTTCTCAGGACTGGGAACTTACCAAAGAACTCATGGTTCCCTAGGCACTGTATCTTCCTCTCTTGCTCAATGGTTAGGTCCAGGTTCAAACCAAGGCTGGATCTTCTGTGTGGAATTTGCAGTGTCTCTTCATGATTGTGTGGATTTTCTCTAGGAGCTCTTTTTGGAAACATACTCAGTTACAGAGTTTCATTTCCTGGGTTAAAAAAAAAAAAAAAAAAAAGACCCACAAATAGGTAAATTAGTTTGCTAATGCTTCTAAAGTGGGTCATCTTCTATTATGTCATTTGTGGGCAGGATAGTAGAAAAGAGGTAGACATGGTAGCATCTCTTCCTCCTGTGTTGGGTTTAGGTTGAAGCAGCAGCCTGTTGTGGTAGTAAAATAGTTTCCCTGGAACTTTATTTGGCTCATGCACGTAACAATGAAAAAACAAACTGTTCCCCTACATGCATTCATCTACCAGCTTTTCTATGCAATCACTTACAATAAGCAATGCTATAAGCAAGAATTAAGCAATAAGTAACATTACTTCTGTAATCCTCCTTTTTTTCCTTCTGTTCGCATGCTAGTGAATCCACTATATTCTGACTACTGTGCATCATACATTCAAAAAAGAGTACTCTTTGAGCACCTAATACCACTGAATAAACACCTAATATGCTTCATTAGCTTCCTGCATCTTTGTTTCTACAGCTCGTCATTCACCTTTGTGAGTAAATCTACTAGCTGCAGCTATTTCCATTCAAATCAGTGCTGTATGCAAAAAAGTGATGAAAGTGAGAAGAATGAAATCAAAGTTTAAAACCCTCCTTCTGTCTCACCTTCACAAACCTGGCTAACTGCTTTGCAATGCTCATGAGTGTAAAATGCATGCTGTAACTGAAGAATTTGTCTTTCCTGTCATACAGAGACGTGCTGTGCTGTTGAATGGGTGACGAGCTCCGAATCACGTCACGAACCCCGTGAAACCCCTTCCCACCGCATTGTGCAGGACAGGGTCCCCCCAGGAGAGTTGCAGGGATGTACCAGGAGGTGGCCTTCCTGGCAGGGAGCACTGACCACCAGTTCACCACATTCAAATTTAACCGCGTAGAGAACCCGCAAGAGGTCTCATCCAAGAAGGGTTTGTTCTATAAACGTGCCCAACTCCTGCTTCAGCCTCAGTCCCACCAGCAGGATGGAGGTGAGATTGGCCTGGCTGATGGGGCAGCCATCATCAATGTGGGGGGCATTAAGTACCACATCCCCTGGTCCACGCTCGATGAGTTCCCTCTGACACGACTGGGCAAGCTACGCACTTGTAGCAATGAAGCCGAGATCATGGATGTGTGCGATGATTATGACGGCAGCTGCAATGAGTATTTTTTTGACCGAAACCCGTCTGCTTTCCGCATCATTGTGACTTTCTTGGCAGCTGGAAAGCTGAGGCTTCTGAGGGAGATGTGTGCCCTGTCCTTTCAGGAGGAGCTGCTGTACTGGGGGGTGGAGGAGAACAACCTGGACTGGTGCTGCCTCAGGAAGCTGCGATTAAGGCAGGAGGAGTACAAGGAGCAGCAGAGGCTTGAGGAGGAGGAGGTTGAGCTCAACACGGTACAGTCCTGCGAGGAGAGCCAACAGCCTCTGGGAGGACCTGAAGAGAGCTTTTCAGGAGGCTGCATGCGGAGGCTTAGGGATATGGTGGAGAACCCCCACTCGGGCCTGCCGGGGAAGATCTTCGCCTGTCTCTCAGTCTTATTTGTAGCCATCACTGCTGTGACGCTGTGTGTCAGCACCATGCCTGACCTCAGAGAGGAGGAAGAGAGAGTGAGTTCTCTTCAGAAATAACTTTTTTCTTATAGCTTTTCAAATCCAGAGATTTAAATGGAAATATTAAAAAATTCCAAACCGATTTCTGGTTCCTCATATATGGCTTCCAAAATCAAGCCTTTTGAGTTATTGCTTTATTTATTCAGCAAAAACTGCAGCTCTAGGCACTAAAATTATTTAGAAAACACGATGAAATGCAAAGGTAGCATCTCTGAATTTTAGAAGATAAGACGGGATTTACTCACCAATTTCACACAAACAGGCAGTAGTCATGAATTCGGGGTCCCACAGAGGGCTATTGTCAGAGATTTCCTATGTTGAACAAATAGTTATAGCTTTACACACCATACAATCTGTAAGTCTGAAGGGAAGGGAATCCTGTCCTAGGATTTCTTTTTGTTTCAGTGCAGCCTCAGGCTGTATGTGCTGTACAGCTGCTACAGTAAAATTCAGATTATGTTGATGCAGCAGCCCACATACCGAGTCTTTCTGAGCTTTATTCTAAATCTTCGTGACATAGACAGAGACGAAGGCTCAGGGACAACGAGGCTTCCTCTCCCCTCACTTGAATACCAGATTTTTGTGAGGCTCCCCTCACAGTTTCTGCATATGTTATTTCATAGCAACACATGATCCATCATGTATGGGATACGTGACAGCAAGCACCTCGTGAGGATGATAGCAAGGCTATGTGTTCACACATCTTTAAAAGAATAATTGGATTTCAGTTTTGTATTTGCAAAATCCCACAGATAGTCTCACCATGTGGTTGATTTTACTTGACCTGCTTTTGAAAATGAATATGAATTAAGCTCATTATTGTTATATAACACCATGACATGCTAATCTGTACAGTTGGTAGCTGTTTACTGAAACATTATCCAGACCAAATGACCGGTAAACACAGTGTGAGCTTTAAATGTCTAACCAGCAATTTCTCTTCTGCCAGCACTTCTATCCACAAAAGTACAGAAAAAAGCAGGTCTTGACTACTAGCTATAGTAACTCAATGAAATCTCACATTTAACATTTCTTTTATCCGTCCTTGTAAAAAATAAAAAGAAGCATGTGCAGTATTTTGGAAGAGGAAATCTGAATGTCTGTGATTTGCAAGCACAGAAAAAAAAAATGCTGAAGAAACTGCAGAAATTTGCATCATTGTTTCATCTCGGTTTCATGGACATCCATAAATGTTACCATAACTTAGCACTGACATGTATGAACAGCTTTAATGCCTCACTCAGTACTTTTAATAGCTGGTAAAAGTGCCCTTACTCAACATCCTTTAATGACTTTAAACTTTTTTTTAAACTGATCTACATTTCAGTTTAGTCTTCAAATTGCTGGCCTTGATTCAGGCAGTTTGACTTGCCAGCTGGCACTCAGGGCTCACTTTCACTGTGTTGTATGTTCAGTGAACCAATCACTAAATATGCAGCGTTCCCTTGCAGTGAATCACAGCTACAGCAGCACTTGGGGCTGTACTTTCCTCTCGTATGGGCACAGCAAACATTTTAAGGATGTTTACATCTCTTAAAACAATGTTTGCGTAACTTGGTATGCATAGGCATAAGGCTATTAATTACCTTGTGCTACATATAATTAGCTTGGAGAAAAGAATAGCCTCCAAATGTTCTTTGAAAGAATGGCTACTCAAACACCATCCTCTCCATCCAAAGCCTGTTTCTATGGTTCTGCTTGTGTATGTATTTCATTAAAGTAGGCACAGGCTTGACTGGTACTGTACTAGTATGAATTCATGGGTCCAAACCTCATGATTGTCAAAGAAAATGATGAGCATGGTCTTCATTTTGCTGCTGACGCCTTCCTCAATCTTGGCCACTGCTCTTCCACTGTGTAGACTGATGTTTGGTTTCAGGATCATAGCTACACATCCAACCACTGACAGCGCTGGACCTGAAGGTCGGGTCATCCTAGGGAATGACTCGACCTTCAGGAGATACAACAAGATGCATGTTCAAAATTGATTTCCTGAACTGGCTTTGTGGAGCATTTTAAAGGTCTCAGTCGCAGATTCCTCCAGTTTCAAAGAGAATTTGAGGTTTGCTTTCTGCTCAAGTTTGAGGTCAGTGGTGACAGACAAATGTGCCCTCTGGTCCTGATGTGAAATCACCGCATCCTGAATCCTGTCTCGTGACTGTTCCTGCCACCACCTGTTGCAAGCACATGTCCATGCTATGCTCCTTTCATACAGTACAAAAAAATTCTCATAACTTTTTGTCACACCTTGAATATTATACAGTACTGTGCAAAGTGGTCTTGAGCAATAGTTCTCCAGGCTTTCTGAAGGTCTTTCAAAGTTTTTCTTTGGACACTGGCTGCATTTTCACATTGTTAATTAAGCCATTAAGCTCTGACCTATGAATCATTCAAACATAGAAAATACATCTAACTCAAGGGATGAACCAGACAACTTGGCAAAGAACCAATTTTAAATCACATCTTTAGGTGCTTTGTTACTAGCAGCCTGTTTCCAAAACATGCAATTTGTTCCCACTTCTTTAGTTAAATCTACTAATATTTTTGCATTAAGGTGATTCCCAATCAGCTTGACATAGTTCTGCACAGTATGCAGTGTATCCTTTCAATATAGACTTTACAAGAATATAATTTTACAAAAATAGTTATACACAATATTATTAAAACATTTGAAGCAGACATAGGAAAAATAACCAGAGAAAAATAAACAGAAAAAAAATTAGATTAGAGGTTAAAAATGCATAAATGCACTGAAACAAATTGAAAAACTTTAAATGAAATATAACAAGAGTCAAAATAAGAATTACAACTGATCCCAAAAATCAACTTAACAATAGTTCTTCATTCAAGCCTTTAGGGCTTTCTTTATGTAGTCCATAAATCCAATATGCTGCCTTTAGTAACAATAATCTATGTCGATCACCACCTCTTTCAGGAGTGTGTATCACTTCTATGCATTGGAACTTAAGGAAACTTGTATGATGCCCACCTGCATTAAAATGTCTAACCACTGAGCACAAAGCAACATAATACACCTATGCTAGCCCACAACAAACACACCACAAACCTGCTTCTACAAGAAATCCTGGTTTTGATTTTAAACTGCCTGCCAGTGTGGGGGGGTGCGCAAAAGCATCACCTTCGATCGTAGCACCACAATGGTCACAGTTTAGATGTGGGAATTTGCCACCTGTTAAACTGGATAAGAACAATAAAGAAGGCTGAAGAGATGTATGCCAATCAGCCCTGACTAATGGATCTCTCAGGTTTTCATTACATTTGTTTGATATCCTTAAACAAGGGACCTATGGAAGGGTCACCAGATAAATCATGCCAGTGTTTATTAATAATTCTTTGGATAAAGGAAAAAATATGGTGGAAAACATCATTTTTACATCCCTTTTTGAGGAATGTTTAGGGGGTCAGTAAGTGACTCTTCTCCAGGTTTTTAACTCCATCCAAAATATCTTCAAGTGTCCTATAGCTAAAGTCCCCATCTCTGAAGCGTAACACGTATCTTGTGTTCCCCAAATTATAGACTTATTCCTCTAATGGCAGGATACCCCAGAGAAGATGTATGATGATTACAAATTGACAGCAAATACTGTATGTTCAAAATAACAGCAAGCTTGAGCCTGTGAGGTGGAAATTTTGAAACAATATGACGATGCTCATGACTTACAGTCTCTGGGCTCTAATTAGGTCTAAAAGGGAAAGCAGATCGCATCCACTTGTTGCTGCATTTAGCTTTCATCTCGCAGGAAGAAAAGCATTGCTACCCCAGGCTCTTTTTCCAGCTAACTAGACATGTTGTCACAGTCTATGACAAGTGGAGCAAAAAAGCATATTAAAGCTGACGACGTCTCCCTCCAGTTCCTTTTCATGTCCGCCTTTGAGTGAGAGACTTTGAGATCAGGCTGTGGAGAGGCTTTGTGTGTCACACTAATTCACCTCTTGAACGATGTCAAAAGACCACAGTATGATTACAGAAGAGCCATGTGGCACGGCAGGGTGTGTTTGTATTTTGTATGTAAGCTTCAAAGGGAAAATCGACCGGAAAACAGAGCAGGTGAAAGCTGACTGGAGGTCATCTTAAATGGTGTCTCACTTTATCTCCAGTGTTCATCCGTGATTCTAAATCATTCTGCTGTTCTATTATTTAATTATTTGAATCAGGACAGGGCTGATCAAGGTTACACTATGTTTCTGGACAGCTGAAAGTTGTGTTATTGTGGCACTAATTAAACAACCAGGGCTTTCCTCTTGCTTCACCACGTGAATTGTGGTGGTGGTTCATTAGGAGTGCGGCCCTGATTTGAACCGGCTCTATAGGAGACAGCCCCCAGACCCAGAGTTTTACGCTATAATGAGATGGCTGTGCCCTTCTTGGCAAACCTACCATGTCAAAATGATGCAAACCACAGTGTAACACCCCCCCCCCCCCCCCCCCCCCAAAAAAAAAACAAGTATTTTTAACTCCCAGAAGCTAGAGACAGAAAATTAAAATGTACCTAAGAGTCTATTAATTCATAGTGACAGCTTTCTAAAACTCTGTTCTAAAACTATTAAGAGCACACTTTTGTTTGGAATTTCTGGTTAGGAATGTAAATTGGGCAGTGTGCACATGCTCATAAATTAAAAATGAGATGAAGAAAAGTTTCTCTCTCAGTGGTGCATAAAAAAATATAGGTGTGATCGAGCTGTTATGTTCCCAGCAGTCGTGGTGTGCACCATGCTGTCAGATATAATTGGCAGAAGAGAGTCTCCTTTTCTCACGCCAGTGTTTGTAGAAGAAGTTTGGTCTGGAAAACTGATCAGCCACAACATTAAAACTGCTGACAGGTGAAATGATTAACACTGATGCACCATTCAGTGCGCTGCTATGCCAGGTCCTGGAATATTCATGTGGATAGTATTTTGAGATGGTGTGCAGTGACTTTTACATAAAACATCACCAAACAATCTTAATGAGTGGCTGAGCTGTTTAACACGCCAATGGGACCAGTGGATTCTGTGCTGCTAGTCTTTTCTGTGCTGACACTGCCTGGACACTCACCTTTCTTCATACATTTTTGTCTATTCTTCATTGGAAAGTGGCACTAAATGTTTAAAAATTATAGATGAAGAATAACCATCTATCTTCTCCTACTCATCTGATTGAGGGTTGGAGGGGGAAGTCTATCCCAGCTACCAAGGGATGAGAGGCGGGGCACACCCTGGACAGGTTGCCAGCCTGTCTCTAAGTGGGCTAACACACAGAAAGAGACAACCATTTACATTCACACCTACAGCCCCATGCATATCTTTGGACTGTGGGAGGAAGCCGGGAGTGCATGGAGGATGCAAATTCCATGCAGTAAGATTTGAACCCAGGACCTTCTTGCGGTGAGGCAACAGTGCTAACCACCCCACCTCTTCCTTTAATGCTTAATCTGCATCAGGTCTGCTGACGCTGATGAAAGCTCTGCTCTGTGCACGATCTTGCTGCAGCTATCTCTGGCGCCAGCATGTGTGGGGAAGTCCCAGAACAAAGCCAAATCACCAAATTTAAATTGCTCATGAAACGTCAGATTTCTTAGGACTTTAGTGAGCCTCACTGAAATACTGTATTTACTAGATTGATCTTGAACTACAGTACAGTCCAAGTCTTGAACCACCCCTCATTTCTTTATATTTTACTTCCACGGAGCCAGATTTTCTCGTATTTTTAAAATTGGTTTTGAGCAATAATGTTGCCTCTGCACATAACAGACAACTTGGCAAAGAACTAATTTTAAATTGTATCTTTAGGCATTTTGTTACTCGCAGCCTGTCACAAAAACTTCATTTGTTTTAATTTCTTTGATAAATCTTTGGCAAAAGTTGACAAGCATGAAATAGTACTACTGAACTGCATATATTCCATGACTATGGACAGATATGGATGTAAAACTGCAGCTTGAGTGGTTAGCAGACATATTCAAATGTAATTCTAGTTTGCCAGTAAACTAAAAAATATTGCATTGTTAACCACGGGAGCATTGCAGCCGAAAACCAGTAAGCCGCATTGTGCTCAATCACTTTAGCCGGAGGAAAGAGTTTGGCAGAAACCACAAGTTTTTAAGGAGTCGTCTTAGATGGAAAGCACTTAGCCTGTCTCTCTAATCTAATGTGGCTCTTAGAGAAACATTCAGTTGCTCTTCCCTTTTTATTTCCCTCACACACAAGCAAAAAGAGAAGAAGAAGCTTCTGTATTGTATTTTACATTTAATGCCTGTCATCCACACTCCCTGCATGAATAGGAGATTAAACATCTCAAGTCCATCCATCCATCCATTTTCTTCTGCTTATCCAATCCAGGGATGAGGGAAACATCCAGCATTTTGCTGATTTCTTCCCTCCGAATTGCTCACTCTGTTCACATAAGCATCTTTAAAAACTGTGTTCTTGTCCCATTCATCACCACCGAGAGCCCCGGCTGTTGATCTAACCTTTCAGTGACTCTGCCCATACCTCACTGGCCCATACACTCCACTGTGATATAAATGCCAGACACTTTAAAGTATACCCCTACCACAGCCATGGCAGGAACCATCACACTGGGGAACGGAGAGCCAGATCTCTGAGTGTGAGTGCAAAGAAGAGAAATGCATGCAAATGCTTTAGGAAAACCAATAATTTTGTCTATGCTTATGATTGGTTGTGATGATCTGCTTCATCATTTGTTTCTCACTGTGTTTGTTGAATAATTCTGGTTGAGTTATAGTTCTCTTTAACTTTACTAAAGTGGGAATATTCTTCATGTTTTATGCAAAAACTTTAGCAAACCTCTCCAATTAGTTTCCAAGTGTAATGTTCAGAGATAGGATGGGAACTATCGTGTTTATGTGGAAATATACATCATATTGCCAAAAGTATTCACACATCCATCCAAATCCTTGAATTCAGGTATTCCAGTCACTTCCACGGCCACCAGTGTATAAACCAAGCACTTAGGCATGCAGACTGCTTCTACAAGCATTCGTGAAAGAATGGGTCGCTCTCAGGAGCTCAGTGAATTCCAGTGTTGTACCGTGATAGGCTGCTACCTGTGCAACAAGACCAGTTGTGAAATTTCCTCACTACTAAATATTCCACAGTCAACTATTATCACGTTATTGCTGCTAAAGGTGGTGCTACAAGCTACTCAACCATGGGGCGTACTGCACACCGCTTCTGAATTTAGGCTCAGTTTTTGTTCAGTATATGATGACAATAAAATGCCATGTTGCTCTTCATCTGAGGTTAATTACCTCATTTTAAAATCTGATAAAAACAATTTTTTGTATCATGTCTTGATATGTAAAACCTTAAACTTGATAAAGGGTGTACTTTCTTTTTACCCTGACTGTATTTTTTCAGCACCAGTTGTTTGTCTTTCAGAAAGACTCATTTTAAAGGTTTGGGACATTCCTGTGCTCCAAACATCAGAATGACAGCTATGGAAATTAAAGCCACCCGCCCTATATATTTACCCAGCTGGTCACTGTTAGATGGATTCAGGATTAATTGAGGACCAACAACAACTGAACGAAAAAGAGGTTAAGCAATACATTTACCCTACCTTTTGGTTGCTAAATGTAACAGAAAAGCTCCAGCTGTGCTGGCTCTCATTTCTTCTCCCTGTGGAGCTGCAAGCGCGCCCAGCTGAGCAACCTTTCAACACATGAAGAAGTAACACTATAGCCTTTAAGTATTAGCACGAAATGCTCCTCTTGCTACCACAGAGGCATTTTTAGCCCAAGTATTCCTGTCTGTCTGCCTGTCTATTGAAGCCCAATAGGTAAAAAAAAAAGTCTATTTTTCCAGTGTAAACACAAAGGAAGCACTCTGCTGTGTGGAAAAGATGAGGACTATTGACTTATTCAGTGATAATTCTCAGGGGATATCAGGGTACAATTGTTCCAAAACTTAATGAAAAACCTAATAAAACATGGAAAGGATTTTCAGTCCCGGCAGACCAAGCTTTCAACTCTTGTCCAAATGTACTGCTGAGTGCAATATCGCTCATACAATAATGTTTTTTCAAGGCAATCATTTTCAGCCCTAGTGAAGTGCATTACCCTTGTTTATGAGTGTTAATGCAAATAAACATGGCCTGTAATGGCCTGCAAGTAAAGCTATTTGGAACAAACTAGTGGCTCAGACACAATAAAGTGAAAATCCTCTGTACCTACTTGTAGATATAAAGAACCCAAACCAGGGATTAAATGCAGGCCACCTTTACTTCTTTCACTGAGATGTCTTTGTTTTCATCATTTTCTATACATCAGTCATAGTGGTATGTTTTAACATAGAAGGGAGATGGAGTGAGGGCATACACTTGTTAGGCAACAGCCATCAATATCCTTGCTACTTGAGGTAGGATTAGGAGTAGATGAAACTATAATGGCCCCCGTGGGGAATTTGGCTTGTCACAGCAGCAGAGAACAAGATATAAATAACAGTGTAAAGACACAGCCTTCTTATTGTTACAGGTTAAAGTGGATGTACAGGTGGAACAACACAGTCATTTGTCCAGAAGTGCAAACGCACACAGAGTGCTGTTAGCAGTAGGTAAAGGTAACACTCGTGTGTAACTATCTATTCATGGCTGTTTCAAAGGGAAAAGTGTGCACGTGTAATTTTATGTAGCTTTCAGATTGCACAAGCTACTAATCAAAATGATTAAAATACTTTTGCACAGCAAACACAAAACTCATCTCCTTCCCTCCCCAAACAGCTGAGTGTAATAAATATGAATTGACAAGGTTTAAAACTGCTTGGGTCAGTGTGGCGTGTGTGTGAGTTACAGCAGTGTTTTCACAGTATTGAAAAATAAATAAAATTCATATGATTTGATAAATGTGATCAATCTCAGTGGCGATGATGATTTAGAGATTTTTCAGGCAGAGACTATGAATATTATATATTTTTTTTAAAGTTCCAGGCATAGTCATCACTTTACTGAATCTAGGTTTGAAGCTGAATAATTTGCCTGCTAATTAAGATTCAACACAGTAATTGTACATAAACACAGAAGACCTGGGGAAATTAGCCAAACCATAAGCCTTAACTGCCTGGTTTATAAGGATGAGGCAGTGATGTGATTGATAAGGTATTAGTATTTGGTTATTATGATAAATTATGACACACACAGAAGTCCACTAAGCCCTTAGCACATAGAAATATTGGTCTATTTGTAACCATTTGTGTAAAATACTTCTCTCTCTCTCTCTCTCTTTCTGTATCTGCTTTCTCAGGCATTCTGATTACTTGCAATAATCTCCAAACCAGCTTTCAGTGTCACTGATTTTTACGCTATATGAAAGTTCTTTTAAGGTTGTGGGAGGAAAATCCTGATGTCGATAAAAAAGGAAAAGGAAAAAACAAACAAACTTGACTGGCAGTGTTTCGTGTTGAAGGTGACGGGCATGAAGAATGGAGTTACTGGTGAAAAGAAACAGGTTACTGTAAATAAGCACTAATGGTTCTAATGGTTATTAAATACAACATGGGTGGGGACAGGCTGTTGTTTGTCCACAGAGTTAAAAATAGACATGTGAATCCATTCACTCCCAATTCACCTAAACTGTGCCCAGTTCATAAATTACACAATATGTGCACCCCCACCCCCCTTTGCATACTTTAATAGTGTTACATGGAAACTGTGGAAATGTCACCATTGGTGGTAACCATTCAACAGTGAATATAATTGCTGGGTTTTAGGCTATACCAGCTTCCAAAGTAAAACTACAAGGACACCTGGACAGCCCATCGTCCACCACGGCCAATGACCTGTTAATTAGTTTTAACACACCTACAGCCCCATGCATATGTGTGTTGGACAATACTAAAATTAAATGGGCTCATGATCTGCCCCATGCATAACCACTTGACTGAGTTTGATGAAATTGAGTTTAGTAGTTTTTGTGTTCCCAACAGACAAACAAATGTCAGTGGTCACATGATGGAGACATAACCTAAAAATGGTGGATGAAATTTAATGACATTATCCTTGTTACTCAGAGGATCACCACTGCAAAAAAGCACTTCCACTGATGCCTTTCACAGTCTCCTCAGTTTCAGCGATTCTTTAAGTTTGGTGCAAATGTGTGACTGTAAGCGAAAAACGTCCAGGAAAAGACTGGCAGCAGTGTGGTCACCAGACCGTGGAATGTGAGTGAAATTCAGGAGCTTGAGGCCAAGACAGGTGCTAGCTGTTAGCGACATGAACAGTACTTAAACTTACCTCAACTAAATCAAGCGATGGCAGCAAATATACCACTGAAGTGCACTAGAGCAGTTTATCAAACACATAACCAGGGGGCCCAGAACTGGCCCACCATACTGTCTCATTTGGCCCACGGGATGGCTTTGCAAAACGTGAAAACTGCAGTGAAGTCATTCACTGGAAATTGCTATTCCTTTTGTGCTAATGCCAGCGTTACTACACAGGAGTGGAAATATATGCAAAGTAGGTAGTTATTTGAATCACAAAGATGTAAAATAGACTATTGTTAGAATAACTCTACATGTTGAGGTTTTGTGCTGTTCCACTGTGATGTGTAACTTATAATGCACATAACAGTAGACAGACTGACTGTGGAAAAACTGAGGCATATATTTGAAATTGAATTTGTTTTCTTTACATGTCTCAGGCTGTTGATTATCTTTGTGTATATGGAGCAATCATTAAATTGGAAAAATAACTAATCAAGAATTCATAGCTTCTGTTGTCTGTCAAATTTTTAAGGTAGTAGGGTTAATTGAGTCATTTAGTTGGGCTTATGTTTGCTGCTTTATTTGCCTTTAATTTTTTGTATTTGATGAATGATTGTGAATAGTTGTGGTAAGCAAGTGGTCATCTGGAGATTGAGCAGAAGATCATCAACCTCTGGGTGACTATATTTGACTGCAAGGTGATTGCACAGGTTGCCTGGTGAGAGGCAAGCTGTCTCCAAGCAATCGACTCTGACTTGGACTGACTGCAATCACTCTGAGACAGATTGGCAAAGGTTGATTGCCAACAAGATGCAATCAATCTGAACTAATCTGTGGTCGCAGACCTGGCCCCTGTCTTAGAAGCAACCATTTCAAAGGCAACAAGATTGCAATTTCATTGCACATGGTCTCAATAATTTTGGCAGCCTCCAAACACTGTTTTCCCTAGTGTAACTGTAGCATTAGATTGCCGAATATATCTAACCTTAAAACCAGTAAACAAACACAGATCCCCTCTGTGCAGCTTCATCTATGCAGTGAGTTTCCAAAATTTTTGTGTGAAGATGCTTAAAACCACATTATTGCTGTGCCTGAATTAGACTCATTACTTCCAACCAACAAATACGGCCTCGAACTCTTTCTATTGCTAAGTGAAGGAAAACAGCTGTGCACTGTTCCCAGAGCAGTTTGTTCTCATCCTTGAAGCTTTCTTTTCTTTTATTATAGAACCAAAACTTACAGTTCAAAGACATTTCTGATAGAGCACATCTCACTTGTATGGCTGTGTGAAATGGTGTTATTGCTACCCTTGGGGTAGGGGTGGGTGGAGTGGGGGGGGGCACCCACGCTACAGCATTTCTCAACAATTCAATCCACTCACTGGCCATGGAGTGCAGCAAAAGACCAACAGGAATGAGGCAAAGAAGAAGCAGCACTAGAAAACTGTCAGCATACTCTATGCTGAGTGTTTTCCACACGCACCAGCTCCTCCACGGTGGTGTGCGCAATTTGTGTAAAAGTTATTGTGTACATATTTGTGAGATGCTCTATGGGCAATAAACCTGTGACCTAGTTTCGATTAGTATACTGACATTTTAGCATAGTGTGAGAGGCACAGACCTACACGTGGATGAGTTTTGTGTTGTTGTGCAGAACATTTAAGAAACAAATAAGATAAGGCAGATGCAACTTTGTCTCCATATGCTTTTATGTTATTGGAATTGGTGATGATGCAGCCTCTTTCCTCCCGTATCTTAGCTTGTTTCTGAGTTTCCCAGGCGAGCACTAGGTATGAACCTTGCCTTTCACTCACCTCATCCCTCTCACCAGTGGCAATGCAACCATAGCAGCAGGACGGCACAGCAGTGGAACAGCAGGGAAGGCCTGCACATACTGTACCTAGCGATTCCTGAATAGTCTCACAAACAGCAAACAGAAGCACTGGGAATCCCTCATCCCATTGGACTCCTGGCATTACTTGAGAAGCATAGATTTTAACATTTGGTGAACTCTCCCTTGCACGTCTTAGGTCATTGTGTGCATCACTTCCTGGAAGTTTCGCTCTGACCATTTGCACCGTGATTTCACAACGGATTTCCAACTTGCTCAGAGAGCAAGCAACTTCGGTTTCAAACTGATGCAAATTCCTAATGAAGGATAATCACCAGTGATGAGAATTGCATGTGGCCAAACAATTTTCAGCATTTTCCTGGGCAGTTCTAAAGTAAAAGCCTCAGGTGTCTGTGGGAGAACTTTCAGTGGAAGTGGTCTGAACTTTAGTGCATCCCTTTGTGTGCCAGCACTGAGCGCATTGAAAACATTCTTTTTGATCACATCACTACCCCTGCTCACTGTCTGGATTAGCCTCCTCACTTTCCTCCCTGCAAATCTGTCCACTTTCTGAAAAAGAAAATCAAGCTGAAGGTTTAGTGATTTGACACACTGGAGCAGATCTAATACACATCTCAGAGGAGCAAGTACAAGCACATAACAGAGAAATTTAAAAATAGCAGCCATGGTGAAAACAGTCCTGAGGTGCATGAAAAGATAATTTTGAATGGGAGATTGGCCAAAGTTTAAAAGAGGTAAGGTTTTTGGTTACATAAACCCATTCCTGGAACACTGTGATCACACCCTGCAGAGGGTGACAGCAGTGTGATTGGTTGGCGATTTCAGTGCGTCTTTGTGAGCTGGATGGATGCACTGGCATGCTGTACAGGCTCACAGCACGAATGTCTGAGTTGATGTTGGACGATTCATGTAAGCAACCATTGCGCTGCTTGTCGTGGCTTTCATGCATTAATTATGCTGTAGTTTGTGGTGTGTTTTCAGGCAGTTTAATAAGTTAGTGAAGTTGCTTTGTGGTACAGCCACACAGCACTCCTTGCATATGATTTCGTCATTAGTTGCACTAAATCCAAAGTATTTCCAAACAACAGATGAAGTTCCATTTTAAGGGACAAGCTTTTCACCTTCTGCTGTGCCAAACATTTGAATTTTGTTGTATATTTAATGTATTGTCACTTGTCCAGACTAGTCCAGGAAACTTCAAGCTGCACAGTGCGGGAAACAGCTGTGATTGGCTCATGCAAACACGTGGTCAGGTGCTGATTTAGGGAGCACTTGATTTGCTTTGCCTTTTAAATAGTGCTTGATCATGCTCATTTAATTGTGGGAAGCCAAAATTGTGATAAAGATTAAAATTCAATTAATTATGCAGGGCTATTTTGGTATAATGCCACTGCTGGCCTTCTTACCAGGAGGTTGTCCATAGTTTGCATAGAAGTCACAGACTTGTCTACAAACACTGGCCGGCTACTCTCTAAGCTGTAGCAAAACTTGAAAAAGTGCAGCACAACCTGGAAACATATCTCAAGCAGTGTGTGCAAGACATCATGTGAGAAACCTCAATAGCTGCTGCTCCTTCAAGTTGGAAGGAGCTGACTGAGCTTGTTTAGACATCTGATCAGCATGACTCTTGACACCTTCCAAATAGGTCCAAATGGTTAGAGATATTTGGAGGAGGGTCCGAACATGCTGGAGAAATTATCTCACCTGTCAGGTGTTGTTGAGATGACTTGTTTAGCCTGCTGTCACCACAACCATTTTGGACAAATGTGTTTGTTTGTTTGTTTTCACCATTAAAAAGACATAGAATTAATCTATATAATAAGCATTCTCTTGAATGTGCCGACTTGCCTGATTTGCTTTTTGAACAGGCATATTAATTTGGTGTCTGGAAAAAGAGACCTGACTGTTGAAACTGTATCTGAGTGGCAGCACACACAGACAATCACCACATGTGCTAAAGCCCAATGAGGTGACCAAACGAGAATTGTAAATAGATCCATTAAAAGCTTCGGTGTGCCAAAGACATTAGCAGCTCAGTACTTGGAGTGTACCTGTTTGTTGTATGGGGCCCACTCCAACTTATCTGTGCAGATCAAAGGTTAGCCATCACTTCCTGCAGTGTTTGGTTTGCATGCTTGTCTTCAGCTGTGACAGGGTCAGAGTCCCCTGACTGCTGAGATGAATAATTGTGTGCTTTTAATTTGATCCTCAACGGTACATCTGTGTACATCAGAGGCTTTTCAGAATGGAGAAGGGGCAGAAGGGAGTGGAAAATGCACTCAGCCAGAAAGCTTGTGACAGAGAGAACAATACACATCCACTGGTCAGATTCAAATGAAGGGATGGCTTTATCGATTGCAAATGTGTCACAAACAGACAGATTCCCCCCGTGGACACGGAAGAGCAGAAAAACAAAGGAAGTGTGAAACATAGTGGTTGCCATGTGAAAATGAACGTGTTCCTTAAGGATTTAGATAGTAGCACACTTATTTGTTTTGGCTTCAGACTCAATACTTTGGATGTGAAATGACAGCATGTGGTTAGAGGGTGGATTTTAGCTGAAATTTGAATGGTGCAGTAACACATAAAGCTTCAAAAGTGCCATGTGATGGTTTGCCACCGGAGCGTGAGGACTGAAGGATGGATTCATGACAGCGTGAGTTTTAGGTACACGCAGTCACAGCTTGTATTTTTATTTGATATTGAAAAACATAACTTTACTTGCACCACTCACATAGCTGTAGGTGCTACATCAAAGGGGATCAAATGATTGCTTTTTCCAAATATGTAAAAGGAAAAATGTAAATGAGGGTGTACTTATTTTTTCACGACTGTACCGCAGACACAAAGAGAGTGCTATTATATTTAGCGCAGTATTTTAGTTTCTGCAGTCTGTCCAAATCGTACTGACAATGGGAGAACAAAGTGGTCCAAATTGGCTGATAATTCTCTCAAAATGAAGCTGATGGCATTCTCTTAATCTTAGTTATTGTGTTCATTCATATCTTTTAATCTTGTAGTTATTATGTTATTTCACCTTTCAAAGTTAGAGCGCGAAGCTGAAACTTTTTATTCACTGTGAACCGTCCTCTCATGTTGTGGATTGATGTGACCCATTTTCACTTTTGAGATGTGTGAAATGCCGTTTACTCTCTCGTTCTCTTCCTGAAAATCTCTGACTTTTTCTAATTTTGTATCCATATGTAACCAGACCACAAAAATGACATGGCACAGTGTTATAGTTTTCACCTTGGGATTTTCACCCGAAGAATGTATTGGTCTTCCAGACACACTACAAATCTTCCACGTAACCAATTTCGCCACAAAAAAAAAGACAAATCAGAGTTTTTGTACAGTGTGAAGTACTATTTATTTTACCATAATTTAATTCCCCTTAATTATATTAACCTACCTGCTCACTGCCACTGCACTATAGATGTTTATAATCCTGGTACCCTAGGCACTTTCATCCAGGTTGATTAGCATGTCTAGGAGGGGTTAGGGAACAGATGGCAATGCTGGTCTGTCAATCCAAGACTGGAAATACTGATAGAGCTCAATAAGGGTTAGGAATTCATTAGTGGCTCATTTCTAAGCTCCTCCTGTCCACATCAACATAAACCATAGATGGATTTGTACTTTGTGTTGAACACATTTTCATTTTCAACTTGTCACATTCTTTTTCACAAACTCTTTCCCACCATATTTTATCTGAAGTGTTAGATCCTTAGCATCATTCTCCAGCGTGCAGGGATACCCCTCTAGCATTTATTTCCAACATGAGGAAGAAGAAAAACTCAATGACACCAAAGCCAACCAGAAAGCAGCACTTTGAGTTTTGTGACTTTGCGTGCAGCAGATTTTTTCTCACACATTCTTTTTCTTTTTTTCACTTATACCCTTTCTGTCAGTGGCTGCTTTGGTTTTAAGCCGTTGGTCGGGTTTTTCGCAATAAATTACACGTTGAAAAATGACACTTAAGGTGAACCCGCTGTATTACAGTGTGAGTCCTGTATATGAATCGTGGGAATGAGAACAGGTTGTTGTTTCAGAAATCCACTGCCTGAGTCATAACTAGCAAACATGACAATAGACTATAAATGTTTAGAGAATTTTTAATCCAGTTTTAAGCATCTCATAAATAAACTTAAACATTCAGTTAAACTGCTGGTGCCCCCCTGGCCCCCCTTGCTCCTTGAAATCTGTTACTTCACAGCTAAAGAGGAAGGTAACAGTTGGCTGCAAAGCCACTTGTTAGAAGGCTGCTGCTGCCTGCAGGGTGGTGTGCTGCAGTTTTCTTGCTAGCTGAGTGATGTACAGTCAGATTTCCACTTTATGGGCTTCACGTGTCTAATAAAATATGGATGGTTACAAGATATGGATTGCAAGTCTGATGATGAGCTAGACAGTAGCGCTGACTGACTGAGTTACTAGAAGAGACTTTCAGACGTACGCTGATGTCAAACAAAAGCGCTACAATGATTGTATTTTTTTTTAAACAAAGCCCGAGTCAGACTCAGTGTCTAACAACAGTTCTGAGATTAGATGTTTACGTTCACTGATGATACGAACATGCTTTGAGAAGGATACTTTCAAACCTCCATGCTTTCCACGTTGCACTGGAGCCTTCCATGAGGCTGGTGTTGCTACAGTAAACTGTTCAGCAAAGTTGAATTTACCCCTTATTATCATGTTAAATACTTTTACAATTCCTAATATTCAACATGATTACTGTTTAGTCTCATTTAATTTGTGCCCTCACTTTCACTTTAGCAGGTTATCGCTCCCGCTGCTGCTGTTGCTGCTGGATGAAAAACTGCAACTCCAGCTTTGCCTATCACTCATTTACATGGTCCTTAATGGGCTTAGTGAGTTTGATGTCTCAAGGGCAAAAACCCTGCTATTTGCAAAACAGAGTTTATACTCTTAAAAATGCATGAGGCTGACTGAGCAAATGCTAAGGGAAAATGCAAAGGCTTACATATTCATCCCTGTGCACACTCAGACAAGAAGCCAACACCACAGCGCTTGTAGATGGCGGCTCTAATGGGCCGCAAAAGTTGCCATATGTTTCTTGTATTTTGTCTCTGTTTAGTATCTCCTCATATTCAAATGAAGCTGCACATAAACGATGAAAATGGAACAAAGCAAAGAATGTTTGTGGCCATTAATAACACTGAGTAGTGGGAGAAAAATGAAAAGTATACTCACACACTTTATGTTTTCAGTTTGCTCCAGGGGTAACTTTGACTTAATAAAATAATCTCTTATAATTATATTTTTAAATATTCATGAACCCCATTTCATCAGGCTTGGGAAGAAAAAAAAAAGATTAATATGAAAAGAAATGTTTCATCTTAAAAATCCAGCATACCCTCATGTGGCAGGGAATTTTACCATCATCTGCACATTGTACAGCTCTTAAAGCCTTTTGTTCACTGAGGTTTGATGCATGAGTCAGTGAGGTTCACTAAATCAGATAAAGGGTGTGCTTATACACTTCATGAATCTTTCAGCACCTTCTTGTCTGTTCTTTGTTCTGCGAGAGAACAGACACGGTTTTGTTGTCAGAGCTAAACAGGCAACCTCATCTGTCAATAACAAAACCTACAGAAGAAATACCAAGCCTTAAAATACCTTCTTAATTACTGACTGCATGCTGCTTCCTAACCTCATCTCCATCGAAAATACTTCTGGACTTGTTTCGCTTTTGCTGGAGGTTGTAACATCTGTCTTTGTGTTTTGTTTTTCCTGCAGGGCGAGTGCTCCCAGAGATGCTATAACATCTTTGTTCTGGAGACAGTGTGCGTCGCCTGGTTCTCCCTGGAGTTCCTGCTGCGCTTCATTCAAACTCAGAGCAAGTGTATGTTTCTGCGTACGCCATTAAATGTCATCGACGTGGTGGCCATACTTCCTTACTACATCACCCTCATCGTGGACTCTTTGTCGGTGGGCGGGAAACCTGCAGGCTCAGGGAACAACTATCTGGAGAAGGTGGGGTTAGTTCTCAGAGTTCTCCGAGCGCTACGAATCTTTTACGTCATGAGGTTGGCCCGCCACTCCTTAGGCTTGCAGACCCTTGGTCTAACGGTGAGGCGGTGCACTCGTGAGTTTGGCCTGCTGCTGCTGTTCCTGTGCGTGGCCATGGCTCTTTTCTCACCACTCGTGTTCCTAGCAGAGAGCGAAATGGGCGCCAAGCAGGAATTCACTAGCATCCCTGGTAGCTACTGGTGGGCGGTCATCTCCATGACCACGGTTGGCTATGGGGACATGGTGCCCAGAAGCATCCCTGGCCAGGTGGTGGCGCTTAGCAGCATCCTGAGTGGTATCCTCCTCATGGCCTTCCCTGTCACATCCATCTTTCACACCTTCTCCCGTTCCTATGTTGAGCTGAAGGAGGAGCAGAGCCGGGCGCTCAGGCAGAAGCCGGACTCGCAGGACAGCACCAAGTCGCAGAACAGCGAGGACTCCCAGGAGACGGACAGCTACCACGGCATCACAGAGGCCACAGCTTCAGCCATCCAGCGGAGAAAGTCCATGGCTGCTCAGAGGGCAGCTGAGATCAGAGCGTCCATGAAGACTTAGCCACTCTGTCAGCCTGTCTGTGTTCAAGCGGCAGCCTGGGAGGCCGTGATACCCAGCACTGGGACTTCAAATATGACAAGCTGTGGGACTGCGAACAGGGATGAGATTTTCTCTGTTGAGTTTGGGGTTTCCGCTTTGATCGTGTGAAGTGCTTGTGCACCAGAGTGTGTCTGAATTTCACGATTCATGATTTTAAAATATGGGAAATGACACAATATTCACAAATTAACAACTAAAAAGAAACAAAGAAGCTGCCTGAGACAGAACTCTCACTGACTGCGATTCAGATAAGTCTGTGGAAAGAAAATCTGATACCAAAACACGTGTGTTGTTGTTCAGACCTCAGATCAATAGTTCATGTTCCTCATGTAGCTGCGTTGAGTGGATTGTGCGAAATAAAAGTGTTTGCTGAGATTTCAAACATGCCGTTTATTATTAAAGAACATCAGCTCAACTCAATTTTAAATGATGTATTCATCAAACCAAATCACTTATCAATGGATCAATCCTGTCATATTGGTTGCCATATGCAGTGTGTACACTGCATGATCTCAGCGCATTCATTTCCAGGGGAACACAGTTATTTAACCTCCACATAACGACATTCATTCATTCATCAGTCAGAGGGCTTTACAGTCTGCTGCGACGTTTTGTTATTTAATGGGCAAGTAACAAAGACGATTGCTCCCACGTTGGCATCTTCATTAAATGGCTTTGTCTGACACACAGGGAGATGCTTTAATAGGATAGTTTGACAGCGCCTAAGTTAAATTTTTTTTTTTGACACAAATTACAAAGTAAGATTGAAATCAGCCTCATGTTGTGCTAAAAATGAAGATACAGCTTAGCTTAGCATAAAGAGTGCAAATGAGGTGAATACAGGGCTGGTTCAAGACTGCTATGTTAATGTGGGCGGCTACAAATAAGAGGGGAGCAACAAAGTTTACAACCCTGCCAGGCCGCTCAGGTCATCAGGTGCAGATCTTGTAACTGTCCCCAGATCTTAGTGTGCTGAAGGTGCTTTCAGTTACTGTGCTCCTGTTCTTTGGAACAAGCTGCCTACTGACCTGAGGTCAGTTAGAACCATGCATACATACTTTTTACACAGGACAACACTCAATAGGTGTTTTCTTTTTTTAAATTATTATTATATTTTGCTGTTTTCACTGCCTTAAGGCATTATAAACCTTCATACATTCGTATGTTTTTGTCTTCCAAGTTTGCATATAATGAAATGTGCTGTATAAATAAAATTACCAGTTACCAATTGGCAAAGACCTGAGGTTAGAGGAGCCCCCAGTAACCCCCAGGTTTCTTGTTTGAATCCCAATTCAGAGAGAGTCATCTCATTTCTGTCAGATGACGTTTTTTGTAGTTGATCCCTAACGAAAATAAACACACTGAACAAAACCTGACCAAACTGCAGTTTGGTTTAATGCAGGCTGAAGAACACCAGTGACTACAGTAATCAACATTTGTATACTTATTCTCCACAAGAGCAGCACAGTTATCTCACAAAATCAAGCTGAAAATGGGCCCTTGGCAAAATTAAACAGACCTATTGCAGGTGTTGAGGTCTGTGTCGCTGTCACATGCAGTTACATTTCTGGATATATGCACATCAGGCTAAGTTGTAGGCTGTGGCATAGGGTACTGGGCTGTGACTATGATGAAGAATTAACACAATACTATAAATCAAGCATAAGTTGAGGTAGGTCTTTCCCTGTGACAACTGTCCTTACGCTAACATAAGCTATCTATGGCATGCAAAGCAATCAGAGGCAGTGAATTTTATGCATAGCTTAAGATAATACTAATCCTGAGCTAATTTTCTGCCAGGATGTTTATGTCTGACTTTGGAAATAGTTCATAACAACAAAAAATCTTTCAAAGTTCACTTGGCTTTGCCAGGAGGGTTTGATTGCCATCTTAAGGTCTTTCATTGTTTACTCAGTTGTCATTAAAGCTGAGCTAAGTAATGGCACTAACGGCAACCAGTTAAAAGCTGGAACCAAGAGAGGTGTAATGATACATCTGAAAGGTCTGGGAAATAAGCTTGAGATTTTTATTAGTATCAAAAGAGATTATTTGGTTGTTGCTTTGCTGAAGACAACAAACTAGTAATTTGCAAATATTACAGAAGGTGAACAAGTACAAGGCTTAGATCCCCTATTTTAAGCTAATGTTATTTTAAGGTTCACACAATACAGTTTCTTTAAACTTGCTTGCAGCCAATGGGCAGACCAACCAGGTGTTCATTCACCAGTGAACATTACAAAACAAACCAAAAATACTTAATAATTTGTGTAACTAATGATAACTAATTAAGAAGACCTCTATGCTACAAATGATGATGCTTTTTTTTCCAGAGAACTGATTGGTCAGTAGGTGATGTTAACCTGTTATCCAGTGCAGATTAGGTGTGCAGCATGAGCATGAGTTACCACGGCAATGCATCCAGTAAGAAGTGAACCACCTTTCTAACACTGACAGCCCAGAGTTAAACTTGAAGTTACACTATATTGCCAAATGTATTCACTCACCCATCCAAATAATGAATTCAGGTGTTCCAATCTCTTCCACAGCCACAGGTGTATAAACCAAGCACCTAGGCATGCAGACTGCTTCGACAAACATTTGTAAAAGAATGGGTCGCTCTCAGGAGCTCAGTGAATTCCAGCATGGTACCATGATGGGATGCCACCTGTGCAACAAGCCTAGTCATGAAATTTTTTCACTACTAAATATTCCACAGTCAACATTTAGTGATATTATAACAAAGTGGAAGTTATTGAAAATGACACCAACTCAGCCTGAAAGTGCTAGGTCATGTAAAATGACAGAGGGAGCGGATGCTGAGGCACATAGTGCACAGAGGTCGCCAACCTTCTGCAGAGTCATTTCCTACAGACCTCCAAACTTCATGTGGCCTTCAGTTTAACTCAAGAACAGTGTGCAGAGAGCTTCATGGAATGGGTTTCCAGGGGCGAGCAGCTGCATCCAAGCCTTACATCACAGAGCACAATGCAAAACCTTGGATGCAGTGGTGTAAAGCATGCCACCACTGGACTCTAGAGCAGTGGAGACATGTTCTCTGGAGTGATGAATCACACTCCTCCATCCGGCAATCTGATGGACAAGTCTTGGTTTGGTGGCTGCCAGGAGAACAGTATTTGTCTGACTGCATTGTGCCAGGTGTAAAGTTTGGTGGAGGGGGGATTATGGTGTGGGGTTGTTTTTCAGTAGTTGGGCTCTGCCCCTTATTTCCAGTGAAAGGAACTCTTAATGCTTCAGCACACCAAGACATTTTAGACAATTTCATGCTCTCAACTTTGTGGGAACAATTTGGGGATGGCCCCTTCCTGTTCCAACATGACTGAACACCAGTGCACAAAGCAGGTCCATAAAGACATGGATGAGAGAGTTTGGTGTGGAAGAACTTGACTGGCCTGCACAGAGTCCTGACCTCAAGCTGACAGACCTTTGGGATGAATTAGAGCGGAGACTGTGAGCCAGACCTTCTTGTCCAACATCAGTGTCTGACCTCACAAATATGCTTCTGGAAGAATGATCAAAAATTCCCATAAACACTCCTAAACCTTGTGGAAAGCCTTCACAGAAGAGTTGAAGCTGTTATAGCTGTAAATATCAATTTAACCCTGTGTATTAAGAATGGGATGGTACTGAAGTGTGAAGGCAGATGAGCAAATACTTTTGGCTATATAATGTACCTTAGACCGATAATACATCCATCCATCCATCCATCCATTCTCTTCCGCTTATCCGGGGCCGGGTCACGGGGGCAGGAGCCTAAGCAAAGAAGCCCAGGCTTCCCTCTCCCCAGCCACCTCCTCCAGCTCATCCGGAGGGACCCCAAGGCGTTCCCAGGCCAGCCGAGAGATATAATCCCTCCAGCGTGTCCTGGGTCTAATACGGGGCCTCTTCCCGGTGGGACATGCCCGGAACACCTCACCTAAGAGGCGGCCAGGAGGCATCCTAATCAGATGCCCGAGCCACTTCAACCGATAATACAGTCCTCAGATTATGAAATGCAGATGGGTGTGTGTCTTTTTACCAATAGAAGTGACAAACAGAACAAAAATGTAAATAGAGTGGCCTATATTTATATAGGTATATAAGTACATGAAGTTGTCAGGGAAGCAAACACTCATCAAAAAGTCCCAATTATAGTTTTCTTCTCTTCAAAGAGGCTGATTGACTCTTACAAGTATTAAACATCCACCTTAAGGCAGTTAAACAACAGACCCCAACATGCTTCATTTAAAAAAAACAATATCAAATATTGCAAATAATTTCCTCACTCTCACATGGTTTCCTCATGTAATTCCAAAAACAGTGCTTCATTTTCTCTGACTTGAGAAGCTGGTACTTTGAAGTGATATAATAAAGGACCATTCCCCCCAAATTGTTGTCAAGCTGGGAACATCAAAGCGTGCTTGAAAGTACAAATTAGGTTCAGGTATTTGTAAAAGGCCATACAGGTAAGGATGTGTTTGGGGTGCTAACGCTGAATCGCAATCACTGGATTAAGTCTTTAAAAAGCATGAAAATACTACAGAGAGCACTCTTAAAACTACTATATAATATTTTAATGAAAATAGAGTTTTGATGAGCAGCAGATGGTGTGCTTGAATAGGAACCCAGTTTCAAAGGATTTATGCTTTGAGCCATAAATCCATAGCCTGAGGAAGTCTTTTTTTAAAATACAATAAAAATGATAATGAACACAGTCCCATGTGAAAGGCTTAAACAGTTTATTACACAAGTACTTTCTCAAACTTGCAGAGCTGTGTATGATATACTTGTCATGTACTCTAATCAGAAGATCCAAGGCTGGTTTGATTGTGGCTTGGCTTGTGTTTTTCTTTCCAGGTGTGTCACTGATAATAAATTATTTCTGTTTCCATCCATTGTTGATATAAAAGCAACAGTGCAAATTTAAGTTTACAAGGTTAAAGGGGACATATTTATTCATTTTCTGCTCCATTTTTAAACATTTTTTATTTTGGGACTTTCTTAGAGCAGCTTTGTTCAGTACTGCAATTTAGCACACCCCTCAGTTTATCCTCCATCACAAATGGGCACAGACTATGTATCAAAGAGGGTCTGAAAAGTGAAGCCAGTGTGAAGCGCCTTAAACTTACAATTTTTTCAAATGGTCATGAGGGGGCAGCTGTCCTGATATCACACACTCTATTTGGAGCTTTAGCTTCATTCTGCCTGGATGCAAAAAAGATGCAAAAGATGGCTACATGTTGTTGGAAAAAACAATTTTGTCCTCTGTGGATGGCTTCCCCCTTCATAATGATGTTTTTTTTTAATATAACTCATCTACCTGGATGCTGGAGCTAGGGGTGTGGGTGCATTGATAGACTCAGTCAGCTGGAGCCTATAGGCGTGAGCTAGGCCTTATAAACTGGACTTCACTGTCTGTGTGTTGCTGGTGCCTTTTGAAACACTTTTAGCTCATGCAGCAGTAGGATCAATGAACTCATGCCATGTTGAGGTGTCCATCTGCCCACAATTCATGAGAATTGCTACACCTCCCTTAATCAAAGTGACACACAATAATCACCTTGGTGGGTCTTCACCAAAATGTGCTCACGGTCAATGTCAAGGTCACATTTGTCATTCTCAGTGGACTTTTAGTTTGTACAATGCAGCCAGTGGTGATTCTAGAGTCTGTTGGGGGCCTAGGCAAAAATTCAGAGGAGGCCCTCCAACCAGCATTCATCACCATTATGTTACGAATAAACTGACACCAACATAAAATGCACAACGTTAATTTCATAACTTAATATCGTAAGTACAATCTTCTATGTTCTATCAGCCTGGCGGTTATGCTAAAGATCTGACTGCCGGTGTCCCGACTGTGACTCCTGACTCAGAGCTGCACACAGTAGGCTGCTCTGCTGGATAAGTTAACTAATGTTAAATGTAAAAGGAAAAAACAAATAATGGAAGTGGGAGTTACATTATTCAGGTGTCTCTCTCCTCACAGTTAAGGGCAGACTGGTAGAATTTTAGTTATTTGGCATTATATATAATCTGTAATATCTCCTCCACTGTCTTGCATTTTTCTCTTCTTCCTCCTTTTCACTCCCAGAAGGATAAACACTTTGTTTTCAATGTTGCCATTCGGGTTGCTTAAACAGAATCATTCACACACATCATTCACGAGTGGAGTCAGGTGGGGGTCAGGTCTTTCCATGTCGTTACATGTTACCACTGCTAGAGCTTAATGTCTGTCACCTCTTGAAGCCCCCTCACTGGCCTGGGGCTATAAACAGTCTCCTGCCTTGCCTGGTGGTAAGCAGCATCTCTGCTTATAGAATATAGCCAACCAGTTACAAGAAAATTCATCATATTCTTTCTGCACTTCACACATTATAATTCAGTTCAATTCAATTTCATTTATATATAGCACCAATTCACAACAACCAGTTGCCTCAAGGCATTTTATATTGTAAGATAAAGACCCTGCAATATTAGAAAGAAACCCCAATAATCAGATGGCTCCCTATGAGCAAGGGAAGGAAAAGATCCCTATTAACAGGAAGACACCTCCGGCAGAAACAGGCTCAGGGAGGGGCAGCCATCTGTCATGTTTAACTAGGTGATAAGGTAACTTCTTGATCCACAAAAACCAACATGGTAGTGCCCAAAACACTAATGCAGAAGCTTCAAAATCCAGAATGCAGAATCCAAAATCAACTAACAACCATATTTTATAGTGTCTATAGTTAACAGCAGACTGGCTGTGACCAAACAATAACCACGCTACTTCAGAAAAACATCACTCACACTAAAAAAGCTCTTGACTAGCCCTCTGTGTAGCACTGCAGTCGCTTAGTTTCGTATGTATTCATTCCATGCAAATAAATGTAATCTTAGAGGAGTACACTAGTAAAAATTCTCCTGTCACTTTGACGCAACGATGCACATGTGAAGAGGTTTGATGTGACAATGTTCACAGCACAAAGCCCTAGAGGAGTTTCAAAAGTCGGCACCACAAATTTTTCAGTATTTATCACGTGGGGAAGCTCTCTCTCCCACACCCACTCGAATTCCCCGAGGCACTGAAGACAATAAAGAATTTTATTTCCAGGTCTGTGTGTCCTGCCCTTGAGTTTAAATTAAAGATAAGGTTGAAACACATCTCTGTCAGTCGAGGCCCATGTGTAGTTTCACTACGTGTGTGTGCGTGTCTGTACAAAACAAATGCACGAACCAGGCATAATCTATGAGAGACATATGTGTTGGTGCAGTGAAAGGAAACAGAAACATTTTGAATGTAAATCTGGCGTTTACAAAACATCTTTTGAATCCTTTTATCCTTTCTTGTTTGGCGACTCTGTTATCTTTGTATTGCCTCCTCTCTGTGCCAGCAGAGAGCTTCATGTGGAAAGCCAAGCACATTATGATTTATGTTCTTATTATTGCTTCAGATGGCATATGCCCAAAGCCCAAAGAAGGACCATAGCTGGTGGGCTTATTCTTCCTCTGACAACTGATGCCTGCCAGAGCGACACTGTTGATCAGAGCAACGATGGATGTCAGCACAACTGACACAAACATCTCAAACGAGATGAAAAGAAAAAAAAACATGACGCAAAAGTTTCTCTGTGTCCTCTTTATTGGGGGACAATGCCACAATGAATTCTTGACAATACTGGGTGCTTAATCAGCCTCAAGTATTAGAGGTGTACAGCCAGTTTAATATAATAATAGAAAAGAAAAACCCAACAAAGAGAAAAAAAACAATAAATGTAGCAGAGTAGAAAAACCACAAATAAACATACTGATGTAATGATATTTTGGTACAGTAACAACCAAGTACGTTTTTTTTTACTGGAAAAATACCTTCAAATGATAAATGAACAAAGTGATACAAAACACAAAGTAAACAAAGATAAATGAACACACGGAGTGAATCAGTGAAGAATGTGGGACTCTGAGGTCATTTTGAGCCTGTTTAGCACAACAAAAACCCGTCAGGTATCTCACATCATCCACACAACACAGTCCCGCTCACCACTGTCTGGATACAGAAGAGGCATACACCATGTTACACTGGCTTTTGAAGAGATAATATAAAAAGGACAAAATAAATAATGTGGCTAAATGGATGCAAATATAAAAAGTACACCCCCCACCCCCACCCCCAATGGAGTCACCTAACATGTTAAAAGAAAATGAAAGCAACAAAAAGAAAAAAGCAGAGAAAACAGTCTCGGAGGAACAAAAAGGACATTTCCTTTTGCTGACGTCTTGAAGAGGAGGACGGGTCTGGTCTGGTACCCGCTTCACTGAAGGGCTGATAGTTGTGCACCTTGGGGTTTGATGCCCCTCCCCCCCAAAGAAAAATTACAAAACAACAGCAGCAACATGGAAAAATCTTCACCCTTTTAACGTTGCAGCCCCTGTGTTCAAACAGGAAATTAATTTCTTATGACAAAACGACGATGAGTGCAACCTGCCCAGCCCCAAAGCACCTCACAGTGATGAGGAGTATAAGCCGGGGATATTAAAGGATGTTACTGGATTCACCATAAATAATAAACTGGTCAGTCAGTGCTATCCATTGCCAATATGAGGAAGATGTATGAGCACATTCTGAACTGTAAGTGTATGAAGTTCAACTCTTTGAGGCATAATTCCAGTTTATTACAACTTGGGCTTTAGACATCAACTCTGTGAACAATACCACTGACTGTACTTGGTCCAGCATAACAGCATTTTCATAAAATGTATATAATATTATTGCTGTAAGGAGTGCAATTATATTTATGCACTTACATTTTACTTGTTAATTCTGATAACACAGAGAACTCCCATCGACTGGACCTCTGGATTCATAGGGGCGCTTGTGAGATAATCTAGAATCTAGAATTCATTTTCTGTAGCACAGAAATGAGAATTTTGTGGGGTAAACATTATTTTCTTCTGACAATTTTCAAAATTTTTTATTAGAAAGGGTTAAAACAATAAATACAGCTCTATTTTTTAGCTATTTTATGGGTTATGATTGTACTAAAAATACCTTTCTGTAAGTATTAGGAATGTCATAGCATCACGAGCCACTTTAGGGCATCTGTTATTTTGATTTCAGGTATGAAACAAGCAGCAGCCAAAGTTTATTTCCCAACAGAGAGCAGCGTGAATTCACAACATTTCAACGCAGTCCAAGGGACTTCAATACCACACCTCTATAGCAAGATACACTATATGGATAAAGATTTTTTGCACCACATCTCTTAATCGTTGAATTCAGGTGTTTTCAGTCCCATTGCCACAGTTGTATAAAATCATGCACCTAGCCCTGAAGTCTGCCTTTACAAACCTTTGTGAAAGAATGGGTCATTCTGAAGAGCTCAGTGGATTTGAATGTGGTGCTGTAACAGGATGCGACCTTTGCAAATTTCAGTTTGTGAAACTTCTTCCCTCCTCGATATCCCACGATCAACTGTAACTGCTATTATTACAAAGTGCAAGAGTTTGGGAACTACAGCAACTCAGCCATGAATTGTCAAACTGTGTAAAGTTACAGAGCGAGGTCGCAGAGTGCTGGTAGTCACCAGCGCTCAGCTGACTCAGTAACCGCAGAGTTCCAGACCTCCTGTGGCATTAACATCAGCACAAAAACTGTGCGCTGGGAGCTTCATGGCAATGTGTAGGTGACCCAGTACTTTTGTCCATATACTGTATGCGAAATTGAAGATAATATTTTTCCACTTGCTACACTGTCAGTGAAATCTTGGCATCATGCTGCAATGTTAAAAATGCAAATGTAATAACTTGATTACATATAATTTGAAAACGCTTCAGAGGGCACTGTTTCTGGTTTTCACTTGGTGAAGTTGGCTGAAATATGCAACACAACACAACAGAAATAGAAAATTTAGTCTACTGTGACTACAAGGCTGTCATGTGGCTTTAGAATAAAACATGAACCCTTCCAGGATGGGGGAAAAAAAAACAGCTGTTCTTCCTATCCTGCTATTACCACATGAATGTAGGATGAAGCTCCAAATAAAACAGACGCTGCAAACCTCACTAAATTAAGTCCATGATGATACTCTAATATAAATGCTGTCATGAGCTCTGAATGCAGAGCTAAATTATCGCTTGGAGTTACTATTCAACTGCTAGTCCCAGACATAATTTAGAAAATTGGCTGTACAGACAAAATCTGCATCTCACTGGCAACCTGCATCACAACAGTGTGTCAATGATGTGTTAGCGTGACCGCTCGGTCAGAACCCAGCATAAATTACTCCTATGCATTTATGGAGTGCATATGTAGGCTCTCGGGATAAGCAGAGTGTAATGAAATTAATGGTGACTTGTCCTTGAACATATATTTGGGAATTTTTGGAAATGATGAAAATATATATAAAATGTCATCAAGGGCTTCAGTATAAAAATCTTGGCATTTGCTTATTCGCTCATATTTTTGCTAGTCTCAAGGCAACTCACATCTATGACCAAACCCGGGGAATCGTCTTCATTTGGTGACATTAGATTGGTTTTATCCCACGTGATTGAGTGTGACAGCATATGGTGTCCAACCAGCAGTAGACTGACCGGCATTTCTCCACTGTGTTGGGAAACAATAACAAATACCATTTTGTACATTCAGCAATGCTGTACATTGAGATTTTTCTTGACTGATTTGTAACACATTGCTGGCAATGCAGCAATCCATGTTCAAAATGTGGGCGCTTTAAGGCAGAAGGTCCATGCAACATTCATCAGTGTGTATGTGGACGACAAAAGCTGGTCCACATTCCTCGAGCACCAATTTCAGTGCATACACCTGCAGTTTACATATGCTGCATGTTCATGTGCTGTATGTGCATAATATTCTCCACATGCACGGGCTGATTCAAGGGTATATTCTTAGAGATGTCTGCATTCCTATTAGCATGCATTGTGCCGCCTGGAAAAGTCAGGAGGACAATAAATAAAACAGGCTGACTTTGTGTGTAACAAATGTCCTTCAGGTATCAGTGGAGACATTACCATCACCTCAGGTTTGTGTATCTTCGCCTTATTTATGGGTGTGTTTGAGTCTTCATGTACACTAGAAAGTGAGGGGAAGCAGCAGCACTGCATCATCTCAAGATGCTTCGGTATATGTGTGTGTGTTTACACATTTCCACAGCGCCTCGATAAGATTTTCCTCGCTGCTGCTTTGTAGTGTCCTCAGAGTTTGTGCCAATGTTCTCAGAGGGCTTTGGCACTGGTGGTGTGGGAGACTGTGTGGGACACGGGTTTCTGCGGGTAGCGGCTGTAGTAGTAAACCTGGAAGAGGATCGCAATGTCCACGAAGACCTGCAGCAGGCCGCAAGTCCAGAACTGCACTGGAGCCTGGGTGAGAAAGAAGTAGCCGGTTTTAAAGGTGTCACCGCTGGTCCACATCAGAACCATCTTGATGCTAGAAGAAACAAACGAGAAGAGGAGTAAAAAATGTTAATACAGTTAATCTCCTTGTTATAATGATTGCACTGTATGTATGCATGTCTGTTCCCTCACTACTCCTAAACGCATTGATCAATCAGGATGAAACTTACTATATAAACTGCCTAGGTACCAGGATTATCAGCATCTATATAGCTTTTGGGAATTATTTTTAATAAAGCTCAAATCCTTACAGATTTATATATATATATATATATATATATATATATATATATATATATATATAAAATGCTGATATCAAAACAAATGTCAACATTTCATGTATATTACCTGTATGTTCTTGACATTGTGTGTATGCTACGTGTTCGTGTGCATTGCTGTTTGTAAATACATTTTGCTAAACAGCCTGTAATTTATTACTTTGCCTTATACAACAAATATGAAGAACAGGAATTAAGAACAGTAAATAGGGTGGTTTTTGCTAGTATATCACACAATCTTATTTCATCATTCCTCTGTTACCAGATTTACTGAAGTTCATTTATGCTGTTAAAACTTTGAATAGTCAGTTTTTAGTTTCATATTTTTTTATTTTTACTGTTATTCTTCTACCAACCACTTTTGACAACCTGACAAACAACGTTCTAAGAACAAGATAACTTGATTGATCCCAGAGGGAAATTTATATGTCTGACATAGCTCATCTGCTATTTGTATGAGAACTGAAAAGCCCGATGGCTGTGAGTACAAATGATTTTCTGTATCTCTCCGGAGAGAGAGAGAGAGAGAGAGAGAGGAGTCTTCCAGTACTGATGTTTTTTTGTCCCATAAAGATGCTATAAAGAGGGTGATCAGAGTGTTCAGGATGGCTTCTAACATCTTTAGTGTGCATTTCTTCACCACCTCTCTCAGTATGTCCAGTCTGACTCCAATTACAGATTCAACTTTCATCCAGTCAGGTGAGAGGAGACAGAACATGATGGTAATCTCCTCTGGATGTTTAGTAAGTAGCCTAGCAAAATTTTCACCTCAACTCTGCTCCCAGTGAGGTCGATTATCTCATCAATAGTTTTACATCCTCACTGCGTATGACTTTGGATACTGTGGCTCCTCTGAAAAGGAAAGCTTCAAATCAGAAGTGCCTGACTCCGTGGTATAATTCACAAACGCGCAGCTTAAGCAGATAACCCGTAAGCTGGAGAGGGAATGCGTAAACGAGCATAGAAGATGCTCATTTAGCCTGGAAAAAGAGATTGTTGCTCTATAAAAAAGCCCTCTGTAAGCTAGGACATCTTACTATTCATCATTAATTGAAGAAAATAAGAACAACCCCAGGTTTCTTTTCAGCACCGTAGCCAGGCTGACAAAGAGTCAGAGCTCTGTAGAGCCGAGTATTCCTTTCACTTTAACTAGTAGTGACTTCATGGATTTCTTTACAAAAAAAATTTTAGACATTAGAGAAAAAATTATTCATAACCATCTCAAAGATTTATCTTCATGTTCGGCTGCTTTCAGCACTGCTGGTATTTTTTTAGACTCTTTTGCTCCAGTTGATCTTTCAGAGTTAACTTCAATAGTTACTTCCTCCAAACCAGCAACATGTTTATTAGATCCCATTCCTACTAGACTGTTCAAAGAAGTCTTTCCATTTACTGATGCTTCAATCTTAAAAATGATCAATCAGTCTTTATTAGTTGGCTATGTACCACAGACCTTCAAGGTGGCTGTAATTAAACCTCTGCTTAAAAAGCATCACTTGACCCAGCTGTCTTAGCTAATTATAGGCCAATCTCCAACCTTCCTGTACTTTTACATTATACATGTTTCCCTAGCAGTATTATTAGAAAGCATTGCATAAACTTTCATTGTTATGCAGGTGATACTCAGCTTACCTATCAATGAAGCCAGATGACACACATCAATTAGTTAAACTGCAGGAATGTCTTAAAGACATTAAGGACTGGATGACCTCTAATTTCCTGCTTCTAAATTCAGATCAAAGTTTTTGTGCTTGGCCCCACAAATCTTAGAAACAACGGTGTTGTACCAGATACTTACTCTGGATGGCAGTACTTTGGCCTCCAGTAACACTGTGAGAAATCATTTTTGACCAGAATTTGTCCTTCAATGCACATATTAAACAAAGGACCACTTTTTTGCATTTGCGCAGTATTTCTAAAATTAGAAACATCCTTTCTCAGAGTGATGCTGAAAAGCTAATTCATGCAGTTATTACTTCGAGGCTGGACCATTGTAATTCATTTTTTCTCAGGCTGTCCTAAAAGCTCCCTGAAAAGCCTTCAGCTGATCCAAAATGCTGCAGCTAGAGTACTGACAGGGACTAGAATCAGAGAGCATATCTCTCCCATATTGGCTTCTCTTCATTGGCTCCCTGTTAAATCTAGAATAGAATTTAAATCCTTCTTCTCACATACAAGGTCTTGAATAATCAGGCCCCATCTTATCTCAAAGACCTTATAGTCCCATATCACCCCAATAGAGCACTTCGCTCTCAGACTGCTGGCTTACTTGTGGTTCCTAGGATACTTAAGTGTAGAATGGGAGGCAGAGCCTTCAGCTTTCAGGCCCCTCTTCTGGGGAACCAGCTCCCAGTTTGGATTTGGGTTACAGACACCCTCTCTATTTTTAAGATTAGGCTTAAAACTTTCCTTTATGATAAAAGCTTAAAGTTAGGGCTGGATCAGGTGACCCTGAACCATCCCTTAGTTATGCTGCTATAGGCCTAGTCTGCTGGGGGTTCCCATAATGCACTGTTTCTTTTCATTTACCTTATTTACTCTGTTTATACTTCACTCTGTATTTAATCATTAATTATTATTAATCTCTGTCTCTCTTCCACAGCATGCCTTCTGTCCTGTCTCTCTCCCCTCAGCCCCAACTGGTCGCGGCAGATGACTGCCCCTCCCTGAGCCTGGTTCTGCCGGAGGTTTCTTCCTGTTAAAAGGGAGTTTTTCCTTCCCACTGTCGCCAAATGGTTGCTCATAGGGGGTCGTTTTGACTGTTGGGTTTTCTCTGTATTATTGCAGGGTCCTTTACCTACAATGCAAAGCACCTTGCTGTGATTTGGCGTTATATAAATAAATTTGAATTGAATTGAATTAAACCACAAAAACACCTCTTTATCTCAGCTGGGATAGGGTGGTATCCTTCAGATTTGCTGTATTTCAATGAAAAAAGCTTTTTCTCTTAACTTTTCTCCACATAGAAGTATTCATCAGTACTTGATAAAAAAAAAAAAAAATCAAAATACAACAAAATTTAAAAAAGCTGAGTAAAGATCAGAGGTACCAGACTTTGCTGCTACCAGTTGAAGAGCATGTCTATGGAACAGTACATTAGAATGGTACAAACTGTGTTTTTGCCTCATATACTGTATTTACAGGTATGTTGAACACGTTTCAATAATCATGGCACCCATTTCCCATATTCCTAGCAAAATACAAAGAAATGAGATGTAGCTCAATATGCATGAATATGGTTATTAAAAAGAACACTTATGACCAAATGAAAAGTTTCTTTGGCAAAAATGTCATAGGAAATAAAAGAGAATTCTGAAGAATGGTATGAAAATAAATACATGTACAATGAAACTGTTTAGTATTAATAAGTTCTACACTGCTGTTAAAATACTTAATACTTCACAAAGTAAACCAAATTATTCATGCAATCATTTATTTTCATATTTAATACTTTGGGCCTGTCCCCACATCAACCTCCACATCAGTATTTTGACCAGACTTTTAATGCATCCTGGCTTCATTACTACTTGAATTGGATGTTTCTGCTCAATTTGGTTGCCAAAAGCATGTTAATGACAGTAGGAAAGGAGGTCAGAGAGTTGCAGGCGAGAAAGAAATAGGAAATTTGACACAATAACAACCACGGGAAATTGGAAGTAATGAATCTCTACAGGTTGCATGCTTCTTATCAGCTCTACATTCTGTGGCATATTTCTAACTATAAAACTCTTAAGAGTGCTGCCATACCAAGCTGTTCATAGGGTGCTCATGAGACAATCCAGGCACGAGTTCTACAGTTATCGTCCTACAAGCGCCTGGAGAAAAGCGGTCATGTGACTCGGGAGAGGCCAGAGTTCCTCTATGCATAATCTTCACCCTCTCACTGGCACTGGGAACACTGTGAACTGAACTAATCAGATGGAAAAGGAGGTCTAACAAGAGTGAGGCAAATGTAGGAAGAGAACAAAGCCCTGGGGTCTGGAAACACAGTTTTACATACATGTTATTCTCTCCAAAGATAGAAAATGACATAATGTACAATGCAGATCAGGTAATGTGAGGACATCCCATCTAAAAAATTTTTAAAGCTGCTTTAAAAGTTTCACTTGGTAGTTATGGGTATTTTCCACTCTTATGACAGCATCAACAAACTCATACTTCTCTCTCTCTCTCTTTTTTTTTTGTTTGTTGTAGTTCTTTTTTTTTATTTGTTTGAGTCAGAAATACATGTAGGCAATGCTGACAAAGAAAGGACTGAACCAGCAGTGTGCCTGCAATAAACCCATAGACGTACAGACAGAGGACTTGTCAGATGAGCCTCCTAAAGCTACCTGCCAACAACAATGTGAACACATGCTGAGACATTTGAAATCCTTTCACTCAAGCGTGTCGGCTTGGTTGGTCAGCACAATTTGAATGAGCTTTGCAGGAGACTTTTTTTTCTGTCACTGAGGCAAGTGCTACCCTGAATATGAAGGACTGGTTTATACCCAGTGGTATTTCCCCATGCAAACTGTGAAAAAAAAAATGGAAGAAAGAATTGCCTTTAACTTTGTTATTCATCCTGGCGTCTAAGCTGTAGTGGACTAGAGTTTTGCTTTCTATGTTCCTAAACTCAGCTATGGCCACAAGCGGTGGGTAGTGACCGAAAGAATGAGATAGTGGATACACGCAGTGGAAATGAGCGTCCTTCTTTTGGTGTCTGGGCTCTCACTTAGTGATAGCGTAAGGAGCTCAGAATAGAGCAGCTACTCCTTCACATCAAGGAGCCAGCACTGTGAACATTGACTGGAATCCCTCCAAGGTGAGGTGTCCCAAGCGTATTCTACCAGGAGAGGTTTGGGGGCAGATCGAGGACCCGCTGGAGGGGTTACATTTCTTTTCTTTCTTTGGAAGGCCTTGTGACTCTGTGGAAGGGCTGGCTGAGCAGAGGGGGTAAAGATGCCCCTGCTTTAGACTGCTTCCCTACAATCCAGACCCAGATAAGCATCAGAAGATGGATTGATGGATGGACCTCAGTAACTGACTCTGACTCATTAAGCTGCCTGTCTTTACTTTTATCAGCTTGTAAAAGCTAATCAGGTTTTCTACTTCCCTGACATGTGCTAGACAATGAATGTTATTACTAATGAGCAATCAATCAATGTCACCTACTGAGCTGGGAGAGGCTTACGTTTCTCAACTCTTTATCAGAGAGGTCTTACACCAGAGGCGCTGGATAGACCATTTCAGAAACTGCTAATCTGCTGGGACTTCCCACACAACCATATCTAGGGTTTATAAAGAATGGTCTGAAAAGAGAAAATGCCTCACTGATGCCAGAGGTTCATAGGAGAATGGCCAGACTGCTTGAGCTGATAGGAAGACAACAGTAAACAATGAGGTATGCAGAAGAGCATCTCTGAATGCATGACATGCCAAATCCTGAAGCAGATTTGATGCGTTACACATTAAACTGGTTGCAAAAACGCACGCTTTTCTATAGTCCACAGGAAAACAACCCTTTGGCTGACTTGTCTGTTATCTCAGTAAAACATTTTACTGATGAGTTTAGGCATCAATCCCCAGCTCCAAGTCCTACTGAATACAACATGATGATATTGTAAAATATTGTCTCCATGAAGTCACACAAGGACAATAAAGTAGAGTATGCGTAAACATTTGGCCTGTGGCCGATGTTCATGATACATTTCACCGCTAACATAAATGGTCCACTGAGAAAGTGAAGTAAATTTGGTTGTGATCATACGGGATCATCCTGAAAAAACATATCACAGTGTGAAGCGTTGATTATCGCAGCAGGTGAAACATGATGATATGAAGATAAAAAAGGCACAATGAATCTTTGTGTTAGCAGATTTTGCGCCTTCTATAAGCACCTTAACAAATGTAAAGGGAGTGTGGTGGAGGTAGTCAGGAGCACCCCCTCACCACCACCACCGGATTGACACCCCTACTGTGTGTGTTTTAGCCTCACTGGGGCAAAGCTTTGCAGCCAAATCCCTTCTGCATTATTTATATCCCAAACTTCACCTTAGACTTTCTATTTGTAGGGTGATCTTTTTTTTTTTTTGCAAAATGTTGTCATTTTTCTTACACTCCTTTCTAACTTCTCTCCAGCTCTTTTACTGCATATTTTCAAAAATGTTTGCACTGGCTTCTTTGTCTCCTTTTGTTGCCCACTCTCTCCAGCATGTCTCTCTCCTCAGCTTCCAGCAACTCTCTCTCCATGCCTCTCTATAACCTGTTCATATTTGCCTTCCATATACCTCCTTTCTCATATGTTCTTTCTCCATGAGGAGCTTGTTAGCACTGTGAACCCCCCCGTGTTCCTCAGTTGCTGCCATCTCCGTTATGGTGCTCTATACCTGCACATAATGATAAGAGAGGGAGGATTCTGGTTTGATCAGTTCGTTCTCTGGTTCCCTAATAAGAGGTTGCAGAGGGATAACTGTGGGCACAGGGTGTCGGGGTACTTATTTGTCACCTTCCCTGAGACATACAGAATGAGAGAGAGAGAGAGAGAGAGAAAGCCAGCTGAGCTCTGGGCTGTAATGGCAGCAGGGCAGAAGTACAGCTGCACTGACCACACAATTTCTACATTGTATAGTAACACTGGCTAAGTACAAACTGTCTGATTTATTTATGGGCTTTTTAGACAAAGACAAATGAACTTGCACTGAACTGCAACCATTTTGGAACTATTTTAGAGGAAAAAATACTTTTAAAGAGTAATACTGACAAGCGAAGACAAATGAAGCTGCACAAAAGATGCGTCCTAAAAGATGGTGCATCATGATTTTGTAGAAATCATGATGCACCATTAAATACTTGCTTGCAAAGTCTGTAGAAGTAGATACAAGCTGTAGTAACTATCAATTTCAAATAAGTCCATTGCCAAGCCTTTTATCTGCCCAGGATGGACATCAATACAATTCTGAACTGCTGACAATATA
Source organism: Archocentrus centrarchus (assembly GCF_007364275.1). Lineage (NCBI taxonomy): Eukaryota > Metazoa > Chordata > Actinopteri > Cichliformes > Cichlidae > Archocentrus > Archocentrus centrarchus. The sequence goes on along the minus strand of NC_044356.1, from coordinate 27,594,755 downwards.
AAAGATGGCTATCGTGATGTCACCCACTGGTTTCTGTAGTCTCGTTTTGAAGCCTTGAGATTCATGTTTTCACTGCCTCCATCTTGGTTCAAAAAAATTAAAAACCGATTACTAGTTTTGCTAGGGTCAGCGTCACTACTGGTAGCATAAGTTGATACCTGGAGCCTACAGAGGTTGCACAGGTACTCCAACTCTTCCAGGATGGCACATCAATATGTGCCATTGCCAGAAGGTTTGCTGCGTCTCCCAGCACAGTCTCAAGAGCATGGAGATTCCAGAAGACAGGAAGTTAGGGCAAGAAGCTCTAGGAGAGCTGGACAGGTTGCACCTCAGACTGTTCAGGAGCAGTGATGCCCTGTTCCAGATATGAGAGGAGATCCCCCAGGACACCATCTGCCATATCATTAGAAGCATGCCCCGTTGTTGTCAAGCATGCATACAAGCATGTGGCGGCCATAAAAACTACTGTGTACCATGCTGAGTTGATGCAATGAAATTTCAAGAAAATGGACTAGCCCGAAGCATCATTCTTTCACGTTGAAATTGACACCCCTGAAATCAGCCTCTGTAGGCTGATAATTTTCATTTCCATCAAGCAATGTGGCATCCTTTCACTCCTAACACATTACCCAGTCCATATCAGTATAGATATCCAGTATGATTTTTCTTTGATAGCATCTTCTGACAGTACTGAATAAAACCTGTTTTACAAAGATAGAGATACTTAACGGATAGCTTCATGGTGGTTCAACTATATTTTTGCATACTGTCCTGATGTGACTTAAAAAGAGGACAAAATCTGAAAATGCTTTCAGATATCTTTCATTTCAAAAGTTCAACCAAACCAACATCAGGTGTCAGAAGTTTAAGTTGAGACAAATCTAACAACTCAAGCCTTTTTAGTCAGGACCACAATAGTCAAACATATAATGTAATTCACATCTGTAATTCCCATTGCCTAAGGCAAGAAAGCCTAAGGCAGGGAACACACACCTCTCCCACCTCTTAATATGCAAAAGCAGAGACCTGGTGGTAGAGAAGCATTAGCAAATTCACTAAACAGAACAGAGCAGGCATCAGTGATGACAGAGATGCGGCATGATGAGAGGGGCTTGGGTGGTGGTGGACTGCCAAGAAGTTTACAGCTGTACAGCTAGGTTGGCTAAAGCACTTAAACAGCATTAGCGATGAGATTTGCCATTTGGATGCATCAGCGAGTAGCTAATATTGTGACTGAGCTTGACTTTACGGCCTACCTTAAGTAATACTACGCTTGAATGCTTGTACAAATATGACTGACGTCAGACTATATTCACTCAGTGTCACCAAGTCATAGTGTGAGGTCTCTGTATTTCTCTCAGCCGAACTCTGAAATTTTGCATTTTTACAAAACCAAAAAAGGAACAGTGGGGTCACTCCATTTCAAATGATTGCTGTGAAATTTTAGCTCCATATATCAAATACTTTTTGGGGGGGGGCAGCATGGTGGCATGGTGGTTGCCTCACAGCTAGAAGGTCTGGGTTCGAATCCAGGGTCTTTCTGTGTGGAGTTTGCATGTTCTCCCCGTGTGTGGGTTTTCTCCCACAGTCCAAAGACACAGTTAGTGGGGTTAAGTTAACAGGTGATTCTAAATTGCCCATAGGTGTGAGTGCGAATGGCTGTCTGTCTCTCTGTGAGCCCCTCTCTGCATTAGCCCTATGACAGCTGGGATAGTCTTCAGCACCCCCACAACCCTGAACAGGACCCTGGATGGATATCAAATACTTTTCTAATTTAATTAATTAAATTTAATCAGGATCTATAATTTGGGACAGATGCATCAAAAAACAACAAACACACCCTCTCTAGGGGTGACCGAGCCTGAACTGCCGATGTGAGCAGGCCCCAAACTTGTGTCCAGGTAGAATACTCTGCCACGAATCACCCCTCTTCCACCTTAAATTATAATATAGGGTCATTCTATGTCAACTCAGCATGGACCTTCTGCTCGACCACCTCCGATTTGCAGAAAAATGTTATGGTCCAAAGTTTGAACATATATAATGAGTGCTGTGAAATTTAGCTTCATATATCAAATACTTTTCAAGATAATCTTTTTTGAAAAATGGTCTGTCAGCCCATTTTCAGGCCTTTTTTTTTTTCTTTCACTGAAATCCGGAGCAACGTTTGAACATGAATATCTCAAAAACTGTTAAAGATAAAAGCTTAAAAAATTTCTGGTCTTTCTTACCATTGAAATGAATCAGGATCTGTAATTTGGGACAGATACATCAAAAAATGTCTGCATATTAGCTAGTTAAAATATGAAAAAAAAAATACAAACAAAAGTACTGTAAAGTTCCACATTTGAGCACACATTGCAAAAGATAATTAGTGACAATTTCTGAATGGTACAAAGTTGAATGTCATAATAAAAATAAAATAGAACCCATAGAATACTTGAACATGAAATTCTTAAATTCTAATTCTTAAACAAAAATATCAGTAGATAGTCTGATCCAAGTGGCGGCTGTTTTGAGATGCATGTAAAACCCAGAAAAACCCACCGTGAAAGGCAAAACTCAAGCAGAAAGTTATGAAAGTTATGAAAGGCTGCCTTGATATCATTTCACACAGTTATGGGTATATTGAAGGAAATCTATGGTCAAATATTTGCTGTCCCACAGCTCAGTCTTCATGTAATTTTCTTTACATACAGACAGTCAGGACAGTCATTTTGCTCTTTGTGGTCCTCACTGGCTGGTTGTTCACAAAACTGATTCACTTTGTTTTGAGGGGGAAATATATGGCACATAAAAAAAAAAAAAAAACATACATTCCTTTACAAAATAACACTTTAGATCTACTGTTCACTCTCAACAGAAACACACCGATTCATTTTCATCTGAAAATGAAAGAGAAAGCGGGCCCCTGAGTGATGGAGCAGATGGAGGGATGCCGTGTTGGACGAATGATTTGAAGATTCTCCAGCTGCAGTGATCCGAAGCTCTGCCTGACAGCCCTGCTACGCGCACACGCGGTGCCACGCACCAGACCACAGGTGATGGCCTGGCTGCATCAGCAGTCAGTTCAGATCTACCCAGGCACGTGGCCGCCTGTGCAGACAGCAGCCTGGAGGCTAAATAAGGCTCTGGCACCGTTATTAGCGTACTGGGATACAGCTCAAAACTGCAAACCTTATAAGGATGCAGTTGGCTGTCTAGATGTCCCATTTCTGTGTTTTGTGTTTCTGCGAGCCTGTACGTGTTGTTGTGTTGTTTTATTGTTTTATGTTTATGGCGGGCTGGTCAGTATCAGTAAGTACCTCTGGCAATCCAGGCTCAGGACCATCTAATAATAGCAGCGGCTTGAAAACTGTTACCACAAAAAAAAAAAAAAACACCCCCCCCCCCAAACCCAGGATATGCATGCCACAAACAGCACTTTCATCCGGCCTAATGTCCTCCTTAAATGATCTGCATTCCCAAATATTTATTGTAGGCCTGACTGAGATGGTTTCACTTGGTTCCCAGTCCAGTTGAACCTAAACGATCCATTACACAGCACTAAAATGATTAACATGCCTGATGTCACTTTCTAGTATCAAATGTTAGAAAATGTATCATAAAGTTATGTCTAACTGCTAATTATGCTAATAACAAGTAAACAAATAATCCAATTTCAATGATTCAAGTAAAAATTTGGGCCTGCACACTGCATTAAATATCATACACTGTTTGTGATAATTATATATCTGTTTTCAGCTCATGGCCCCTTGCAGTGCAGTCCAAATAACCAGAATCTGAAGAATCTGTGCTAACCACAGCCAGAGGAAATGCTAATGATCACAAAATGTTATTGCATTTTGCTGTTTTCCAGTGAAGGTTTCATTGCTGATCAGTTGTTTCATTACAAGTGTTTATTTATTTATTTTGCCTGAGCAAACAACTAGCAAAGTAAAAAGAGAGTTTCAGATTCACTGTTTTTTCAGTTTATGTATTTCTCCATCTCTCCAACTTCCTAGTCTTTATATGTAGTCTTTGTAAATTTTATCAATGATCATTTTATAGTTAATGCAAACTTTTACTGAAATAATTATCAATTTGCCATTTATTTACAGTGGGTTTTTATAATGTGTTACCACAATAATCTCATGCAGTTTAAAAAAAAAAAAAATTATTTTCTGAGCCAGAAAAAACAAAAAGCAAATAGCAGCTGGCTGCAGGAGGGAAAAAGAAAAATGAAAAAAAAAAAAACAAAACAAAAAACACTGCTCGCTTATACAGGCTGAGACTGAGGATGATGATGGGGAGCATCATCCCATTAAAAAAAAAAAAAAAAAAAAAGAAGTCTTTAGGCTTCCACCTGTACTGACATGGCATTTAAAAGTACAGTTTTGTATACTGGAAAACTGTGCAAATATCCAATACCTTATAAGATTATAAGATTTAACATAACAGTGACTGGTGTCAAACACCATCAGTGAGGTTAACAGACCACCTGGGGGTAAATAAACAGATAAATACCAAATGCTTTCAGCTCTCTGTCCTCTTGGGACAAATGCCTTCCTGAACTTTATTCATATTTCACGATTTATAAAAGACAAACAAACAAATAGCAGCTTTGCTACTGCCTGTCTGGCAGTGTGTCATGGTGCAGTGATGGCGTATGAGTACATCTGAAATGATTCATAGCAACTTCCACCCTGCTTCAGCTACACCCACTGCCTACTGGGGAGCGTGGAGAAGTGCACTACTGTGCGCCTGAATATATAAATACTGGGAAGTGGTGTAACTTCAAATATACCTTCACTCAGAGTGGGAGCTTGCTGCCTGGGCCATTAATTGGGAGGAAGTCAGCATGCTCCTTTACCATGTGGACGTGCTGTTTTTCTTTTATTGCTTTTTAGTTCGGGGCACTTACAGGACTCAGCACAACAGCACTCCTGTTTGTATTTGCCTCTGTAAAATATATGTGTGCATCTCTCACTTCTGCATAACTACACATAACCTGAACACAAGAGCACATCTGATACTAACGCTGCAGCCAAGTTCTAACCTTGAAATTGTAAATTGAAAAACATAACATCCTTACTTTATTACTTTATAGATTTTTGCTTCATATCAACGCGCGCACACACACACACACATATGCACACACACACACCTTGATTGCTAGCTGAGGTAAGTAACCTAGCAACAGCCTGCCAGACTCAACAGGTTGTGCACAGGAGAGGACACAAACAATAAACAGAACTGGAAATGAAAATGTCCTCCGCTCCTTCTGAGGCAGCTTTACCTGCAGACTGAGTAATGGAATTATTTTGGCTATTTTTGAACAATCTCTAGTTTAGCACTCAAAAAGATAACATCACTACACAGTGTTTATCAAGGTATATGGAAAGTGTTGGGTGTAGTGCCCCAACAAGTGAATATCCAGATTACATTTTTGTTGTGACCAATAATGGGACATATCGCCCTCGCCACTGTCCAGTTTTTTGCAGATGTGATTTTTGAAAGGACTGCTCCACCCCTTGTGAATAAGTAGCAGCTGAAAGTAGCGTCTTCTTCTTCTTCTTTTTACTAAAAATGCAAAAGCTGTTTTAACAAAAATAAAATGGAAAAAACAAACAAAAAAAAAAACAATCAGCTGATTCTGAAAAGATCCAGAGGGAACTTTTTCCATTTCTTCCTACTTTTATGCTGGATACTGAGTTAAACCCTCTGTATTTACATTCATGAAGGCGCCTCTTGATAGTAGACTTGCTGATATGCACCCCTCCCCCAGTGTTCGTGACTCGGCAAGATCTTAACAAGATCTTAATTTTCTGCTGTGGGCTTCTGGACTGTTTGTTTTACAGAGTTCGCCTGTGCATTACTTTTTAAGAATGCCAAATTGTTAATTTGATGAAGATTACTCTCTCTGATTTTTCAGACTTCCTGGTTACTTGTCTTGAAACCTCTTTGGACTATATGTGCAGATGAACATCTGCCAAATGAAAATGAAAAACCTGGAAACAGCTCTGGCCCGTTTATCTCCTTAATTTGCCTGAAAGTAACAGAAGCAGACCACACCTGGCCATTTATCTTAATCAATTGATTATCCATTAACTTGTGATCTCATGGAAATGGAGTGACTATGTAAAAGATTACTGTAATTCTAAAATTTTATTTATTTATTTATTTTTTGTTTCATTTAAAATCCACGGTGGTAAGTTTACAGAAAAGAAGGGGAAAAAAAGGGTGTCCATTCTTATCTACTAAAACTTGGAATGCTACTGTGCAGACAAACTACACAAACACTGTATATGAATAACACAAATGCCAGTAATGCAGTCCTTAAGAATAAGAATAAGTCAGTTTGAATTTCCACTGCAGTGAATTTCCACAAGACAGTTATAACTGAAACTGCAAAAACTTAGTAATTTTAGAAATTCTAACTATTTAAATTACTGCGATGCAGTTTTACTGGAAAGAAATAAGCTGCAATATAATTCATCTCAAAAGTTGGGAAATTACCATGTTACAGTACAAAAACGACCAGCTACTCCAGAGTGGCTTACACTAGTGCCTACAGTACATCTGTAGTTAGGGCTTTCTTTCTGGCCACAGCACCTGAACTGGTCCCTTGTTTGACAGCTCGTAGCTGGTGTCACCCAGGTGAAAAAGCCAGTGATGGAGTTGAGAATTGATTTACACACAGCAGGATGATGGATAGCTTTTGTTATTATTGCTAATTTGTGGTACCTCTCAAAATGTTGAAAGTGCGACTACAAGGTCCACAGTTTCTTTTTTTTTTTTAAGCCATGCATTTTACTTGTTGAAGTGAATCCACATATTATTAAATCATGATTTTCCTGCCACATTTATATCCTTTCAAAGTGCAAGCTGCACTTAAAGTCTAAGTCTGACATTAAATACATTGGACAATAGTGTCAAGTGAAGCAGTTGATCTTCCTGATTTTACATTAGACAACACACACATATATATATATAGTATGTATGTGTCTGCAGATCTAAATTTCCATGACATCTGAAAACTTTCTTGTCGTTTTTTTTTTATTTTCCAAAAGGCCTAGGAAAGGCTAGTTTCACTTTTCTAGCTTTTTTCACCCAGTAGTAATAAACTCCGCAAAAAAAACAAACAGTGATGCAGCCACAGGAAATGCAAAGTCTTTGTCTCAGGGGTTAGCACTGACTACAGGCTTTCATCATTCATTGCTCCCTTTCAATAAGATTTGTGTGCACGTGTTTATGCACAGGTCCCCACAGCTTTTCAAACAGGTTGAGGTCTGGACACCATGATTCTTTCTTTTTCAGCCAGTCTGTTGTAGATTTGCTGCTGTGCTTGGGATCATTGTTGCACAACCCAATTTCAGCAAAGCTTTAGAGGTCAGACAAATGGCCTCACATTAACTGCAGAATTCTTTGGTATGCAAAAGAATTCTTGGTTGACTCAGTGACTGCAAGGTGCCGAGGTCCTATGGTTGAAAGACAAGCCCAAATAATCATCTTTCCACCTTCGTGTTTCACAGTTGGTATGAGGTGTTTGCGCTGATTTTTACCAAATGCAGTGCTGTGCATTGTGGTCAAACATCTCCATTTTGGTCCAAAGAATATTGTTCCAGAAGTCCTGAGGTTTGTTCAGATGCTACTTTGCAAACCTGCTGCCATGTTCTTCCAAACACTTCATACTTATTCAGTCTTTTTCTAATTGTACTGTCATTAACATTTAACATGTTAACTGAGTCCTGTAGACTCCAAGATGTACCTCTTCTGTTTTGTTTTTCTTAGCAATGCAGAATCTGACCTTAGGGTCAATTTGCTTGGAAGACCACTGCTACCTTTGACAGCAGAACACATTTGGCTCTTTTTAAAACATCAATGAGAGTTATTATTTTTTCACTGTCAGGACCTCAGAATGAAAGTATAGTGTTTTCCTACAGGCTATAAGAAAAAAAAATTTAAAAAATCAGTCATGAAAGCAGCACAAACTCCAAGATATTTCTTTAAAGCAGCTAAAATGCTTTTTACAGAGTCCAACTAAGATCACAGACATTCTCCAATGCACTTTATTTAGAGATAAAATTTGCCCACCTTTGCTTGAAGGCTTGTTGAAATACTTTCTGGAAAAGTGTAGAAAACACCTAACTTTGTTAAGGGAAGAGAATTCCAACAAAAAGTGAGAAACACTTTCTAATCACAAATCATAAAACGCACCAGATTTAGCAATATAAGAACAACCGAGGGTGGGCTCCTGCAGCAATCACACAGTGTAGACAGCTTAGAGGACAATACTGGTGGTGGAGAGGGTGTCGGGTGGGCAGAAAGTACAAGGAAATCAAAAATAAATAAGGCATTGGACAGAGAGGGTATGGAAAGGCCCAGCGTGGGAGCTGTCATGGCCGGTTAAGTGGACAGGCAGCCCTGCTGGAGCTCTGTTATCTGTCGGCTGCAGAGAGCCAACCAGCAGAGAGGAGGGTACATATGTGTGTGTGTGTGTGGGGTTTTGCTCTAAGGCAGGACACACAGCGTGAGAAAGCTTTTTATCAGGCTTGTGTGTTCTGTGAAAAATCTCAAATCAGCAAGTCTTTTAATACGGTTAATATCAGTTTAATCTTTCCAATTTCTTTTAACTACTTAAATATCTTTATCCAAATCTGTATTAATCATACTAATTCTCTGTGGGTTCTTTTAAAATCCATGACTGTTTAAAAGTGCCCTGCAACCACTGTAGCAAAGTATACTGTTCTAAAAGGCAGTTATCAGAGCTTGGGTACAGCTCAGAAAGCTACTAGAATTGATTCTGAAACTGTATATGCTTTGAAAAATCAATATAATATCGTAGCATCTAATTACAACCTGAGGCTTGATGCAGATCTTAATTAATGAGCCTAAATGACACATTAGCAATTGATGCGGGGAAAGAGAATACCTCATTACCATATTGAGTCTCAGGCAAAACTTCTGATGCCCAATTGTCATGCTAGATGGAACAAATAGTTGCTGTGACCCATAGTCTTACTTCAAGTACCAGAAATACTTAATAAGCATGTGTCAGCGTTAATGATCACATGTGTGACAATATAATCTGGAATCATTACTGTGAGCTGCCTGTGATGGAAGTGGCACTCACAAAAGAAACATTATTTAACAAGATAAAAACATTATCATTAATTGATGATACAACTAAATATGTTTTAATTTTCATTAGACTGACTCAATAAATTATATTGAAGACCTGAATATTTGATGAAAAAGAGAGAGTGGCGGCCAATAACCATTCTGCATTCGAAGTGTATTTACACTGTGAAGCATACACACTGAGTCCATCAGTTTGTACATTTGGGTCCTATCTGTTCCTGCTGCTGCCTTCTGATTTTTGGGTGACTATAGTCCATATACTGTTAGTATGGGGCTGTTTGCCAATGTGAACTCTGCCTGATAAACATCTAAAATAAGCTTAGAACAAAAAGGAAGGAACTTTGTGTTTGGTGAATTATTTATATGTTGTAACAATGTTTCTTGGCAATAAATCTTGTACCGTTGGAAAGCCTGTTTATTTCCGCTTGGGTGGTGCCACCTTAGTAAGGAAAATGCATTTGTGGGTTGAGCAGTAGAGCTGAGTATGAGGGTTGCGTCCACGAAAAACTTGCCAAATCTTCTCTGCCTATGCCAAACAGCTTATTCTGCTTTCGACTCTTGTTCTGAGCTTCTGTTAGCTTCTGTTAGGCAATCTCAGTGCAGAGATATTGAGATGAGAAGTCCCAGGTCCCTGCAGGACACATCCATCAGTTGATATTGGAGCTTTGGCTTAACTTTCAAAGTGTCACATGGTGCTTTTGGATCAAAGAGTTCTTGGGACCTCATGAGGATACCTCCCACCTGGGGAGCTCTTCTGAGAACTGCATGCCTTCAAGGGATTTTTTTTCCTATTTGATTTGCACCACCAATACCCAACATGGAGAAATGCGTGTTTCATGATGACAGTGGTGTTGGAAAAGCAAGCTAGCATGCATAAATATACAGCTGAAGGCAAACGGTTTCAAGCCAATATTCTTTTTTTTTTCCTTATATTTAAAGTAATTTGTTTTACTAACTCCTTCAGGCTGTTTTATATGCAAATGTTTGTTTCGTTTAAGTAAACAATCAAAGTGATTTATGGAAGTTTTCATAGCAGCAGTATCAGTACAGGACTTCACACATACTGCTTCAACAGTGCACATAAGAGCTGTTCCAGTTCTCCAAATACTAAGGAAAGGAGCATTAATGCTTCCTTTAGCACAGGATAAAATGGGATCATCCTTTATAAAGTAGAGGAGAAAATGCCATCACATAATTCATTGTGACGGACCATCCAGGCATTCATCACATAATAAAGTGGTGCAGATCATGTAAATGTTAATTGTAACTGCAGTTCCATTTCACGCTATAACCTGCTGATATATTGAGTATATAGAGTTTTTAACAACAGTCTTTTAAACGCACAGCTGAACTCTGAACATCACACTGTTGTAATAAAACCACTTCTTGAGTTGTTGCCTTGCATGAAGAACCTAGATTTATATAAGCTCTCTAAATATTATGAACCATATTAACTGATCAGTGATAAGTGTTTTTACAGTTCTGTATAATCAGTTTTCATTAGTAATGTCTTTTGCTGTATTGCAACCTTTAGGATTATCATGAATTCATTTTTACTTTGGGGCAGCTCAGATAAGTGATGATAGAGTGAATTTTACTGCAGTTTAAACAGGGAGGGGGAAAGGAGGTACACTGGATCACAGCAGGTAACTATAAGTAAATAAGATGTATTTAATTTTATAGGCTATGGGACAGGATTAGGGCAACATGGTGGCACAGTGGTTAGCATTGTTGCCTCCCTGCGTTCGAACCCACCATCTGGCCGGGGCCTTTCTGTGTGGAGTTTGCATGTCCCCCTCGTGTTTGTGTGGGTACCCTAACCCATGCTATGGTGAAGTAAGATGCACATTTTGTAGTCCATCTTCTGAATATTGTAGTTTCAACACGGCAGACATCCGGCATCACATTGTTAAAGAGACTAGTGTAAGGTCATTCGGATTCTCAGCACACCGCTCTTCTCTTTTCCTAAGTCCTTATCAGTTCTCCCTGCCCACATTTCCTTGACATGGATGACGTTTTCACTGAGGTCAAGGAAAAGAGATTAGTAAAAGGAGATAGGAGGGAATTTTGCAATGCACCCAATGTCAAAATCTCCCAGCAGATTGGCCCCAAGGTCAGAACATGAAATGCTCAAAGAAACTGCAAAAAACCTCAAGCACACCATCTCATAGTCTACAGACCTCAGTTAGCATGTTAAATGTTAAAGTTCATGACAGTACAATTAGAAAAGACTGAACAAGTATGATTTATTTTGAAGGGTTGCCAGGAGAAAGCCTATTCTCTCTAAACAGAACATGGCAGCACAGCTTAGGTTAGAGGGTAGGTGTGGTTAACACAATGCCAGTATCTCTCCAGGAGTGGTCATCTAAGCAAATTAACCCAAGGTCAGATTGTGTAATGCTCAGAGAAACTGCAAAAAACCAAAGAGCTACATCTCAGAGTCTTCAGGCCTCAGTTAGCATGTTAGATGTTAAAGTTAATGACAGTAGAATTAGAAAAGACTGAGCATGTATGGCATGCTTTGGAAGAACATGCTCAGGCAGCTTAAGTTTGGAAAGTTGCATCTGACAAACCACAAGACTTCTGGAACGATGGACTTTGGAGAGATGAGACCGATGTTTGGCCATAATGCACAGCACCTGTCAAAACCTAAACACAGAATATCAGCACAAACACCTCATAGCAGCTGTCAAACACGGTGGGTGAAAGGGTGATGAGTTGGGCTTGTTTTTCAGCCACAGGACCTGGGCACCTTGCAGTCACTGAGTTGACCATGAACTTCAACCATAAGCTGTAATGAAGAGTGGGCCAAAATTTCTCCACAATTATGTGAGTGACTGAGAAAGTCATCCAGAAAATGATGACTTCAATTTATTACAGCTCCTTCAGTAGCTTGCTGCAGAGAGCCCTGTGAAAACCCACTTTTACACATGACTGTACATCACTCAACTGCTCCTCTCATGCTGCAGAGTACCTACGCTGAAGGAGGATCTAAAAAAAGATCCCAAAACAGTATTTGAAGAACTTTTATGGTTCCTGAAGTACAGAAAGGTGGACTTCCTCCAAGAGTTTTACTAACATGTAAAAGCTTAAGTGGTCTGAAAGCACAAGACCAAAATCTAACAATGCAACTGCCACGGCATCAAATGTCTACAAATCAACCAATCAGAAAGAATATTTTTAAGAGCCATTTCCAAGATTTCTATTTACAACAATTCCAACAGTGCCCATTCACAAACTAGCTACAAGTGATACAACAGCTTGGAAGCAATCTAGTCAGTGATTGTACAGAACAGAGTTGAACTTTGGCTTTCATGTGTCAAAGCTGCTTTAGACAGAATGTAAAGAAAAAGTCTTCTGAAAGCTGATAGATGCTCTTTGGTTGTCCACAAACAAAGCTTTTTCCTGGGCAACTCCACCAAAAACACCTCGAGATACCTCCACTTGTCATCTGAGCTCAACTCCAGAACAGTGGAGGACATATCTATGGTCTAAACAACAGCTTATTTTGTGTTTTGGTAGGTCTCAGTCAGTGGCCTGTATATAAAAGAGCATGAATGTTAATAATACCTTTTGAAAAGTTTACAAGCATTTTAACTAGGCTTTGGAAGGTCATTGCTGATACGATAGGAAACAGATCTAAGAGCTCAGTACTTCTTTTGTCTGCCTTTCTTGTAATCCAAATATTCCCACAGTGCTGTCTTTGAGTCTGCCTTCAAGCAGAAGAAAAATTGAGAAAATGTGTCAATGCTTTTGTAACTTATTTCATGTGGGAATTAAACATAGCATTTTATAGATTTAGCGTGTATTATAATCCTTGCCCAGATCCAAGTTTTTATCCATTCCCGTACTGTATCCCCTCTGGCTCAATACATAAAGTGGATTCTCTATGTAAATAACAGATGTACCTCATGCCTTCTGTGGATTTGTTCTGATAGTTGCAGTAGAGTTGCGGTGTACCCAGCATTGCTTCGATGAAGACGGCCAGGAATCCCAGCGTCTCCACAACAAAGCAGAGTCCAGGAGGAGGTAGGTGATATACGCTGCCATGAGAGTGAAGGCCAGCACACACTGCACGTAGTCCACAAAACGACTCCACGACCAGAAGTAGCTCCAGTCAAAGTCTAAATGCACAACATAAGACAAACAGAAATAGTTTAAATAATTTTTTAAATAGAAAAACAGTGAAAAGATGCTTCTTAAGGCTCTATCCTTAACTATGGAGTAGACTCACATTTATATACCACTTTTCCCGTCTTAAGCACCACACAGGAAGCAATGTGTAGCGACCTTGGCAACCAGAGACCATAGAAAGTCCATGATATTTGGTAACTTCAAGTGAATATGGATGAAAAAAATACTGGGCAACACAAAGTGGGTAGATCCTGAGATGGACTTTTCTCAACTTTGAAGCAACTACCAATGAGAGCGCAGGATACTAGTGATTGACTATGACAGGGTAATAAATACATTAGAGGGTTACCTAGGTGAATGGAGCCTGAAATGTCCCTAGTGACCATCGATTAGCTTCAAAGTGATGTGGGGGGGGAAAAAAGCAAATCACTTTTTTAAACTCCATTTAAAAAGGGCCCGGTCAGGGATTGAACCAGGAATCTTCTTTGCCGTGAGTGATGGTGCTAACCAATGCACCACCATACCACCCAAAACTCATTGTATTCTGTAATCCAAACATCCACCCTGACTCTAATCACTAAGTGCCTAAGCCTAACCAGGTGAGTTAAAATGTTTAGTCCTAACCAGGGAGATAGAGGTAATTTTACTTTGGAGACATTTATACCTAATGATATCCAAGGAAATAGAAATACCTAACCCTAACCAAGTGGATATGTAAATATCTACATCTAGTTAGTTGAGTGCCTAACAGTGGCTGGGTAGTTTAAGCTCTCTGCTGAGCAGCATGCAGTCCTGGGAACTGTAAATGGGAACACTGGCCTGGCGCTGCCTTTGGGTCTCTATTGAAAAATGTTTTTGTTGTTGGACTGAAACAAAGAGAATCATCAAGCTCATTTCTCAATTCCTAACTATATTTGCCAGGCATGGAGGATCAAAATGATGCTACTGAATAAACTATTAATAATAAAAAAAAAATAATAAACTCATGCTACTGGTGGCATCATGGGAAATATATGCTCTTTTGAAGCTTGACTCAGGATATTTTTATTACCAAAATTCTGACAACAGCCCCTCAGCATCCAGCATTAAATTGCATTTGGATTACATGTTCTTGTAACCGGTTCATCCTCAGTGGATCATGAATGCGCTCAGTAAACTTTTAGCCAATCTGCACATTTAGTTGTAACATTTTTTGTGTATAAAGTTTAAGTTTTTCTTTTCTTTTCTTTGCTTTACAGGGCATGCCAGAATTTTACCATTTATCATTTAAATGCCCCCACATGCGTTATATCACTCGGTTATGAGTTGAGAGTCATAGTTTAACAGTCATGCACTAAGTTTGGTTGGTGGTAAGACATTTTTATTTAGTTCTATTAATTTTTTCACTCCTTGCTTCCAGCACTGAAGACAAAGGATTATCTACTAATCCTCTCTGGGCTTTTTGTGTGTTTTGTTTTTGGAGCCTTTGTTGATAAAAATCAACCCAGCCAATATTGCCATTTTTTTAATTTAAATAAATAGCTGCAAATTTTAATATCCCACAATCCTCTTCTGATAATCAGAAATACACATGTTGCTGCTACAAATATGTGAGCTGGGTCCTACTGGGACTAGTTTTCATTAAGATTCTTGTAAACACAGAACACATTGACTTCAGGTCTTGATGAGACAATTGGGGGGGGGGGGGGGGGGGGGGGGGGGGGGGGTAGTAGAGATGAGCGAGGTGGTGAAAGAAGCTGTGGAGGGAGTGTGACAGTCAGCCAAGGTCATGTTTCTTTTCCACTGTGGTAATGGGATGACTGGGAATAGAGACACTGATGAATGATTTAAATCCTGTTATCAGTCCTAAAATCCTCTCATGTGCATTCTTGTGTGGTAATGATTGGATAAAAAATTCTGAGCACAGCAACACTGTCTTCCCATAATAAGCAAACAAGCCAATACTAATCATACTGTGATAATATCTCCTGGCTTCATCACCTCAGGTTCAACTTTAAACTGGAGGAAATGGCTACAATTGTTCATCTTTACTTCAAACTTCTTTGAAGACCAATACATGCAACCTATCTTTACAGTATTAAGGCTGTGAAACCGCAACACGGAGCTGCTGGTAAAAGAGGAGAGTGAAGGGTTAACCATGGAGTCTAATCATGGCTGAACTCCCACTGCTGTATCTCAAAATGGAATTTCTACAAGCTACAATGTAATAGAGCTGATTCGCTTAATCATGTCTAAATGAGCCTTTCCTTATCTAAGTGGCACATCTAAGTGCTCCAACAAGGCCAACTGCATAGGCTCTAGAGAGGAGCCTATGAACTGCAAAAGAAAAACAGAACAATACCAAAATGCCAACCATTGTTTAGCTCAAGTTCTCACTAATACCAGAATTGAACAAGCCTTTTGTTTCTTTGCAGACTTGATAAAATTGGACGTGAAAGAGCAGAAATGTTTATGACATTTGAGATTAAGCGTGAACGTAATGTTGTTTTATCACAGAATTAATGGGAACCGGTTCTGACATTTAGATGGCATTTCTAAATGTATACGCATGCAAGTGTGCCAGAAGCCCAGCTTTTTAAAACTGAGCCAATCCAATTGTACCTCTTTGAAAGCTAAGTTAAACAAATCCAACAAATGTAATTGAATAAATCTCAAAGCACCATTCAAAGCAGGTCATAGCCTGCCATCCAGCACACACTAAGATTTACAATGGCAAAATCTTACACTACCCAGGATGGTAACACAATGTAGGATTGAACAAAAGGAAAACTGAGCTTTTAGGGTATACTGCAGCATGTACTTACTCCTGTTCTCAGTATAATTAAGAATACCCACTGGTAGCTGTTACATGTACTGTAAAGCAGTGTTTATCCTGCAGGTGTAGATATCTGGTGTGGTTGTGGAGTCCTGCTTTCAGCTGAGCCAGAGGACTGTGAATCTGGGCCAGCTAGCACCAGGCTGGCACTCCGTGATAACAGCCAACACAGTGGGAAGAGATGAAGGGCAATCAAGCACTGTTCAGCACCAACCTGGCTGCTAAAGGCATCACACCAAACACAAAAGTGAAACTATGAAAGGAATATGTAGAGCTGCAGGTGATGAACGAACAGGGCGCCAGCTTTGGCACCAAAACATACACATCTATAGTAGTAGTAAAATAGTACGTGTAGCAAGACACTGTTTGCGCTGTTTTGCTTTACTATCCTTGGCTTGTTAGGTAGCTGCTTAGATAGCGAGCTAGCTAACAGAGCCATAATGATCCAGCAAACTCTGCTGATTGTTGGATTAAAGACCAAGGCTAAACCCAGTGCACAGTTATTTACCCAAAACACATTAATTCAACTTTGTAAAAGGCCCTTAAAAAGAAATGTGTAAATAAGCTGCAAATATGCAGCTAACATGTTAGCAATAACATATCACTGTGTTTTAGGATTAAAAAGTGTAGTGTTGGTGTTAAAGTTTGGCTCTTTCATAGAGTTAAATCATAAATGCTAAGTGCAGTTTTATGTGTGTGATCAGAGAATTTCTAATATAATTATAACTCCCACTCTGTTGACTTGCAGTTTAATGTCATTTAATGTCAATGGAGCTGGAGCCCAGAAATGTGAAATTTTGTGAGGTCAACTTTTTTCTTTTGGCAATTTTCATCATGTTTTTTTATAGAGGGAGTTAAAAACAGATAAAGTTTACATTTTTAGATATTTACAAATTATAGTAAAATACCTACCATCTTCCTGGAAGATGTCACACGCATCATTAGCCACTTTATGGCATGTACCAAATTGATTTCAGGCATGAAATGAGCAGGAACCGAAACATTTCTAGCAGCAACAGTTACCTTTGACCACCACCGCCAGCTCCTTTTTAAATGAACATAACAGTTTCTGTATTCCTGAGTATTTCAGTGTTTGCACGGGTCACACAGACATAAAATTTGTCCTCAGACGGTGAGCACGGCCTGCATACTGATGACCGCGAGCATCCACACTCGTCCAGAGAACACTACACCACAACGCACCAACTACGCATATGCCCTTCAGACTTCACCTAGATCTCAGAGAACTATGGCAGGAATATCTGCTCGTCGGTGTCTGAAAATGTCTGTGTCTGTAACTGAGTACAATCCCCACATTACACACACACACACACAAGTTTCTGTTGTGACTGAATTACACTTAACTTGTAGTTCTGGTGTGGAAATGGTACCATTGAGAGGGTGTGACCCAACATAAATTTTTATCAACTAATAAGCATGCATTAGCAGAATGGCAGGCTTTTATGGGCAAAAAATTGGCTTCCATGTAAAAAAATAATAAATAAAAATAAAAAAACCAAAGAACAAATGTGTGTTTTTTCATTTCAGATATATTATGAGCAATTTATTTGGGAAAATGAAAAAAGTGTGACGTTTCCATCATCTTCCCCGTGTATGCATGGGTTCAATAACAATAATAACAATTACAATAAATTCAAGTGCTGTAACAAAAAACAATTCCAAAATATGGTATAAATAAAGTATGCATGATATATTGTGATTGGCGATTCAAAATTAACTGTACTTGTGAATATGAAACTGCATACTGTTACCCCCGTGGTGGCCTTTACCTGGCCTGTGACAGCTGGGATAAACTCTGAACTGGACAAGATAAGCTAAGTCAAGAAAATGGATTGTAATTAATAGAAAGTGGAATGCCTCTCCTACATCAGCTCTGCTGTGCTCTTTCTGATCCTTGTAACAGTAGGTTGTTTAAACAAGTGTGAAATGCACTGTGTAGTATAACTGTTACCTATGGAAACCAATTTTTAAAAAAGCACCTGAAAGCTGCACGGTATTAGACTAATTTAACAGAGAAGATCATTTCATACTGCACGCTAACATTTCTTCTACTTCTTCATGTAAATGGTGAGCACTAATGCATCGACAGGATTTCTTTTTCTTGACTTCTCTCCCAGTTTTTGCTGATATAAGGAACGAGCAGAAGCTTTCATTTTGTGCTAAGGAATGAAATGAAAGCAGCCCCCCCCCCCCCCCCCCCCCACCCCCCCCCCCCCCCCCCCCCCCCCCCCCCCCCCCCCCCCCCCCCCCCCCCCCCCCCCCCCCCCCCCCCCCCCCCCCCCCCCCCCCCCCCCCCCCCCCCCCCCCCCCCCCCCCCCCCCCCCCCCCCCCCCAAATCTTGCGACCTGTCTGGATGATCACTGATTCTGCAACACCTTTCAAATGCCCTTCACAAATAAAAAGCAAACATTGTGACTCTGATACAATTTAATTGTTCTGTGCAATTTCAGCTTCCTGTTTCAGTATCTGCACTCCATGTCAGTGCTGCCTTGTAATCAGCTTTTAATCCTGCATGTGCACAATTTGTGGAGAATTTGCCTTCACGCTGAATAGTAGCAAATATTTAAAAGGACAGAAAAAAGTAGTTTGCTAGTCCATTTCATACTGACCACAAAGGGATGTTTATCACAGCAGAGTATCTCAGCCATTCCCAGCCATACACCCTCTCTTGCTGTGCCACTTGTGTACCCCAGGGAATCTCGCCTTCCTCTTTAATCCCCATGCTGTGTGGCAGTCGTAGTGGCACTGTGTGGGAACAGACTAAAGCTGCACACAATAGACTCCCTGCGGTGCCCGCATGTCTCAGTTTGCAGTCCTGCAGGGTTGCAGTACATGTGTAGGAAGGCACGGGTCAGAGCTGGCGATTTCAATCGCTTGTTTACCAACTGTTTCTTGCCAGCTTCAGTTAGGCCCCAGAAAAGTCTATGGGGTTAGTTGAAATAATGGCTGTCAGTCAAAAGCCCCCATGGGAGAAGCCAGAACATTATTATAAAAGACGGTTATAACAACCTGGGAAATTGAACCTCGGATTTCAGCGGGCTTCATTTTCTATAAATTTGGACAGGTAGCTTTCTCACGGTGACTAATAGGCTTTCACTGCCAAGTCACAGCAACTTCCTCCACATTCAGCCTAAAAGTTAGGCTCCTACCTGCCTGCAGGGAAGGGATAACTGCACCCTACAGGATAAGGTGATATATTCTAAGCTGCCAAACCCGATGAAGCTACACAGGTGCAGACCCCTGTGGGACCAAAATGAGCTATAAGCCATTCCCAGACAATAGAAAGAAATGAAGTCTTTTGTATTGCCATGCACCTCCATAACATCATTAGGCTGACATCTCTGTGATATGGGATTTCTGAATCATTGTGACATAATCACATAACATAGCTGTAGTTATTAAATTCTTCACATCATCAGAGGATTTTTTTTTTTTGTTTTGTGAAAATTCTACAAAATTGGGTTTCTTTTACATTTTGACTTTTATTAATGACTTTTATTTACATCAAAAAGTAATTCACTTACAAAATAACTTGGGATTGTATGCCTTCACGGTATAGTCAGATGACTGAGAAGGAACATAGACTGTGTGCACAATATTAGGCAAATTAGTATTTTGACCATATTATCATTTTTAGGCATATTCCTAGCTCCAAGCTGGATAAACTGGAATGTGTAATGGATTTAAGCATAACAGGTGATGTGTATCTGTGTAATGAGGGAGGGTGTGGCCTAAGGAGATCAACACCCTATATCAAGGTGTGCATAATTATTAGGCAGCTTTTTTCTTTAGGCAAATGGGCCAAAAAAGTGATTTAACTGACTCTAAAAAAGTCAAAAATTACCAAAAGTCTCTCAGAGGGATGCAGCACTCTTGAAATTGCTAGATATTGGGGCGTGATCACAGAACCTTCAACGTTTTGTTGCAAATAGTGAACAGGGTCACAAGAAATGTGTTAAGAAAAAAAGACACAAATTAACTGCCAAGGATTTGAGAAGAATCAAGCGTGAAGCTACCAGAAACCCATTATCTTCCAGTTCTGTCATATTCCAGAACTGCAACCTACCTGGAGTACCTAGAAGTACAAGATGTTCAGTGCTCAGAGACATGGCCAAGGTAAGGAAGGCTGAGACCCGACCACCACTGAACAAGACGCATAAGCTGAAGCGTCTAGACTGGGCCAAGAAATATCTGAAGACAGATTTTATGGACTGATTAAATGAGAGTGATTCATGACGGACCAGATGGGTGGGCCCGTGGCTGGATCAGTAACAGGCAGAGAGCTCTGCTTTGAGTCAAACGCCAGCAAGGTGGAGGTGGGGTACTGGTATATGTTGGTATTATTAAAGATGAGCTGGTTGAACCTTTTTGGGTTGAAGACGGACTCAAATTCAACTCCCAAGTCTACTGCCAGGTTTTAGAAGACGCTTTCTTTAAGCAGTGGTACAGGAAGAAGTCTGCATCTTTCAAAAAGACCATGATTTCCATGCAGGACAATGCTCCATCACATGCATCCAAGTACTCCTCTGCATGGCTAGCCAGTAAAGGTCTTAAAGATGAAAAACTTATGACATGGCCCCCTTCCTCACTGAACCTGACCCCAACTGAGAACTTGTGGGCAATTCTTAAATGGGAGATTTACAGTGAAGGAAAACAATACACCTCTCTGAACAGTGTCTGGGAGGCTGTGGTTGCTGCTGCACAAAGAGTTGATCGTCAACAGATCGAGAAACTGACAGGCTCCATGAATGGAAGGCTTATCACTGTTATTGAAAAGCACATATTGCACATATAGATATTCTCCTAAGAAAGCCCAAACCTCACTTTTACCTTGCTAATCATTCGTGTTTGAGGTTTATTAACATTTTGGATAACCAAGAGCACTGTAGTTGGTGATAATAAGGATTATCCTCAAGAATAGGACTTGCCTAATAATTAAATAATTAAGTTTCCACACAGTTTATTATTCCAAATGCTTATATTTAGCCAACTTGGTCAAAAACACCAAGATACATATTGTGTATGGCTATTCTGCCAAGTTGGTATTTCTGGTCCATGTTAATTAACTAGCTCTATTCTGTCTGCAACACTGTTAGGTGACTGGCAACCTAAGCGTCAGTGTAACAATGTAACAAAGCCATTATAACGAGATGTTAAAATATTACAATCCCAGCAATTAGATAAGACACTTTGTAGCATCTAGCGTCTCTGTCATCCTACTTTTCGGCATGCATGCAACGATTGCATTGAATTTTTTCATGTTCAGGAACCGATTACAAGTAGTTGTGGTGACAAATTTCAAGTGCAAAATGACTGCACAGGTTGTCTGGTGGCTGCATGGCTGATAGCAGAATGACTCCATCTTACTGCCATTTTATCTGTCTAGAGCACCAAAGTCAGTTTAAAGATGGCGACTGACTGCGAGTGGTTGCAGACCAGGTCCCTGTCCTCGAAGCAACCATTTCAAAGGAACAATAATTTTAGTTGCGATGATTTTGGTTGTGCCGTGGCCTCCAACCACTGTTTTCCTTAGTGTGACTGTAGCATAAATGAACAAATGGGTGGAGGTCGAATATGCTAAATGAATATAACACAGAGCACAACCTGTAAGGTAATTGTGTCAGTGAAAAACTAGCAACTGCTACCTAGCATGGGGTTCAGATTAGCTTGTTAGCCAAGAAATGTTTTTGAATGGAGCATTCCACACTGGTGCTTTGTCCTACATTATCTAACATTTACTTTACAAAGCCAGGTTTCCATTGCACTCCAATCTCTATCAGAACAGTATGTCAATTTCTTTGTAAAGCTCTATCTCTATCTATCACAGACAGTAAATATATTTATCCAGTCCTTAATCACTTCCCCTATCAGGGGTTTAATATTGTGGCTGACTTGTATCTTTGGGCACTGTTTTAATGAAAAATATAACACTTATGTTCATCCACATCTAAATGGGCATCCACAAAGGAAGATTTGCTCATTGCTTTGTCCCTAATGGTTGGTCGCTAGTGGAAATTCTAGGCTCTGGTAGCCTAAGTAACCTTCTAATGTGTTTAGCACTCACTCATATGTCAACCAGAGGTCGCCTTAATTCTCACTGGTAGCTGCTTCAATCACCTGCCCCAGAGTTGGGAAAAGTTTAACTCAGGATGCACCCACTTTGCGTCACCACTGGTTATTCTGCCTGTAGTTACTTGAAGGCACTGGGTTCATCATCAGGTTGATCATGATGTTGAGATTCCAAAAGAGAGGACAACATTGGCACATAAAGAAAAGATGGGTTGAAAATGTACGTAGTATGATGTGGTAGAATACTGGTTACTCAGCTTCTTCACAACTACACTACAAATGTAACATCACAGCTGATACAATAGTAAAGACCAGAAGACCCATCTGTTAAAACTGTTGCAGGTCTGTTTTGGGGTTTCCATACTAAACTTGAACTCTCACTAGAGCCTCCATTTTCCTCCAATCAAAATCCTTTTCCCTGCTCCAAACTTAGAGTTCTGTATAGATGTGCTGACTGGAACAAATGCAAAGATTTCACAGATCTGCATTCACAGAAGTAATATAAGACATAATCTAAAATCTAATTTGATGATTGAATGGAGCTCAAAAGAAATTAAAGTGTGGCTGTGACGAACAGAGCTGTAGCCTCTAGGGAACAAACACAGAGGCCTAAAGTTTCCAACATGGTGGAGCAGCATCTCAAATTGTGGTTTTCTTGTTAAAAATTTATATTTACGCTGCCGCAGATTTAAAAAAAAAAAATGCAACCAATGTTTCCTCTCATACGTCCTTCTAGAAAGTTAGACTCAAGCACAAACTTTTCCACTGTCTTCTTGGTTTTTCCCAAAATCCTTTTTCCTGCACCAGAGTGATTGCCGGCATTTCTGATTCAGACACAGCCAAATGATCTGATCTTTTAATCTTCTTAAAGGATTGCAGCAGGCAGTCTTGCACATAAATCACACTGAGCTGCTATTACACCAGGATTTAACTTCTCTCTGAAAACTACACATGCCACAACAAAAGACTTACAGTACAACACAGATGCAGACATATGTTTATGAGTCTGAGGAACCTGTACACGGAAAGGTTGCATATAGTCATATTACAACTTCCTTTGGGCCATCCAGGAATTTCTATTAAAAGTCACCTACATTGTGTTTTTCTGTCTGGGTACAAATGTCCTGCTGTTTGACAAAGTGCCTGGTGTGATAATGACACTGCTTTTATGAGAACAAATGAGTACAATTATTGAGGCTCAGAGGCTCAGAGGGAACAAACTGGACAGTCAGATAAATGCACAGGTTGAGAACTGTCCTGACGACTGAACAGCACCACAGTGAGTCACTACAGAGCACTGCGGTGTGAATTGCAATACAGTTCTCTCTAACATGGTTTTTCTGTGCAGCAGTTTGATCTAACAACCCTGTTACAGTCCTTTCTTCCTGTGTGTTTTCTCATTTTTTTGATGGCAGGCTAAAACATGCTTACCCTTGATATTTTCACTAGTGAATCGATGAGCAGCAGCAAGGCAGCAAAGCTGCGATCAAAGAACATGTCTTTCTGTCAGCTAGAGTCTAATGACACTTGGCAGAGCTCACTGATCGATGAGCATTCGAAGCCCAGCACTGGCAGCTTCCGCATGTGGCCAGATTGAGGCAGCAGCAACACACACGGGTCAGAACACACTGAACCAAAGAAAGCAATGGTGCCAATCAAAACCAATTCTGCTTTCCAGCTTCAACTTTTTTATGACAGGAAAATAGCAGATCTATCCAAGCCATCTACTGTGCACTACATACTCAACAGGAAAGTTTGTTCTATATGTGACACATTGAGCCAAATGTGTGCTCGCTGCCTGTTCCATTCATACAAATATTGTTTCCTTCTGCCATCTAGTGTCCATCCCAAAAACAACAGCCCTTTCTTCACCAGTGCTGTGTCCTAACTGAACTGTGTATACTAATTCCAAGTATACACACATTAAGGCATTTTAACATTTATACAGCACTGTGCAAAAGTCTCAAGCCACCCCTCATTTCTTTATATTTTGGTTCGAAGGACAGAGTCTTGATCAGTAGTTTTCCAGGATTTCCGATGGTCCTCCAAAGTTTTTCTTTGGACATTGCCTGCTTTTTCACTCATTTTCAGCCTAGTGCTTTTCAGAGGACTGTTATTGTTTATTTGTTTGTTTGTTAAGCCACTTAAGAGTGACTTATGAATCAAGCATAAAAAAAGCACCTAACTCAAGGGATGAACCAGTGTTGTGTCTATAGAATTTTAAATATCCTTAAGGCTCATTGATGAGCCTTAAGGATATTCTTAAGGACTCGACAGAGTTCTGAAGGACTCTGTCGCCAAAACATATGATTTGTTCCCATTTCTTTAGTTGAATCTGTGAAAAATGCCAACGATAACACGGTTTGTCAGGCTAAAATATTACACTGCTCAAAAAATAAAGGGAACACTTAAACAACACAATATAACTCCAAGTAAATCAAACTTCTGTGAAATCAAACTGTCCACTTAGGAAGCAACACTGATTGACAATCAATTTCACATGCTGTTGTGCAAATGGAATAGACAACAGGTGGAAATTATTGGCAATTAGCAAGACACACTCAATAAAGGAGTGGATCTACAGGTGGGGACCACAGACCACTTCTCGGTACCGATGCTTTCTGGCTGATGTTTTGGTCACTTTTGAATGTTGGTGGTGCTTTCACACTCGTGGTTGCATGAGACAGACTCTATAACCCACACAAGTGGCTCAGGTAGTGCAGCTCATCCAGGATGGCACATCAATGCGACCTGTGGCAAGAAGGTTTGCTGTGTCTGTCAGCGTAGTGGCCAGAGGCTGGAGGCGCTACCAGGAGACAGGCCAGTACACCAGGAGACGTGGAAGAGGCCGTAGGAGGGCAACAACCCAGCATCAGGACCACTACCTCCGCCTTTGTGCAAGGAGGAACAGGAGGAGCACTGCCAGAGCCCTGCAAAATGACCTCAATTAGGCCACAAATGTGCATGTGTCTGCACAAACGGTTAGAAACTGACTCCATGAAGATGGTATGAGGGCCCGACGTCCACAGATGAGGGGATGTGCTCACAGCCCAACACCGTGCAGGACGCTTGGCATTTGCCAGAGAACACCAGGATTGGCAAATTCACCACTGGCGCCCTCTGCTCTTCACAGATGAAAGCAGGTTCACAATCAGCACATGTGACAGACGTGACAGAGTCTGGAGACGCCGTGGAGAGCGATCTGCTGTCTGCAACATCCTTCCGCATGACCAGTTTGGCAGTGGGTCAGTAATGGTATGGGGTGGCATTTCTTTGGAGGGCCGCACAGCCCTCCATGTGCTCGCCAGAGGTAGCATGACTGCCATTAGGTACTGAGATGAGATCCTCAGACCCCTTGTGAGACTATATGCTGGTGCAGTTGGCCCTGGGTTCCTCCTAATGCAGGACAATGCTAGACCTCATGTGGCTGGAGTGTGTCAGCAGTTCCTGCAAGATGAAGGCATTGAAGCTATGGACCGGCCCGCCCGTTCCCCAGACCTGAATCCGAGTGAGCACATCTGGGCCATCATGTCTCACTCCATGCACCAAAATCATGTTGCACCACAGACTGTCCAGGAGTTGGCGGATGCTTTAGTCCAGGTCTGGGAGGAGATCCATCAGGAGACCAAACGCCACCTCATCAGGAGCATGCCCAGGCATTGTAGGGAGGTCATACAGGCACGTGGAGGCCACACACAATACTGAGCCTCATTTTGACTGGTTTGAAATATTCTTATTCAATGAGAATATTTCATTTATTCAGATCTAGGATGTGTTATTGAGTGTTCCCTTTATTTTTTTTTGCAGTGTATTTTTATACCAACAAGATGATTCCCAAAGAGCTATTGGCTAAAAACGTGGCATATCTTGGCGTGGTGTGTAGTGTCTCAACTGGGAAACTGGACAAGTGGAGGACAAAGAAGAAGTGATAGGGCCTATCTACAGCAGATGAACTGTATTTGAAGGTCATGTCCTTAAAAGTGCAATCAGTCATTTTTTGAACTTGTATAAAAAAAAAAAGAATGTTGTACTTTATACATTGATTAGTGTGTAACTGTCTTCCAACAAACTGATGCATTCTCATAAACTTAGAATTAATTAATTAAAAATACATAGGAGTGGACGCTGGTTTGTGGAATTTTGGTTTGCCCCACCATTTTGAATACAACAGTTGACAGGGCTGTTCTACCTAATTGCGTTTTATGTATGTGACTAGAGACCGGACACACACACAGTATGCCAGAGTAGAAGAGAACTTGCAGGCGTTTGTGTGCCCTGGAGGCAAGATATGAGGCGTCACACCTATGTTTTATCATCGAAAATACGAAGGAAACGGACATCACCACCGACATCTAAAAAATAACGTCATCTTCTTCCTACTCACCTGAAGCCTTATCTCCTGAACTGAAGTCAGGAAAACGTGCATACACTTGCTTATTCATTCTCGATATTGTCATAATTATTAATTGTCAGCAGATCAGACATGTGACCCTCCCATCTCTGGACAGTTGACAAGAACCAGCTAAACAGCAACAACAGCTGATAATAAGCTAATATTATGCCAGCTAATGTTAGGCTCAAGTGTCATAAAAAAATCAGACTTTCCCTCTGATAAATAGTTTGGTTACATTCTCACATCATGGCCAAGAAAAACAGAAGGAAACAGGAAAAGGGAAAACCAACTAACACTGTTTGTCAGCTTTAGTCTGCACTTTATTATTGGGTGTGAATTTGCATTAGCAAAACTTAAGACATTAGCCATCATGCCATACTAAGTTGTATTTTTTCTGTTCAATGTTCAGTTGTTTACACTGCAAGTCAGTTACATTTTTAGATTTGCAAAGCTGTGACACCAAGGGTGCATTGGGTTGCAGGGTTGATGACCCTCACCAGAACAGTACAGACAGAAGTGTAGAGTAATTCTTTGCTTAACAGAATAATAAAGAACCACAAAATGAACTTTAAGTGTATTAGATAATACACAAGAGTGTGTTTCTTAAGTCATTAATTTAAGTCATGTTAATCTATTCCTGTGTAAGAGGTGAATGAAAAATAAGTCAGCTCAAATGAGAATATCTGAGCTCACTTTATATGTAGTTTCATGTACAAAAACACTTGACTTGTAAGTTCAGTAACAAAAATTGATGCAATGCGTTTCCTTAAATGCCTTGAGTTCTGTTTGGGTTTCCAGTGTGCGTAAGTACTAAAGTAACCAGTAAAAGTCACTAGCATTTCATTTTGCATTTAAGCAAAATACGCTTTGTGTTAATGTGTTAGTGCAGGATAAAATCAGCATGCAGCAGCTTAACAGTTATTATTCATATGCAAAATACATTTTGTTTGTACATTGACCCTGAAGTGTAAAACACAAAGACAAAACAGAAAACACAACTTTCAAGGAAAACCAAACCAAACCAAAATCACAACTGAAACACGACAACTTTTTGTGACTGTGTTTTCTGAAATGATGCTTTTTGTCTTTTGCACTTCATGGAGATCAATTACTGCTTTTCAAACTGCAAAACTACATGCTGTCAGTGGTTACTTTAACTGTACTAACAGGGTAGTCTACTGTAAACTAGTGGCAGTAGGCAAGTGGAAACAGAGTTATCTTCTTTTTTCTATCTACATTGTGGTGCACTAAGGGTGTGCAGTGGAACATGCTGTGAAAGCATCACACAAGTGACTATAACGGACAAATGGTTAATATGCTTCATCATTCAAACACATGCGAGAGAAAGGGGCTCATGCTTCACGTGAATTCGCTGGAAACTGTTACTCGCTGTCAGTTAGTGATGGCTGGGCTGTGGATGAGAGCCAAGCAGGGTTATCATCATGCAACAAGACACAGAGGAGCGGAGATGGAGAGGAAGATGAACTACGACTGATGCTTCTTGACAGACACAGTAAGTACATACCCAGAAGAGCCTCTTAGGGATTCTGACCTCCTCGTCCTTAATGTCTGTGGCTACAGACAAAAAAATATATATATGGACAAAAAGGTAAAAAAAAATAAAGCTTGGTTTACTGCACTAAGCTTTGGTCCTCTTGACAGCTCTTGCTGCACTGTTGGCACAACAGTTTTGTCCCACTTTACGTATAAGAAGACACATAATGGTCTTCATCATGTTAATGATGTAAATCAAACTTTAAATGTAGCCATTACTACCTTAGCATACATAGAAATATCAATTTTAGAGTGTATGTTTGATATATTGACATATTAGCCAAAAGTTTGTATGAGCCAATATCTGCCTTGTTTTCGACAGTGTTTATCTGTAGTGCCAGAAGTGTCACATGTACTTTACACAGGCTTAATATTTCAAGATGGTGTGATGAAGAGCTGTAATGCTTTCCAACACTTCAGTTACTTTTTTTTTTCTTCAACATTTCTTTAACTACCTGGCACAAAAGAAAGAAACAAGAACAAGAAACCAAAACGCACACACCCACACGCACACTTATAAGAACATATGGTATTGGGAAATTTGTTATTTTAAGCATTGCTTTCATCTCTGAATTTAAGATTTGGATGCTCTCCAGACTTGACTTTTTTGAGTTATTGTCTTAAGAAATGTGAAGAGTCCCAGACTCAGCTGGAAAAAGGTGATTATTTGTATGCCCTTTCACCAATCAAACCAGCTCAATATGGCAGAATGTATAGTGAGTTCATCCCAGCTGAAACCTCCAGGGCTGAAAAAATGAAGCCAAAAACTGCAGTTCTACAAATGGCCACTGGAGGCTGGCACCAAAAGGGAGTCATCCTTATGGACTCCCATATTAAAATGCCTGACTTTACATCATTAAAGAGAATATTTACAGCTTGCTGTGCAGCACAACCATCCAAGTAGTGTTTGCTTCAGTTCTGATGAGTGAAATTCTAGTGTCGTTTGAGCCTGCTACACAACACATCTGACTCTAAAAAAACAACACGGCATCAGCTAAAAAGCTAACATTGTGGCTGATTTTGAGTCCAAAATCAGTGGGTGACT
The DNA here is from genome assembly GCF_007364275.1 of Archocentrus centrarchus. Classification (NCBI taxonomy): domain Eukaryota; kingdom Metazoa; phylum Chordata; class Actinopteri; order Cichliformes; family Cichlidae; genus Archocentrus; species Archocentrus centrarchus. The sequence goes on along the minus strand of NC_044356.1, from coordinate 27,565,601 downwards.
TCACGGTGGCCATGTCCACATTATCTATAAAGCTCAAGCACTGTATCCCAGACCAACGATGAAAGATAGGAAAGCAGCACAGTAAAAATAATCTACCACAAAGTATTTGTATGCATTTGTTAAAATAGAAATGCTTGATATGATGTGTAGTTAGTGTCCGGTGGCTTTGTTCCTTCCATTTTGCAGATAAGCTCACTCCATATTCCTCCAGGCTGTAGGAAGCAGCGAATGATTTTGGATGAAATCTACACATTTTATACAAATTGAAAAACAAAGACTTTTGGCCCTGATTTCAGTCTTTAAGCTTAACAATGATGTTTCAGTAGATTTTCTGATAGACAATGTCCCCACCTAACTCTCTGCAAGGCAGCAGTTAAAAGTAGTTCTTAATGCTTTTTGCTTTACTTTGTTTTTCACATCTTAGGTTTTCTAAAAAGGTTCACAATTTCTGAACAGAACTGGCCAGAAACAAAAAAGTGAAATTTATAAATATTTTAAACAACACAATTCTATATACAAAGTTTCTTTTTCTTTTCCCTGGAATTTTAGGATTTATCTGACAGTGATGATGCTACTTGATGTAAACACTACACATGAAGCTATACTGCCCTACTGAGGCAAAATACACTAACTACATATTTGGCCAACATACAAAAAATACCAGAGAAGTGAGGGTGATCACATGACATCTGAATGACAAGTCTCTCCACAGATTTAGCTGTAATGATGATTTAGTTGGTATTTTAAAGAACGTATCTTCCAGGTTTTTATTTTTATTTTTAAGTGTGTATATATAAAGAATTTGCATCCAGAAACCTGTTCATATATTTCTCAGCACTGTACAGACACCAGGAATCTTACTTAAGATCAGATCACCAACCCATCACATTCAAAGAAAAGCAGCATGGTTAAAAGCTAACTGCTTCAGCATGGCTTTAGGGCTAGCACTTAGCTTAAGCTATGGTTAATTTAGCCACTTGCTTTCTGATTTAATTTTAAATTCTAATGGATAAAAAAGTGATAGTGAGATCCTCATGATTTATTGTTTTTTAAGCACGTTTGAATGATTGAAGCTGTATTTGTTAGGCTGGCTGATTAATTTAAATAAACTACAGAGGGATGAAGACTTTGCTTTTGGATATTTAACCATCTTTGTGCTTTGCTATACTTCCCAAACTCAGACTGTGGTATCAAGTTTATTGTCAGGGACATCAACATTAACATTAATGTGCAGTGCTTTATAAATTTGTAAAGAACAACAGTAGACTGCCTTTTGGAGCGGGAACTTCAGCTGCAGTTTAGTAGGGCTGCACTCAAATACTCAAATATGTATTTGCTGCGTAGGTAGTAAATTTTCTGCTTTGGGATTTGAGATTTTTTTTTTTCTAAACTCTAAACCTCTCAGCTTGTCTGCCTGACACCATTATCGCTCACAGCAGGGATCATCGCATCTCAGTTCACCTTACTGTTGCTACCTTAACAAGTTTAGCCACTTTTCACGGTCCAAAAACATGGGTATGAAACGTGCTCTCCTGGCACTGAACAGGCCCTCTGTCCTCTATGTGCAGTGTTTCAATGGGTGAGCGAGCAGTGAGCGACAGAGACCAGCTGCGCACGATGCGAGAGAATAAAGGACAAGAGAATCTGTATCAAACTTCCTCTGTGTGATCATTTAAGGTGTCGATAGATGAAATCACAGCACAGCTAATAGATTTTTCGTGTGAATGTCCACCAGACAAGTCTGAAACTTTAATCACAGTACTGAAGCCCAAAAACAGCATTTGGGACAGCCCTACATTTTAGTAACATTAACTATCTGAACTGAAGGCTGCTGAGAGGCTGTCTGGATGAAACTTCTTTTCATTGCACTGCACTTACTTCCTGACATACTACAGCCTGACCAATATATGGGCAGGCTGATATTAGCTACTTGCCAATATATCAGTATTTGCATTTATAATGGCTGATAAATGAAAATAAAAAAAAAATAAAGAAGAGACAGGAGAAACACCCTTCAACCATATTAGTGTTGATGTTACATAGCTTGTCCACCAGGCGGAACTCTGCAAATTTCCCAATGCCACAAATAAAACAACCAGCTGAACCTAGTGAAGTCGGGCAGAGCATAAACGAGTCAATAAATAACTACACATAACAAATTTTTAATGTTAATGAGCAGGCCCTAACTTTTTGTGACAACAGA